>NW_022681469.1:82840100-83376145 GCF_009764315.1 Trachypithecus francoisi
TATGAAGGGCAGGTTATGCCATAGTAACTGTACTCGAAAGTAAGCCTCTTCCCCCAGGGACCAGTGCCCAGTTAGCAGAACTAGTGGCACTTGCCTAAGCCTTAGAACTGGGAAAGGGAAAAAGAATAACTGTGTATACAGATAGCAAGTATGCTTATCTAATCCTACATGCCCATGTTGCAATACGGAAGGAAAGGGAGTTCCTAACCTCTAGGGGAACCCCCACTAAATGTCACAAGGAAATCATGGAGTTATTGCATGCAGTACAAAAACCCAAGGAGGTGGCAGTCTTACACTGCTGAAACCATCAAACAGGGAAGGAAGAGGGGAGGACAGCAGCATAAGCAGGTGGCAGAGGCAGGGAAAGACCAGCAGAAAGGAGAAAGAAGAGACAGAGAGACAAAGAGGGAGTCAGAAAGAGAGAGACAAAGAGAAAGAAAGAGAAATGGAAGTAGTAAAGAAAAAACAGTGTACCCTATTCCTTTAAAAGCCAAGGTAACTTTAAAACCTGTAATTGATAACTGAAGGTCTTTTCTGCAACCCTGTAACACTCCAATACCGCCTTGTCAGTGTAAATAAGGGCATAGTCTGAAAGCACTGAGGCCACTGACAACCCATAGCTTTCCTATCAAAAATCCTTAACCCAATAGGTTTCCTAACAGGGGATCTAAATCTTAACTATTTACCGTACAAAGGTCCGACCAGACCTAGGAGGAACTCCCTTCAGGACAGGATGATAGATGGTTCCTCCTGGGCGATTAAGGGAAAAAAGACACAATGGGTATTAAAATTGCTTAATAATTGGTCTGCTCAAACATGCCAGCTGTTTGCACTCAGCCAAACCTTAAAGTACTTACAGAATCAGGAAGGAGCCATCTATACCAATTCTAAGTTAATATGGACTGAACAAGGTCTTATTAATAGCAAAGAACAATAATTGAAATCTCAAACTTACAAGGTTTTCAACAAAAGTAAAGTTTGCTGAAAGTTAACAGGGTAACATATATTATCCTAACTTCTAATCTAATGGAAATCAGATCCTATCTGTACCCCTCAAAGCTCAAGTCTGTCAGCACAGGGCCATACAACTAATACCCCTACTTATAGTGTTAGGAATGGCTACTGCTACAGAAACAGGAAGAGGAGGTTTATCTACTTCATTATTTACTACCTACCAGACACTCTCAAAGGATTTCTCAGACAGTTTGCAAGAAATAATGAAATCTATCCTTACTCTACAATCCCAAATAGACTCTATGGCAGCAGTAACTCTCCAAAACTGCTGAGGCCTAGACCTCCTCACTGCTGAGAAAGGAGGAATCTGCACCTTCCTAGGGGAAGAGTGTTGTTTTTACACTAACGAGTCAGGGATAGTACAAGATGCCATCTGGCGTTTACAGGAAAAGGCTTCTGAAATCAGACAATGACTTTCAAACTCTTATACCAACCTCTGGAGTTTGGCAACATGGCTCCTCCCCTGTCTAGGTCCCGTGGCAGCGGCCTTGCTGTTACTTGCCTTTGGGCCCTGTATTTTTAACCTTCTTGTCAAATTTGTTTCCTCTAGAATCTAGGCCATCAAGCTACAGATGGTCTTACAACTGGAACCCCAAATGAGTTCAATAACAACTTCTATTGAGGACCCCTGGACCGATCCACTGGCCTTCCCCTCTGGAGGACACTACAACTGCAGGACCCCTTCTTTGCCCCTATCCAGCAAGAAGTAGCTAGAGCGGTCATCGGCCAAATTCCCAATAGCAGTTGGGGTGTCCTGTTTAGAGGGGGGATTAAGAGGTGAAGCCGGCTGGGCTTCTGGATTGGGTGGGGACTTGGAGAACTTTTCTGTCTAGCCAAAGGATTATAAATGCACCAATCAGTGCTCTGTAAAAATGGACTACTCAGCAGAATGTGGGTGGGGCCAAATAAGGGAAAAAAGCTGGCCACTGAGCCAGCAGCGGCAACGCGCTCGGGTCTCTCTCCATGCTGTGGAAGCTTTTTCTTTTGCTCTTTGCAATAAATCTTGCTGCTGCTCACTTTTTGGGTCTGCACTACCTTTATGAGCTGTAACACTCACCGTTAAGGTCTGCAGTTTCACTCCTGAAGCCAGCGAAACCACAAACCCACAGGGAGGGATGAACAACTCTGATGTGCCACCTTTAAGAGCTGTAACACTCACTTTGAAGGTCTGCAGCATCACTCCTGAAGCCAGTGAGACCACGAACCCACCAGAAGGAAGAAACTACGGACACATCTGAACATCTGAAGGAACAAACTCCGGACTCACCATCTTTAAGAACTGTAACACTCAACTTGACGGTCTGCAGCTTCGTTTTTGAAGTCAGTGAGACCAAGAACCCACTGGAAGGAATCAATTCCAGACACAATATAACCCACAAGGACAGGTCATAGTAGAACATGCCCATTCCATCCTTAAAAACATGCTCAGAAAACAAAAAAGGGCGAATATGAGTAAGGACCCTGCAACGCTATTGGCACAAGCCTTATTTACCCTTAATTTCTTCAATTTAGATGATAAATTTCAATCAATCAGCTATAGAGAAGCACTTTGCAAAAATCACTCAAGATATAATTAGTTTTATGGAAAGATGTAAATCGTAATCTATGGTGCGGTCCAAATGATTTGTTAATGTGGGGAAGAAGATATACTTGTGTTGACAACTCCTCAGGTCCTCTTTGGATTCCAGCACAATGCATCAAACCATACCATGGGGTGACTGGGACCAACCTGGTACCAAAAATAAAGGAAATGACCCTGTAGAACCTGCAGCCCTGGATGATGCAGCTTCCTTGGACAACACAGGCCTTGGACATTATGCTCAAGAAGAAAACTCAGGAGACTGAGCAAATCCTGCTCTGGACACAAACACTGTTCACTCCAGATAATCTGTTCCTTGCTATGCTCTCTGTTGTACATTGCAACTCTTGTAGAGTATTGATTTTCCTTATTTTCTCACTCTATCTGCAACCTGTACCTGCTATACTCTATTAGGCCCATCTTCTAGATCTGCCTTTCTTCTGCCCTGTTACTTGGGTAGACATCCTCCTCCCAGCTTCTAACAATGTGACTGCTTGGCTATGAGGGATTAACATATCCCTTGTGGGGTTCCTCAGTAACAGCCCTATAGAACAATGTGCAAAAACACCTCTCCTGGAAAGACCCCCACTCCTGGGGGTCACTCTTTGTTTGGAAAAGAATATTACTGATTCTACTCATGTGTGTCTTATGTTATTTACTAATTCTAGGATGCAACAGTGGAACACAAGCTGTAACTGCTGCACTGTCAAGTCTGTCACTGCACATAGCTGTACTCTTCAATCAAGAAAACCTGATGCAAAAAACAGAAAAGGGGGAGAAGGAGGATATCGGTCAGAGTGGTGGGAAAAACTATAGGGAAGGCAGCATGCCTTCTGAAAGGTCCAAAGGCTCTGCCTAGATTCAGGGGAGAATAGCCAAAGGCAGCTGTTCTCTGACCCTGAGGCAGACGGCAAGGAGTACGTACAAGGGAATGTAGGGAAATATCTTGAACAGCTTGTTTACTTGTGTTGACCAGGAACTGATCTTTGATCATCCACACACATGATGTTCCTTGAAAGGGGAACAATAAATGTTAATTTCTCACAAATTGTGTTTGCTCCAGGCTTTTGGCATTGTGCCTACAGTGAATGAAAGCATGCAGCTCCAGCTTCTCTGGGTGCACTTTGACCACTAGAGGCAGGCAGACCCCTAGCTGCCCTTGCACTGCATACCTGTGTCTGACTACTCATTTCATTCATCAGTTGGCCAGGGTCTGTGGGATAGACCCAGCACAAACACATACCAAATTGTAAAGACAATCGACTGTATGAAGAAACTGCATCAACTAACGGAGAAACTAACCAGGTAGGATCAAAATGACAGGATTGAATTAACACATAACAATATTAACTTTAAATGGAAATGAGCTTAATGCCCCAATTAAAAGACAGACTGGCAAATTGGATAGTCAAGACCCATTGGTGTGCTGTATTCAGGTGACCCATCTCACGTGCAAAGACACAGATAGGCTTACAATAAAAGAATGGAGGAATATTTACCAAGCAAATGGAAAGCAAAAAAAAAAAAAAAAAAAAAAAAAGCAGGGGTTAGAATCCTAGTCTCTGATAAAACAGACTTTAAACCAATAAAGATCAAAAGAGACAAAGAAGGGCATTACGTAATGGTAAAGGGATCAATGTAACAAGAAGAACTAACTATCCTAAATATAGATGCTCCCAATACAGGAGCACCCAGATTCATAAAGTAAGTTCTTACACACCTACAGAGAGAGTTAGACTCCCACACAATAATAGTGGGAGACTTTAATACCCCATTGTCAATATTAGACAAATAAATGAGACAGAAAATTAATAAGGATATTCAGGACTTGAACTAAGCTGTGGACCAAGGAGACCTAATAGACTTCTACAAAACTCTTCACCCCAAATCAACAGAATATGCATTTTTTTTTTTTTTTTTTTGAGATGGAATCTCGTTCTGTCGCCCAGGCTGGACTGTAGTGGCACTATCTCAGCTCACTGGAACCTGGACCTCCCGGTTCAAGTGATTATCCTGCTTCAGCCTCCTGAGTAGCTGGGACTACAGGTACCTGGCACCACGCCCAGCTATTATTGTATTTTTGGTAGAGATGGGGTTTCACTTCATTGGCCAGGCTGTTCTTGAACTACTGACCTTATAATCCGCCTGCCTTGGCCTCCCAAAGTGCTGGGATTACAGGCATGAGTCACCATGCCCAGCCCAGAATATACATTCTTCTCAGCATCACATTGAATTTTTTCTAAAATTGACCACACAGTTGGAAGTAAAACACTCCTTAGCAAATGTAAAAGAATGGAAATCATAACAGTCTCTCAGACAAAGTGCAATTAAAGTAGCACTCAGGATTAAGAAAGTCACTCAAAACCGCTCAACTACATGGAAACTGACAACATGCTCCTGAATGACTACTGGGTAAATAACAAAATCAAGGCAGAAATAAGTAAGTTATTTGAAACCAATGAGTTAAAAGACACAATGTACCAGAATCTCTGGCACACAGCTAAAGCTGTGTTTAGAAGGAAATTTACAGCAGTAAATGCTCACAGGAGAAAGCAGGAAAGATTTAAAACTGATATCGTAACATCACAATTAAAAGAACTAGAGAAGCAACAGTAAATAAATTCAAAAGCTAGCAGAAGTCGAGAAATAACTAAGAGCAGAGCTGAAGGAGATAGAGACACAAAAAAATATTTAAAAAGTCAATCCAGGAGCTGGGTTTTTGAAAAGATCAACAAAATAGATAGATGGCTAGCCAGACTAAGAAAGAAGAAAAGAGAGAAGAATCAAATAGATACAATAAAAAATGAGAAAGGATATCACCACGGATCCTACAGAAATACAAACCACCATCAGAGAACACTATAAACACCTCTACACAAATAAGCTAGAAAATTTGGAAGAAACAGAGAAATTCCTGGAAACGTACCCCCTTCCCAAGACTTAACCAGGAAGAAGTCAAATCCCTAAATAGACCAATAGCAAGTTCTGAAATTGAGACAGTAATTATTAATAGCCTAACAACTAAAAAAAGCCCAGGACCAGACAGATCCACAGTCGAATTCTACCAGAGGTACAAAGAGGAGCCGGTACCATTCCTTCTGAAACTATTCCAAACAATATAAAAAGAGGGACTCCTCCCTAACTCATTTTATGAGGGCAGCATCATCCTGATACCAAAACCTGGCAGAGACACAACAAAGAAAAACAAATTTCAGGCCCATATCCCTGATGAACATTGATGCGAAAATCCTCAATAACATACTGGCACATCAAATCCAGCAGCACATCAAAAAGCTAATCCACCAAGATCAAGTTGGCTTCATCCCTGGGATACAAGTCGGGTTCAACATATGCAAATCAATAAATGTAATTCATCACGTAAATAGAACTAATGACAAAAACCACATGATTATCTCAATAGATGCAGAAAACGCCTTCAACAAAATTCAACACCCCTTCATGCTAAAAACTCTCAATAAACTAGGTATTGATGGAACGTATCTCAAAATAATAAGAGCTATTTATGTCAAACCCACAGCCACAGGGCTACAGTAACCAAAACAGCATGGTACTGGTACCAAAACAGATATATAGACTAATGGAACACAACTGAGGCCTCAAAAATAACACCACACATCTACAGCCATCTTATCTTTAATAATCCTGATAAAAACAATGGGGAAAGGATTCCCTACTTAATAAATGGTGTTGGGAAAACTGGCTAGCCATATGCAGAAAACTGAAACTGGACCCCTTCCTTACACCTTATACAAAAATTAAGATGGATTAAAGACTTAACCTTCAGACCTAAAACCACAAAAACTCTAGAAGAAAACCTAGGCAATACCATTCAGGACACAGGCATGGGCAAAGACTTCATGACTAAAACACTGAAAGCGATGGCAACAAAAGCCAAAATTGACAAATGGGATCTAATTAAACTAAAGAGCTTCTGCACAACAAAAGAAACTATCATCAGAGTGAACAGGCAACCTACAGAACGAGAGAAAAATTTTGAAATCTATCCATCTGACAAAGGGCTAATATCCAGAATCTACAGAAAACAAACAAATTTACAAGAAAACAACAACCCCATGAAAAAGTGGGTGAAGGATATGAACAGACACTTCTCAAAAGAAGACATTATGCGGCCAACAAATATATGAAAAAAAGCTCATCATCACTGGTCATTAGAGAAATGTAAATCAAAACCACAATGAGATACCATCTCACGCCAGTTAGAATGGCAATCATTAAAAAGTCAGGAAACAACAGATGCTGGAGAGGATGTGGAGAAATAGGAACACTTTTACACTGTTGGTGGGACTGTAAATTAGTTCAACCATTGTGGAAGACAGTGTGGTGATTCCTCAAGGATCTAGAACCAGAAATACCATTGGACCCAGCAATCCCATTACTGGGTATATACCCAAAGGATTATAAATCATTCTGTTATAAAGACACATGCACACTTATATTTATTGCAGCACTGTTCATAGTAGCAAAGACTTGGAACCAACCCAAATGCTCATCAATGATAGACCGGATGAAGAAAATGTGGCACACATACACCATGGAACACTATGCAGCCATAAAAAAGGATGAGTTCATGTCCTTTGCAGGGACATGGATGAACCCAGAAACTATCATTCTCAGCAAACTAACACAGAAACAGAGAACTAAACACTGAATGTTCTCATTCATAATTGGGAGTTGAACAATCAGAACACATGGACACAGGGAGGGAAACATCACACACTGGGGCCTGTTGAGGGGTAGGGGTTAGGGGAGCAATAGCATTAGGAGAAATACCTAATGTAGATGATGGATTGATGGGTGTAGCAAATCACCATGGCATGTGTATACCTATGTAACAAATCTGCACGGTCTGCACATGTACCGCAGAACTTAAAGTATAATTAAAAAAATATTCAAATAAAAAAAAGAACATGTTCTTATCAAAAAAAGATTTCACATAAATAGGAGTTGAGGTATTGCTCTTCACAAGAGGGCATTAGCTGTGGGGGTCTGCCTGCAGACCCTGACCCCAGCGATGGATGAATAAAATGTACACTGACACACAGATATTATCTTTTGCCAGTCCTGCTGAGTGTCTGACCATCTACACACCAAGAGAGGTTTGTCACTGTGGCAGCCCTGATTAGGAGGGAGACTCACATTTATTAATTAACAAAAGCTTGAGTCAATGCCATTAGAGGGTAATTGTCATTGTGGACGTCTGGAGTAAAAAGCACACATCAAAGGTTGAGACCATATGGGTAAACAAGCTAACTAGATAACTTCCTCACATCCCGTTGTTTACTACTCTACTCTATTTAACTAAAGTTAATGGGACCAGACCGCCTTCCGCCGGGTCTATTACCCAAGTCATGTGAAAACCCTCAGGCCTTCCAAAAGGGTTTTGTGGCTATCGTAACTAATATTTTTCCCACCAGACTGATCAAATCTCAACAAGGAGTTGTCCGTTTAAATTTTGAGAAAACTCATAATTAAAGCCATTTAAGTTTTAGTTTGTGTGCATGTGTGAGTATGTATTTCACAGGTTTGAAAATAGTTACATAATCTATGGTGTAGGTTTGTCGTTACTCTTGATAAAATATAATAACCTTGTAAATTATCTTCATTAACATTTTTACTTTTGTTAGAAAAAACTATTCACGGAATTATATTCTATTTTCCAAACTTTATTCTATTTATAGTAATGATGACTTTGCGTTTTATTCTTCTTCACTGATTTTACCATGAACTGGTCTATTTTGTCAGTTTGCTCTAAAAACAATCGATTGGTTTTGTTGATTATTTATTTTCAATCTCATTGAATTTATACTCATCCATGTTGCTTGCATTCCGTTTCCTTTTTACTTTTCTTAAAAATTTACTCAGTTGAATGCTTAGTTCATTTTTAACTTTTCTCCCATCTATAGAAGCGTTCAAAGCTTCAGGGTCTCCTCTAGGTACTTTTTTGCTGCATCCCATATAACATTTGCTATATGATGCTTTAGAAGTATGGTTTTTACACTTCTAAAGTGTGCGTATGGAGATTTGTCATTGTTTTATTGATTCCTAATTTTATTTCCTTGTCATTGGGAGTGAATACTTTTCTTTCTTGCCTTGGGAATTATTTTATTCATTGTAACTTTTGACCTTTCTTTATTCTTTACTTATCCTGTCCTAGCGTATGGAATGTTTTACCTAGTTGATAAATTTAGGAAGATTAAACTGACAGAGCAGGTAATTCTATCTAATTCTTGGGCTAAGTCATCTAGCCCATTTGGTTTTTACTGCAAGTATTCTTTTCCAACACTTTAAGCTTTTGTGTCCAACTTTTCGGTAAGAAAGGTGATATTTTGTCTCCTGCTTGCTATGTCATATTACTTATTTCAGAACATAAGCAGAATTAAGAGTTGTTTCTTGAGCCTCACACACTCTACCAGATAGCATTTCTTTTGTTTTCCTTGAGTCTTAGCATGTTGTTTCCCAAACTATGACGTTTAATGCTGTGATTCTTGAAGATGTCATGTATTGCTTACACTGAGTGAATGATTCTATGTGTGCATACATTCACACAGACATATAAACATAGATGTTTATATATGTTCTAAGTAATATTTAGATTAAACTCAATTTTTACCAATAATTTGATTTATCCATTTGAAAAAACATAGTAAAATCTCTCACCTTACTGTGAACTTGTCATTTTAATTTAATTCTGTCATTTGATTTAAATAAATTGAAGATATTGTTAGACTCCTACCTGACTATAATTGTTATAAGTGTAAAAATAATGTGCTCCTAATTATCTCAGCCTTCTTGAGCTCATAAAACTGGGAAACGTTTTTGTAAAACTCACATCTTATTTATGAACGGTGGCAGGATTTTCCGTCTTCCCAATCCTTAGAATTCAGAATCTTCCCCTTACTTTAGTCCTCAGCCTTAAGTGACATCTTAGTAAATTTTTAAATTATTTATTTATTTTTGAGGCGGAATTTTGCTCTTGTTGCCCTTGCTGGGGTGCAATGGCACAATCTTGGCTCACTGCAGCCTCTGCGTCCTGGGATCAAGTGATTCTCCTGCCTCAGCCTCCTGAGTAGCTGGGATTACAGGAGCCTGACACCATGCCTTGCTAATTTTTTTTTTTTTTTTGGTAGAGTTGGGGTTTGGCCACGTTGGCCAGGCTGGTCTCACAATTCCTGGCCTCTGGTGATCCGCCTGTCTTGGTCTCCCAAAGTGTTGGGATTATAGGCATGAGCCACTGCACCTGGTCAAATTTATTTATTTATTTATTTATTTATTTTTATTTTTTGTTTTTTTGAGATGGAGTCTCGCTCTGTTGCACGGGCTGGAGTGCAGTGGCTGGATCTCAGCTCACTGCAAGCCAAATTTATTTTTAACAGACTATTTTTTAAAATCTTATGCTTTGCTTAAGATAGAGTATATGAATGGTAGCACTCACCATCACATGATTTTGTTTCTAACATCTGCTCTGGGCACAGATGCTGATTCTCTAGTTCTTGTATAATCACTGCTCTGGATCGGACCTGTATTCCACCAAAGCCTAGATCCTCACCATTCACACAGGTCAGCTGACACAGGCTCCAGGAAGACCAGTCCTTCAAATAACAGTCACCTGTAAAACACAGGTTTGTAATTTACACCCATATCCACAGAGAAAAGCCAGCCCGATAATCATTTTAATTCCAACCCCAGTGGGCAATGTTTTTAGGTATCCCAGCCACACATAATATTTATAAGATTTAAATAGGCATTTAATATTTGTAAATTTATAATTGTATAACTTTGTATATGTATTGTTATTTTCTGTATGGCTATTACTGGTCTATGTGTTGATACCAAAGGTAAACTGTGGCTGACAGGAGCTCATCCACTATAATTCATCTCTTCTTAGGATACAAAAAATATTTGATCAAAACCTACCACCACTCTTGTCATTATCATAGTAAAGCGGTTTATTACACAGGCGGTGCACTCAAAGAGAGCCTAAATATAAACAGACTTTGTCTTCTAGGTATTCACAATTTTCAAAAAGTTTGAAGTCCAGGGCTCACAAAGCTGGTTTTATGTTTCATTCTTATTTCTTCCCAGAAGAGTGGAGGTGAGAGAGGCAATTGAGCAGTCGCAGTACTGGAAATAATGCCCACTATTTCCTCTGATCTACATCTTCAATCAACTTCTCTTTAAAATACTTTACTGAAGGACAACAAACATGTAAAATGATCACATATCATAGATGCACAGATAGCTGAATTTTGACAATCTGATTATCTAACCATGTGATCAACACCCAAATCAAAGAACAAAACATTCCCAGGATCTCAAAACCTTCCCTTGTGTAATATATGAAATCATACCATATGTACTTTTTTGTGTCTGGCTCCTTTCTCTCATTTTTGTTTGTGAGATCCATCATACATTTATGAAGTTCTAATTTCTTCATTCTTACTACTTTCCATCATGTGAATATATCATAATTTAGCTATCCATTCTACTATTGATGGGCATGTGGGGAGTTGTAAATTTTTCCTATCATGTTATTGCAAACATTTCAGTACAAGTCTTTTGATGAACTTATATATGCATTTCTGTTGGGTATGTACCTCGGAGTGCAACTGCTGGGCCGTAGTGCATCCATGCTTTCAAAGTCTTTAGCCATTTTAAGAACAGAAAAGATTTTATGAAATACACGCTTTCCATTAACCCATTCATTCTTCAGAGTGACTGCTTAGTGATACTCTTCAGAGTACACAGTCAATTATGATAGACACAAATTCACAAAGGTTTCTTATCACTTATTTATTCATTCTAGCCAGGTCATATGAATAATTCATATTGCCTTATATTATGCTGAAGGTGACTGGTATTAGCATAAAGTTGCCTGGAGATCTGATTAATGGAAAAACTTCTTGTGTCATGCCTAAGAAGTCCTGGTAAGACATGAATTATTGACTAACATATATACATAATAGTAAAATGGAGTGATTTTTGTAGGCCTTTATTAAAGAATGTAATTAGTACTCCTGAAGTACAGAAAGTTCTAGTAAATTTTGGAAATGCAAAGGAAAAAGAAACTAGAAAGAATTTCTAAGTAGTCTGAAAAAGTTTTAGAAACACTTTTATTTCCTAGGAAATGCCACTTTGTGGTTACTCAGTTTTTAATTATGTAGGAAAACTGCTCAAGTTCAAAAAATTCCTGTCAATATGAATATAATAAAATTTCACCTCGGTGATTGAAAATTACATGGAAAAGAAACATACCTTTTACCAATAGGTTTCATCTTTGTGGTAATCCACATTTAGCATCATTTATTTTGCAACAAAATGTAATAAATCTTTTAATGATAGTTTGTGAGTTATGTAATTATCACCCCTAAGTAATACATGTCAGGCTTTAAAGATGTAATAACAGCAAATGAGAGTGAGATACTCCCTTGTTCTAAACATACTTTTCTATTTTGACCATGTAAACCATTGTAATAACAATAAAATTACCCTATGCCTGCCAAAGATATGACAATTAAACACATGAAATGTATTTCCTAATTCAGTGTTCTACTCTTTAAAGCTTATTAGTTCACATATTGCTAGCTTTCAAAACCCATCATTAGAGAAAACTAGCAAGAGAGGAACTGAAATGAATAGATTGTAATTTAGAAGAGCAGCCTCCTAGATTTGCAATTACTTTAATTAAAACAATGTGTTTGCTCCGTTCTATGTTATCATGGGATCCTGTAATTTTCCTTCACATCATTTACCACAGATTATAATCTTATGTTTATTTACGTCACTATTAGATTAGCAATTGTTCCCTTCCATTAGAAAGTAAGCTGTACAAGGACAGGGTCTGTTGGTCTTCACTGTATCTCCCGCCTCAAGTCCAGGGCCTGACCTGTAATTAACAGTCAAATGAGTGAGTGAGTGTGCTGCAGGAAGTATATAATGAAATCACGTGGGGAGTATCCATAGTAAGGCATGCACCACTGTCTGACAAGGATGCCCGTTCTGCTCAATGGTGTGAATGTCCTTGACCCTGCCTGGAGCTGTCACCTGCTGCCATAGCCTCAGGCTGGGTCTACAGTGAAGTGAAATGATCATATTAAATTGAATTGTGTGTGAGATCTTAAATGGTATCAGACTAGTTTCAGCAGCAGGAAATGAAAGAGGGGAATTGCTGGATCAGCAAAAGGTTGTTGGCAGGTGTAGGAATGTCTGAACAGCAACACTTTGCCCGGCTTTAGAAAGTCAGATTTTCTGTTACTTTAAGTTTTATTTTATTCTTTTTTTTTTTTATTGTGATAATACCATGTAACATGAGATCTACCCACTTAACACATTTTTAGGTATACAATACAGTATTGTTAACTACAGGCACTATGTCTTACAACGGATCTCTAGAACTTACTCACCTTGCATAGCTGAACCTTTACACTTATTGAGAAACAGCTGCTATTCAGATTTTTGGTTTTTAAAAATAGTTCAGTTCTTGACCTGAAGTAGATGAAAATATCCATGTGTGCAAAGATCAATACAATAGTTGGATATTCTCAGAGTCTAGGGGGTTTGTCTTCAAAATAACCCCTATCAGGGTTATTTTACTTACTGTTTAATTTCATTCAGTTCATCTTAAACTATACCCTACCATTTTTATCATCTCAAACGATTTTTTTTTTTTTTTTTTTTTTTTACAAAGGAACAAGTAACTCGATGAGTGAATAAATAGCTAAAACATGTCAGTTTTTCCAGATTTTAAGGACTCAATCCCATTTACAAAGTTTTGTTAATATATGTTATCTACTTTTAAAATTTTCTTAAATCACATCATTTTATATAGAAAATGTATTTTATGCCTCATTATTTTTGCCAAATCCTTAATTTTTAACATTTTGAGGTCAGATTCAAAACAAAATATTGTAAAAGAGATATAATTTTTAAATGATAATTATAAGCAAATTGGGAGAATACAAATTTTCCACCTGGGGATAAAATACAGGTAATTCATTTTCTATCTGTTCATTTCCAGTCCACTAATAAATTGTTGCCCCATCTATATCTTTTTTAAGGATGGGTTTTCTGGCATATTTTGGCATTAAATTTCCTCTACAATTCTCTGCATCAAGCCCAAATTCATAAATATGAGCTTATCACTGTCTGCCATTTTTTCCATACTATTTGAAGTACAAAATTTTCTTTCTACATTTACTGCAGGCACCCATTGTGTCTAACATTGAATCTGAAAAATATCTTTCAACAGTTTCCTCCATGCTGCTATTTTGTCTTCCAGTTGTAGATAATCTGTTTTTTCCTTACTGAAGACTTTACTACTTACTTTTCTATATTTTATGTTTTAACTACATTTATCTAGGTATGAGTTTGTGGTTCATTCCACCCTGGACCCAGAGTAAGCTGTTATTGAGGACTTAATCTGTTTTTAGCCATTATGTGTTTAAATATTGGCCTCTCTTTCCCTATTCTCTTCTGGAAATCCCTAATAGGTTATATTTTATCCTTATTTTCTCAACTTTTATTTCATACCTTTTCTGTGGAGCATGGGCTTAAGGCCTTAATTACCATCTCTTGCAGATGTTAAAACTCCAGAGGGTGTTGAGAGAGGCCACATGGGAGACCTGGACTTCACCCCTACCTGGCAGTAATGAGACAGCGCCCCATTCCCCACAGGCATAGTGTTGAGCTGTTGGCATAGATATTACTGAATAAGAAGACTGTTGACATCCTGTAACTTATATTTTATATGCAACCACTTCATGGCCCTTGTCCTAGGAAAAAATAATCAGAATATGAATTCTCTTTTGCCGTGGTTACCTGGGCAAGGCTCGGTGCAGGTTTCCTCCAGAACCATGTTTTTATTACCATCTATAATGAGTTCAATGTCAGCACAGAATTCCTCATCCACCACTTTGCTGAAATCATCTGCTGACCCATCACTTACTACACAAGAAACGTTCCTTATTCTGGTCCCTTCTCCACACTGGGCCTCCTGGAATGGCGGAAGAAATAACTAATTAGAAAAAGAGAAATACTTCATTCGAGAGCTCATCACTTAGTTATCTCTGCACCACTGACTTTGATTTATGAACATTTAGAGAAGCATTTGAAACTCTAAGGAAGAAGCCCTATAGGGCACTAGCAATAAAGCATACATTGAACAATTTAGTTGTTTTCCAGCTAAAGACAGGAAAATAAATTTTCATTAAAATGAATCAGTCTCCAAATGATTTTAAAAAATACAGGGCAGGGAGTTATCAAAACTAATTAAATGGTTATAAAATGGCAAGGCACATAAAAATTTTAGGAAGCTGTCATCTGTGAGCTCTGAAAAATTTTTCTAACACATTATTTTTGTCTGTTTTTCTGCAGATAAAGTCT
Organism: Trachypithecus francoisi; assembly: GCF_009764315.1. Lineage (NCBI taxonomy): Eukaryota > Metazoa > Chordata > Mammalia > Primates > Cercopithecidae > Trachypithecus > Trachypithecus francoisi. The sequence continues at coordinate 82,855,114 of NW_022681469.1, forward strand.
GCAGATAAAGAGTACACAAATCCTTACAACTTCTTGAGATTTGATACCTGCACTTGGCATGGAGACCACTGGCCATATTGCCATTGATAACAAGGCTTCACTGGGCAGGGTTTGGACTGGTCCATCAGGGAAGGGCATGGTCTTCCATCACCTTGAAAGGGCTGTGTCACTGTTCGTCTTCGGATCATTTTTCCTTTAAGAGATACAGAGTGATGCAACTTTAATATATGTTATGGTTTTGCAAGCATATATGTCATTGGGAGAAGGCATCACAGTGGTATCTCCTGAGGCGATCCAGGAATAAGTAAGGCTTAGATGTTTTGGAAAGAAAACCAATCCAACCTTTCTGAAGATTATCTGATATGGGTTAAAGCAAGAGGGATTTTTTATTTCATATTCCTTGACCATTAGCCTAATATGAGTTATGGTACAAACAAACCTGTGAGGCCACATGTTTGAGAGCATTCTGACCAAGGAGACCAATCAGAAAGCTGACAGTTCACAGGGCATTCCACCATGCAGGACGTGTTCATCTGCCAGTTCTTCTCCAGGCCAAGCTGGAAGAACAGAGGTAGATCAGAATGTTATATTGTCAATTGGGGGAAGGAGCCAGAGAACAAGGTGACAAGAGAGAAGAGGGTGAGGGAGAAAAAGCAAGCCACATAACAGAATAAAATGGTACCTGGAGGACAAACATCCAAACTATTAAAAGTATAAAGTGGTTTGACCTAGGCGAGTGGAAGTTAGGGGTACGGGATGAAAGAAGGGGCCCATGGAATCTATACTTACATATTGTTTGTTTTCAATAAGCAATGAAAAAAAGTAGATTTAACCTCCAAATTGATTGAATTTCCCAAAATGAGGAACAAATAAATATAAGCAAAAATACTTTTCATTAGGTAAAAACTAATAATATCATCAATATTTTGATCTACAACTGTATCTTAGTGATATTATTTTTACATATCTTAAACTAAAAAGCAAAAGGAAAAGGTTCTAAACATAAATTGATAGTCAAAACTAATGATATCATGTATTGAAATAATATATCAGCTATCTTTTAAAAAAAGAAATATGGGTCGCCAAAGTTTTTTCTGATTATTAATATTTTATGTGCATTTTTTAAAACAAAGATTTTCACTTCTAAAACTCAACTGTGGTATAATTCAGTTACTTTGGTGTCAAACCTTCTCATCAGATAATGTTGTGCCATTTTATTGGCATTTGGGTTCCATTACTTATTTAAATATTCTGTCTTAAAAATATAAGATGATGTTTCAAATTCTTCTACTGTATATTCCAATATTTAAAATGTCTATGGTACAAAGTAGCATTGAAATAGGAAAATGTCGGCTGGATGCCGTGGCTCACGCCTGTCATCCCAGCACTTTGGGAGACTGAGGTGGGCAGATCACCTCAGAGCATGCTGGCCAACATGGTGAAACCTCACCTTTACCAAAAAACATAAAAATTTGCTGGGATTGGTGGTGCATGACTGTAGTCCCAGCTACTTGGGAGGCTGAGGCAGGAGACTTGCTTGAGCCTAGGATGTGGAGGCTGCAGTGAGCTGAGATAGTGCCATTGCACTCCAGGCTGGGTAACAGAGCAAGACTGTCTCCAAAAAAAAAAAAAAAAAAAAGAAAGACAAAGAAATAGGAAAATGTAAGAGCTTGTTAGGAGAATATAAATTTTTAAAACTAGTAATTCTTAGAATTTCCAAGATCTTTTTTATTTCTGCATGAAAAGATAAGTTAATGTTTTCTAATTTATACAGCAAATAATGGCAACTTTTTTTTGAAACATTATGTTGTGTTTCAAGTATAGCTCTTAGCTCTAAGTTATCCGCTGAGAGAGATCAGATCATAGCTTTGTGTAATACATCTCTCTGCAGGCGCTCCCATTATATTCTACACCAGTAACACCTAACAGAGCTGAGTATTTGGTATGAAAACTTTTACCACATCACTCAACTGAAGCCTCATAAAGCCTCTTAAAAGTCATGGGAGGTTGGAGATAGGAATCTTGAGGTGATATGATAAAAATAATGTGTAATAATGTGTTACATTTAAAGTAAATAATAGTTTCATGGGGAAAGTTTGAATCACAGGATTCAATTATTACTGACTTACATATCCACCACTTACACATTTTAGTCCTGTACTAATTGTTTCCTTACATTGATCATATATCTCTTTTAATTCTCTCATTTACCTAAACATCTGTCTAAATAAATTAAAAAGAAACCTATTCAAAAATCTAATAGGAAAGAAGAAACTGATTACTTGGTATCCAATGAGAAAATGTCTGAAAAACACTAAAGATAAAAATACTACATAAGTGCTTATTAGGTTTAACTCTAATCTTTGTCTTTGTTGGATAATAATGCCATCTTTCTTTGTGGCTGTTACGGAAGCAGCAAGTGTTACCTACTGCTGTGGCACTGAATGCAGGGTTGCACAGTCAAATTGTAAGTCCTTGAAGACAGTGTTTGCTAGAATGTTAAAACTAGGAGTCCCTAATTGCCATGCAACATTCAAATATTAAAATATTTGCATGTAAGCTTAAACTTATCTAGACTCCCATATAATTAAAATTAGTTATTTCCCAGGTTTTTACTCATATTTGATGTAAGAAATCAAGAATCCAGTTTACAGCTTTGTCCTTTAATCATATGAAATCATTTAAAATTGGTCACGTATGCTTAGGTTCCAGCTTTTGCAAAGCTCTCATTTATTTTATATTTCATACTGACCAAGGAGTGCATTTATGTTTGCAAACAAAAAGACGTATTAATCAACTAGAAGTAGATCACAGAAAGCTCTCCAGTCAGTATATGATTATTATCTTCATTAATACTGATGCTCTTTTTTTTTTTTGGAGATGGAGTTTTGCTCTTGTTGCCCAGGCTGGTGTGCAATGGTGCGATCTTGGCTCATGGCACCCTCTGCCTTCTGGGTTCAAGCGATTCTCCTGACTTAGCCTACCAAGTAGCTGGGATTACAGGCATGTGCCACCACACCCAGCTAATTTTGTATTTTCAGTAGAGACGGGGTTTCTCCATGTTGGTCGGGCTGGTCTTGAACTCCTGACCTCAGGTGATCCGCCCGACTCAGCCTCCCAAAGTTCTGGGATTAGAGGCGTGAGCCACCCCACCCAGCTCAATACTGACATTATTCTTATAATGGTTATATTGCTTCAATGTTATTGGTTACAAAACTAAAATGATTCAAGTGTGAAATTTCAATTATTCAAATTTAAATAATTAATACAGTAAGTTATGTTAGAAGGTTATAGCAGGAGGCATTTATTAAACAAAACAAATTTGTGTTTTCAACACATGTGGGTGCTCTGCTTTCATGAACAGAGACATAAGAAGGTTAAGTTAGGTCCGTATGATAAATATATCAAATGAATTAAAGTATTTCTGTTTAGAGTTCTCCCCTAGGTATTGGAACAATTTACTGTGGGCTATAATAACTGCAGGATGTGTAGACAGAAGACATGGTGCCTGTGTATGTTAAACTCTGATGAGGTTACGACCCCCTTCTAGTCTATTCCAGATCTATTGAGGCTCCTGCTTATCTTGGTTAGTATTTGACCCAGTGGACCTCAGATGCATGGAGAGTCAACATTTGTCATGTTTTGGGTATGGAAATTAGATAAAATTATTACAACATAAAGTGTAGCTTCATAAAAATGAAGAAAGGCCAATGACTGTGTTTCCTCACATTTCAGAGGCTCACATCTAGGTATGATGACATTACTTTCATCAATTAGATAATTATCAGTTACAATTCTCTGTGCCTAGAAGATAGTAATGGCTGGCTTCATTTCTTTGTTTGAATTGGAGGCTGGCTCTTAATCAGACCTGAGTACTTAGATGGTCACAGCTGGGTATTAGATCCCAGATATTAATCAAAATCTGCTATGAAACCACATGTGATCAGTGTTTAGCAACAAAGAGAATAAATGATGGACCTTGGCAGGTGTCCCAGGCACTACACAAAATTCACATCAAATTACAAAAGATAAGTAGTCTGATTAAAATTTACTGCTTTTATTCACCTTACTTATTGTTCCCCAAGCATTTCTTTCAGAATAGGCTAATTAGCATACCTTTGGGCTCCAAGGAGAAGAAAATACATGAAATTATATGTAGGAATCAGTAGTGTTGGACATTGTATCTTTTCAAGAACACACTTAGCCTGTGATAGTGCAGAAAAACATCTGCTGGCAATGAGCTGCATGGAGCACGGGTCACTTGGCTCAGCATGAAACAAATTATTAGGGAAGAATTTACTCGCGAAGATACAACACAGCATCCACCTACCTCTTCACAATATTTCAGGTCAACTGACTTGCCATCACTTCGAACGCAATCCAACATCCTTGTTTTTATTCCATTTCCACAAACTGCCTTCTCACTCAGCTGACAGGTACTCCAGTCTGAAAAAAAGGGAAGCCCATCAGAACAGAAGGCTAAGTATGAGACAGATTTCAAATGAAACTCTGATGACCTGAATCCCATATTTAATTCACAACTGCTTCCTAAGCCCCATAATCAATCATCCCCCATGCAGAGCATATGGATCCCAGCTTTGAACATATCAGGAGTCAAATGGAATTGCTGGGGTTGCACATAGCTACAGGGATTATTCTTAAAGGCAGATGTCTACTTGAAAATCTTGATAGCTAGCCGTTTGGTGACACTGTAAAAATGGCTTTGGCCTACAGATCAATGTCACTTAAAAACTTTTTTTCCCAATAAAAATATAATTTAAAATCTTAGCATTACTTTTAGCAAAATAATCTTAATTGTGACAGATGGTACTTTAACTGTGTAGTTATGTTCAAATAAAATGTATTTTACTTATCCATATTTAGAATGCATGAAAATGCATACATTTATTAAAGTGATAAAATCACTTCAGCCATATTTATTTAATTCTCTTATTTTATGTATTTTGCAAAATACCTCTTTCATCTCTTTTCCCTGGGTAACATAGCATGTCCCAGATAACTTTGATTTCTTTTGTATCATCAAAGGAAACTAAAGAGAAAAACCACAAGAAACAGCCAATCTGACCTGTTATGTGTCACTGTACAGTTTCTTGAGTTTGTTTCAGAGTGAAAATTACTTGGAAAAAATTCCAAAGTAAGCTTTGGTGTTGTCCCAATTCATATAAACAAATAAAATATTTTCTTTCCTAGCGTATGCACCTTGATAGTATTAAATGAGTTTTAGGGGAAAATGCAACTTATAATAAACCTGTTTTTCTGAAAATACTCATCTATTTTTACCTGCACCTTTTATAGCATTGATTTATAATCTTTGGTAAGTTTGAGACTGCTGACTAATCATGTTTATAAACTGTCCACACCTCACGAATTGTTGCCCCGGTATGCTTTAGCAATTAAGCATCTTCTAAAAAAGAAAGACATTTTTGAATAAATATGATACTTGTGCCAAAAATATTTTAGATTCACCTTCCCAAAGTGAGAGGTTGTCTTATGCAGAAACACTTAGCATATTCACAACCTACTTTAGGGGCTAATGTCTGTGCGACATTTTTATTTCCTCTATCTTGGTGTTTACTAAAAAAAACCCAGATAAGTATTTCTGTCATTTAATATGCAATTATTTCTGGGAAAGTAAGCAGCTTGTCCAAAAGGCACACAGATAGAGATGAACTATACTGACAGGAACACTTCAGAGCTGACAGACACAAGATTTGGACTTAACTCTGTGATCAGATGACGATCCATGTACCTGTTACATTATAATCATAGTGGTAGCAGTTTTTGTTCAGGTTACAGGGTTCTTTCTCAACAGCATTAGGGCAAGATCTTCCTTCATCAGCTGGTTGTCTGATAGGATTAGCTGACCTTTGCCGGAAACTGCTTTGATTGCAAGGCTTAAAAAGAACAGTACAAATTCTCAGAAAAGTGAATACTCAGCTACACAACTGGTATATTAGAGACAGCACTGGAGCAGGAGTTAGAACATTTGGACCACTGGCTAACTCAGAAAAGTCAGTCAACCTCATTATGCCTCAGTTGTTCAATGTATAAAATGAAGCTGTTGAATGAGATTTTGATGTACCATCTAGCTATAAGATGCCATGTGTCCAATGCTAATACACATATCACCTCACACCTATACACACACACACACACATATGGTGGTCACGTTATTATAGAAAGCTATTTTATATCTATATATACATATAAAGTTATATGTGTATTATTATATATATATATGTTTGTGGATTATGTATAGTCTTTTGGGCCTTAAAAGACATTTTAAGAATAACTTGAAATGACTTAGTGTTAGTGACTTTCCTTTTCCTGATGTACATGTATATATGCATATAAACAATTCTAATTCTGAATTCTAATTTTAATCCTTAATTTAGAATTGAGACAAAAAAATAAAGTTCTAAGACCTGCAACTGACCAAATGGACCCCCTCTTGGCCATAGGGACCACAGAGAAACCTTGAAAACTGAGTTCTCGGCCTTTAGGCTTTCTTCCCTAAGGGTTATACAGAAACAAGCCCTTTGGAAATACTCACTCTATACCTGATCAACCAATTGTCTTGAAACTGCCTTTGCAAAAATTATAACAGCAAGAAAATTATGGCAGTAAAAGAGATCTGATCTAACCCAACCTCATCTCGCTTTTCTCTTAGTTATTCCTGGGTTTTTGGGCTGAGCTAACTTCAAGAAACATTTAGTTTATAGTTTAAATAACAGGCTTCTCCCCAAACTCAAGTGCCTTTGTAAAGCTAATGAAAGGCCATCAGGCTGGGAGAGGAGAGGAACCTGAATTCTGCTAAGGTGTAGACACAAATGATTGCTAGCTACTCCTGCAGATGTCACCACTACAGTAGATTGGCTTTTTGAGATATCTTTTCTGTTTTTTTGCATGTCTAACACCCAGGGCTCTACCTGAACCGCCAACCTAGTTCCTGTGGCCCCACCTAGAAGAATTCAGCCCGCAGGAGGACAGCTTTGACTCCCTGTGATTTCATCTCTGCCCTAATCAATCAGCAGCAAGCACCCATTACCTGGCAGCCCCACCCCTTTCCCCCAAACTGCCTTTGAAAAACTCCTACCTAGGAGCCTTAGATGAGATTGATTTGAGTACTAACTCCATCTTCCATGTGGCATGGCTGGCCTTATGTCTATTAAACTCTTTCTTTACTGCAATACCCTGGTCTTTATTCGTGCAGCAGGCAGGAAGAACCCCTTGGGTGGTTAGAGCCTGACACTGCCTCTCCCTTTTATGGTTGCAACAAAACAGCCAACCAGCATTTCTTCCTAAAAAGAAACCACTGATTAAGGAGTGGTTCTGGGCAGTCCATGGAGGATGTACAGTAAGGGTTTCTGTGACCTCTGTTTCACCTTTTGACATTAGAGCACTGAAAACCCTATTCCTACCCTTGGATCATGCTAATACCACTATTTTTGGTACATGGGACACATGAGGGGGCATAAAGGTCAACTGCACATGCATACTTTTCTCTTTTTATAAATATTCATGACTCCTCATATAGCTTATTAAATATGTATATTTGGCCACCCTGCTCAACACAAATTACTGTTCCCTTTGCCATTCCCTAGAAGTGTCTATTTCCGGCTTCTGGCTGGCAGCTATGATTCCCAGCCTGTCAGGATGGCCACCCTGCAGGCTGCAACCCCTTATGAGATATAAAGCCCTCCTTTCCAAATTTATGAACCTTGTCATTCTTCAGTTGACAACATCTAAAAAGATTGGCTTGCCATTCATCTACTGGTACAGTCTTCTGAAAACAGTTGGTTTCTAAGAATGGTAAGAAACCAGGAACAAGCCTCCATGGACTTTTTAAGGCCTAAAATAATTGCTTCCTCCTCCCCTGCTTCCATTGCACTTTGGTCACACCACTGGAATAACACTATCTGTCTTGACATAATGTGTATTATATAAAGGTCTTGTTCCTTTCTACAGTGCACTAGGAGAAGACTTATGTTTTAGATAGCAATATATTTTCCCTACCTAACACAGTTACTGATAGACAGTAAACGCTTAATCGGTATCTGTTTAATGAAGGCCTGAGGGAAGAAACAAGGTGAGTTAAAGGTAAAATATGTCAAATAAAATTTAGCTTGAATGTAAGCTGTCCGCTTACATTCAAGTTCATCCTAAAGGTTTCTTCACACATAGTGAACTGTACCCTATTTGGATGTGTAAACAGATGGTTACCTACTCTTGTGCAATCACTGAGTTTCAAATGTGGGAGATTGTTCAAATCATGTTCAAATATGACAAATGCAAAGGAAGGTTTTTAAAAAATCTCAGGATCTCATACACCCTATGCAAAAGGGAAGGGTAAGCCTGGAGGCCGTCTTGCAACATTCTCTTCCACTTGAATAGCTATCGCTAGCATTGTGCCAGATTCCCACAGAAAGGTAAACGGCCTCAGGCATCATGAATGACTGCTCCCATAGATGATTCACAGGTAAATTCTTTCATGGCCTCCCACAAACAAGGACATACCAATTGTAACTTTAGGTCTACAGTCTAAGTCTAACTCTTAAAACTCAAGTCTGATTCCATACTGATACTATCAATCACAAATGTATTTTCCCAAGGTTCAGAACAAAAACAAGAGGAGATCAGTCATTCTTCCATCTACCCAGCATGTCTGCATAATTGATTCTTCCTCTATTACCTTTTTCTCTTCAAACATTCACCTTACCTTATGTAAAATGTAGATTATGGGGCACTAACTAGTCTCACAGGAATATAACTATTTGCCTTAATGCCTACCTGCCTCTCTACCTACGTGACCCCCCCGCCATTTAAGCGAATGTATAAACATAAAACCTCTTGAACACCTCTTCAGAAAACCTCCTTGCTTTTTCCCAGATGTGTCCTAAAGCTGGCTTATTAAACTTCGATTGATTGGTACTTTTGCCTTAGTTACTCATTCTGTTTATCACAAACGTCGAAGTGTAACCAATCTAGCTGTTGCTGAACCTCGCTTCTGTACATCATTTTCTGTATGTCACTTATCTGCTTCTGCCCAATAATCTTTTCCAACCATGTGGCAGTACTGGAGCCTCTCTGAACCTGTTCTGGTTTGGGAGGCTGCCCAATTCCTGAATGGTTCTTTGCTCAATTAAACTGTTAAATTTAATTTTTTTCTTTTTTTTTTTTTTTTGAGGCGGAGTCTCGCTCTGTCGCCCGGACTGGAGTGTAGTGGCCGGATCTCAGCTCACTGCAAGCTCCGCCTCCCGGATTTACGCCATTCTCCTGCCTCAGCCTCCCGAGGAGCTGGGACTACAGGTGCCTGCCACCTCGCCCGGCTAGTTTTTGTATTTTTTTTAGTAGAGACGGGGTTTCATCGTGTTAGCCAGGATGGTCTCGATCTCTTGACCTCGTGATCCGCCCGTCTCGGCCTCCCAAAGTGCTGGGATTACAGGCTTGAGCCACCGCACCCGGCCAAATTTAATTTTTCTAACGTTTTTCTTTAAAGAAATAAAAAGCCCAGGAATCACAGTTTATTCACCTCACTGAATTTTATTCTTATCCAAACATTCCTATTGGCAAACTCTCAGGAACACAAAATGTGCTTTACAAACTCTCTTTTATAAATAATAGAACCTCAATAATTCTTCTAAGATGGCTATCCTTGATCATTTAACATAGAAACCTACTGGACAAAGTTCCAGTTTAGTGGTTCCTTTTATTAAAATCCCTATTAATAAGTTTAAGAAGGGGCCTGGGTTCAATATTTCCTATTTTATAAAAATGGAAAATTTTTGTAATAAAATATCTGACACAAAAATCTCACTATTATAAACATAGACAGTGTAGCATGTAGCCCAATTATTTGATGTAACTTCAAATCTGATGCTATGAAATTAGGACAGAAAATCAATTGTATATCCTTGTAAAACAGTTGATTGTTACAGTTTAACTTGCATTCCAGTCAACTGCCATCTTTTTTTATTCCTGCTATATCAGTTGTCTGCTAATCAGTATCTTTAACACTGAAATGGAATATCAATTTCTCCTTGGAGAATATGCACCATAAAGTCTTCTTTGAAATGGTTTTATATCATATTTCAACAAAATAATTCCATGTTATTTTTCCCATACTTTTGATGCTGTTTTTGAAATGTACAGTTTTACAAAGGTGCCCATGGGTAAGCCAAATATCCTACATAAGCAGCCAGTTCTGTTTCAAACAACTCTCTTCCCAGAGTCTCGTGGATGAGCCCCTACTGGCTGTTGAAACGCAGAAGCTTTGTGTGATTTGAAACTCTCAGCTGGCTTTCCAGGCCCAAAGAGACACAGAGTCAGTGTGTAAAGAGAGATTCATTGGTGCACAGCTTTCTTCTTCTACTTAGTTTCTTAACCAGTATCTTTTGCTTTTTAGTGTTAATACTCCTGCTGCTGTATTCCCACTGTGTGAGAGATTATTCCTACCATTTAAATAAAAGGTATTGGGCAAAAAGCAATGGATGACAATAACTTGACACCATTAAAGTACCTTTACTTCATTCATTTTCCCTTTTACCTGGAGGGAATCATTATCACCACTGCAGTTTTTAACATGCTGTGTATTTATAAGGCAAACTGAAGGCCTTTTGTGCTGGGTTAGGATGATGGGTTGAGTAAAGCTTGCAAGAGGTGGAGCTGTTCTAGTGTGAGAGGAAACGTTACAAACTTTAAATAGCACAGTCATAAAATGATGTGGCCGAGAAAACACACCTTGCTTTGGTAAATATGGCAAACAAACAAATTTTACATTGAAGTTATTATATTTTTAAAATAATGTCTTTAAAGCTTCAGTGGCAAAGAATTAAGTAAACTCTACATTAATAAAAAGGTTAATCATCTTACCAAAACACATCGGGTCCATGGACCCCATTCAGATATCACACAGTCCTCAGGGCATGGTAATTTGCACACTCTAGAGCCCAGGGGCATCTCTTCCGGGTCACAGAGGTAATCCTCTACATGTTCAGAAGGGCCATCTGCTGTATTCTGCATGCATCTAGAAAAGAACATAAATACATTCCAGAAAATATACATACCTTCCAGAAGTAAAGAAAACAGGACAATTAGAATGACCAACCCACAGGACAGATGGTTCTCCTTAAGACATCGTTATGGGGGTGGGAAGTAGGAAGCTTTGTTATCTAATGAAATTCTCCAGAAATGAAGACTTTTAAGGATCTTTGCCTCTCCTAAATATCTGTAGTGCTTCTGCATGATTCAAAAATGTGTTTTGCATTCATGAGTCTGAATATAAGAGCCATTGTGTGTATGTAAACTCTGCATGTTATGAAAGCTTCCTCTGAAAGAAGAGGGTCATTTATATACATATGAGGCAGAAACTAATGAGGAATTGTCCAAAGAGCTTCATAGAGGGCTTACAATTTGGCATATAATGCATTTATTCGTCTCAAGAAAATGATGGATTTCATAGAGAAGGTAGAGTTAGTTGATTTATATGTGATGAAAGACCAGGCACACTGAAATCTCTAAGTGGGAGATTTCATTGAGTATTTGTGAAAACAACTAGAGGCATTTATCAATTCATTTTGTCATTTTTAAAGGTAATTTTAGCCTCCCTTCTGCTGTGAATCTTAAAAGAAAGTGAGAAGTGAAAAGACAATTATAATAGGTATAGCATAGGTTCTCTAAATATGGTTATTTGGATTTTCCTACTACTTGACCTAAAAAAGTTGTTAGTTTGTGTTCCATTTTATTCTCCTGTAAGCAGTCATGAAGGGCTTATTCATCTTTTGGGAATCTGATTAACATGGCTAGTATCAGACTTCACTTTTACCATAGTAAATAATCTCTCTGGGCACTTAAATATTATAGCAGGAGAGAAAACCTTTCTCTCTCATGTATAACTTGGAAAAGGTCAGCCAACTTAATGGATTCAGGAAGAGAACTGCATTTCAGGAGTTGAAAAGGAAGACTTGAACTCTCAAGTCTCTCAAACCTAGTGTCATGTATTAAAATATCAGTTGAATTATATTGCCAGTGATACCTGGAATCCCAGCTTTTCTCAGGGATTTACAATCAGCAGGAACATTCACAAATCTACTCTACAGAGTCACCTTGCTATGCAGTGTTGCTGAACTTAAGAGGAATGTCCTTTCCCTGTGGGATACAGTCAAATACTGGAAAGCTGTGTTGTTGGTCATGTCTTAATGGGCCTGTAGCCTGAAAAAATATGCAAATACCTATGCATTTTTTTTTGAATACTGGATACATACATAAAAAGCAATCACAAAAATATGCAAATTAGATATTGATATGATTTCATTGTTAAAAAAATAAATTATGAATATTTTTGGGAGAATTTGAGTTTCCCAGGAAAAATTTCTACCTTCAATATCATTTTAAAAATGTTCTGTTGACAGCAGCTTAGAGACATGTTGCAGACAGGGCATTTCAGTGCTCAAAAGTTGGATTTGCTCCTAAGAATAGATTACATTTGGGTAGGTACTGTCACTATATGCAAGGATCAACTTGTAGAATTACCTATTGATCTAGAGTTAAGAACAGATATCCAACACTCTATTAGGCAGTTATGTACATAAATCTTTATTTTCAAAGATTTCTTTTGATATGATTTGGCTCTGTGTCCCCACGCAAATCTCATGTTGAATTGGAATTCTCAGTGTTGTGGGAGGGGCCTGGTGGGAGGTCACTGGATCATGGGGGTGGATGGTCCCCTTGCTGTTCTCATGATAGTGAGTTCTCATGAGATATGATGGTTTAAAGGTATGCAGCACCTCCCCCTTTGCTTTTTCTCTCTTGCCACCAAGTGAAGATGTGCTTTCTTCCCCTTCACCCTTATGATTGTATCCCCTTCACCATGATTGTAAGTCTCCTCATGCCTCCCCAGAAACAGAAGCCTATACAATCCACAGAACCATGAGCTGATTAAACCTCTTTTCTTTATAAATTACTCCATCTCAGGTAGTTCTTTATTGCAGTGTGAAAACAGACTGATACAGAAAATTGGTACAAGAGAAGTGTAGCATTGCTATAAAGATACCCGAAAAAGTGGAAGCAGCTATGGAACTGGGTAATGGACAGAGGTCGGAACTGTTTGGAGGGATTAGAAGAAGACAGGAAGATGAGGGAAAGTTTGGAACTTCCTAAAGACTTGTTGAATGGTTGTGACCAAAATGCTGATAGAAATATGGATGGTGAAATCCAGGCTGAGGTGTTCTCAGATGGAGATGACAAGCTTATTGGGAAGTGGAATAAAGCTCACTTTTGCTATACTTTAGTAAAGAGATGGGTCGCACTGTACCCCTGCTCTAGAGATCTGTGGAACTTTGAACTTGAGAGAGATGACTTAGGGTATCTGGCGGAAGAAATTTCTAAGCAGCAAAACATTCAAGGTGTGGCCTGGCTGCTTCTAAAAGCCTAACTTATTTGGATAAACAAGTAAATGACTCCAAACTGGAACTTACATTTAAAAAGGAAGAAGAGCACAAAGTTTAGAAAATTTGCAGCCCAGTCCCAGTCATGTGGTAGAAAAGAAAAACCCATTTTCTTTGAAGGAATTCAAGCCAGATGCAGGAATTGGTGTAAGTAAAGAGGAGCCACATGTTAGTAGCCAAGACAATGGAGAAAATGTCCCCAAGACGTGTTAGACACCTTCATGACAGCCACTCCTATCACAGACCCAGAGGCCTAGGAGGGAAATTTGGTTTTGTGGGCCAGGCTCATGGTCCCACTGCTCTGTGCAGCCTCAGGACATGGCACCTGGCAACCCAGTCTCTCTAGCTCCAGCCATGGCTAAAAGGGGCCAAGGTACAGCTCAGGCTATTGTATTAGAGGATGCAAGTCCCAAAACCTTTGTGCCTTTCACATAGTGTTAGGCCTGTGGGTGCACAAAAGCTAAGAGTTCAGGCTCAGGAGCCTCCACCTGGATTTCCGAGGATGTATGGAAATGCATGGATGTCTTGGCAGAAGTCTGCTGCAGGGGTAGAGCCTTCACTAGTAGGGCAGTGTGAAGTGGAAATGTGGGGTTGGGTCCCCCCACCGACAGAGTCCCCACTGGGGCACTGTCTAGTGGAGCTGTGGAAGTAGGGCCACAGTCCTCCAGATCCCAGAATGACAGATGGACAGTTTGCACTGTGCACCTGGAAAAGCTATAGACACTCAATGCCAGCTCATGAAAGCAGCCTTGGGGACTGTACCCTGCAGAGCCACAGGGGTCGAGCTGCCCAAGGCCTTGGGAACCCACCCCTGTGTCATTGTGGCCTAGATGTGAGACACAGAGTCAAAGGAGATTATTTTGAAGCTTTAAAATTTAATGACTGACCTGCTGGGTTCTGGACTTGCATGGGACCTGAAACCTCTTTGTTTTGGCCAATATCTCCCATTTAGAATGGGGGAATTGTATCTTGGAAGTAGCTAACTTGTTTTAGATTTTACAGGTTCATAGGCAGAGGGGACTTGCCTTGTCTCAAATGAGATTTTGGATTTGATCTTTTGAGTTAACACTAGAATGAGTTAAGGCTTTGGGGAACTGTTGGGAAGGTATGGTTGTGTTTTGAAATATGAGAAGTACATGAGATTTGGGAAGGGCCAGGGTGGAATGATATGATTTGGCTCTATGCCCCCACCTAAATCTCATGTTGGGGGAGGGACCTGGTAGGAGGTGATTGGATCATAGGGCAGATTTTCTCCTTGCTGTTCTCATGATAGTGAATGAGTTCTCATGAGATCTGGTTGTTTGTAACGTGTGTAGCACTTCCCCCTTCCCCCTTTCTCTCTCCTGCTGCCATGTGAAAACGTGCTTGCTTCTCCTTCACCGTTTTGTTGTGATTGTAAGTTTCCTGAAGGCTCCTTAGCCATGTCTCCTGTACTGCCTGTTGAACTGTGAGTCAATTAAACCTCTTTTCTTTATAAATTAGTCTCAGGAAGTTCTGTATAGCACTGTGAGAACAGACGAATACATCTCTCTTCATTTTTTTGTTATACAAGTAATATACTCATTTTAAGAAAATAAGAATAAAAATTTCCACAATTTCATCAGAGATAACCGCTCATAACAGACTATATTAATAGACTATTACTTTAAATATATATTTTCATTTTACAAAATAGAAGCAAATTTTACCTATTTGTACCATTTAAAAAATCTACAATATATTATGATCATCTTCTTTTCATTAACTATTTTCTAAGATATATTTTAATGTCTACATTTGAATTCCATTGCTTAAATGTGCCACAACTGCTAAAATGTTCCTGTTGTAGCATTCAGGCTACTTACAGGCTTTATTTTTATTTTGCATTACAAATAATTTTTATAGTCACCCTAGAATACAGAATAAATATTTGGATCAAGTTTTAAGCCCAAAGGAAGGGACTTTAAATTCCTTTGCTTTCTTCAAAATCTTGGCCTTTCTTTCAAGGAACAAGAATTATATTGTGAGAAAACTGAACTATATTAGAGATACATGGTGTAGAACCAAGTTATAGGCAAAGGGTGGAGTCAGAAGCCCATCATAGGTGTGGTAATAAGAGAGTGTATTTTCTGCATAGATTTAAAAAGCAACAATAACTAAATCTGTCTGTTTTTTATTATCACTATGTGCTGGCAATTCTAGAAAAATTCAGTGAAAAAATATCCTTCCCTACCAAGGCAAACCACTTCTACCACCACTCCTTGATAGGCTATAACATCCTTAAAGAGGAAGAGTGTAATTGAATAAATTTAAACCTCCTTTTTAATAGACCCATCTATCCTGAAAATGTCACCCAACACTTGCATTGAAGCAGGACATTTTGACCTTTATTAGCAGAGGATAATTTAAGGGAGGTGTACTACTCAATCAGTAACAAACAGAAACATCATTACATGATTAGAGATCGCAATCAATACTGACCTCTTTTCTCTATTTGTATTGAAGTTGTTTACTAAAAAAATAAATTGATCTGAAAAGTTACTTTGTTTAGAATGTGTTTGGAAATGTTAAGAGTATCTATTTACAAAGCAAAAAAAAAAAAAAAAAGTAACATGTACACAGACAGTGGAAAGGAAAGCTGAAGAAAACAACCCAGTAGTTCTTTTATTATAAATATTTTTTTGTTTGAGATGGAGTCTTGCTCTGTGGCCAGGCTGGAGGGCAGTGGCACCATCTCAGCTCACTGCAACCTCTGCCTCCGGGGTTCAAGCAATTCTCCTGCCTCAGCCTCCTGAGTAGCTGGGACTACAGGTGTGCGCCACCATGCGCGGCTAATTTTTGTATTTTTAGTAGACATGGGGTTTCACCATGTTGGCCAGGATGATCTTGATTTCTTGATCATGTGATCTGCCTTCCTCGGCCTCCCAAAATGCTGGGATTACAGGCATGAACCACTGCACCCAGCCTATAATTTTTTTTTTACTAATGAAACAACAAACCTGATCAAAGTCTTAATGTAGTATTTTTTAATTTTGAAGAAAAAAAATAATTTGAAAGGAGAATAGTGGAAAACAGGATCTCTTCTTTTCTCTGTGTCCCTGTCTACTCATTACCTCTCTACATCTTCCCCATTCCCAGTCTACCTATATTAAGGTCCTCAGAGAAAAAATAAATTGAGAGTTCAGATGGGCTTTTGAAAAAAGAAATATAAAACTTTTTATTAGACATAGATTATATATAGGCTCATATCAAAGGTTTTATATGGTAAAACAAATATTAACTTGTTCTGCTTTCCTACTGAAGTAGATTAAAACATATCAATCTTAAATGCATGAAAGGTTGGGTTATGGGTAAGAATGAACCTCTTCATAACTTGGGTTGCTGTGTGCTGGATGTTCTTATATTTGTCTTTCTTGGGTGTTACTGAGAAGGGTTAAAGAAAATAGTGTATTTAAAAAGAGTGGAGGGAGACGTGGGTTTGAATTCCAATGCTGCCACTCCACTAGATGGTGTTCTTGGTACATTATTTGGTATTTGGGAATCTAATCTACAAAATGGAGGTGATAAAACCTCATGCACTTGTTTCACAGAGTTCTAGAGCCCTTAAGGATCATGTGATAAATGCTGTATGGAAAATTTAATGAGTATCAATCTAGTGTTAGGCAGTAGGGAATTCTTATGAATATGGTGGGTTCTCTGTTTCAAGAAATTTATAGTTTTATTACAGGAATAGACATGAAGAGGGATCTTTTCAATAGAGTGAGGGGTATATGGAGTGTAATAGAACAACCCTGTCCAATAGAACTTTCTGCTATGACAAAAGAATACTCTATGTCTGTGCTGTCCAACAGATAGCTGCCAGCCACATGTGGCTATGGAGCACTGAGGCATGGCTAGTGTGACTGGGGAGATGAATTTTTAATTTAATTTAATCTTAATTTGTTTAAATTTAAATTGAGTTAGTGCGGCTAGTGGCTATCCTATTGACCAGTGTAGCTACAGAAGAACAAGTGACAGGCAGGAACTAGCTGGGGATTTCAGAGAAAGCTCCCTGGATAACAGGATAGTATTCAGTTAGCCAGTTTGATACAAAAGAGCAAGAATTTAAAACAGATTATTTTAAAAATGAACTTGGACATATATTTGGCCTTTAAGCAAAAAAGTTATTGGGGTTGAAAATCTGCATTAGTTCAGATTGAATACGCTGTTCCTTCTCTTTAAGGGTATTTGAAGTGAAGCTTCCAAAGTCAGAAGGCCAGAGTAGAATAAACTGCTGCTTGAAGCAGATTCTCCTAGAGTTTTCCATGAACACAGATTCCCTAAAAGCAAAACTGCAGACAATTTTATCCAGAAGACTGGGGAGGAGTGAACAGTTGTGTTGGCACATGTGCAATTGGGAGATGGTTTTGTGTCTTGCTTCTCTGTGTAATTAGGCTTTGTCTTACCTCACTTTTCGGGTTTGCACGCCCTCTCCACAGTTCTCCCGCATATTCACGAAAGTCACCTTGCAGATGCTCCAGGGCTCTGTGACCCATAGGTACTGGTTGCAGTCACTGTGGCATGGAACAACCTCATACACCTGAAACACACATGGCTCTCAGCAATCTCAGGGAATCTGGTAAGAGTGAGCAAGAAGACTTCCACACCATAACAACAATCATTTCACTGTTAAGCTACTGCCATTCCCCTCCTTTATGGCTTATTATTCTAACATTGCAATAGAGAGAACTCAAGAGTTCTAGCAGTAAAGGATAGGGCTAACCATGTTGTATTCTGTTGCTCTGCTATTACGCTGCAGGTGTGAATCCGATCAACTGGATCACATTAGAAAGGTTACATATTTTCCTGTGCTGACCCTTAACACACTGTATTGTAACTTTGTGGACCATCTGTGTAATTTACAGTTTTGTGTGACTTCGATACTAACCCAGGGTGCTCACATGTTAGGTACTCAACAGGGATTTGCAGAATAATTGAATGAATAATGAATTAAATATGTGTAAAACATAGCTGTTTTCCAAATAAACACAATTTGACCTATTTTCCAGATAAGTATAAATCATGATGAGAATTTACATTTTTGGTGTGTATCATATGGGAAACTAAATTAAAAAGATAAACAATATGAAATAAAGCCATCTTAAACGAATCCTCAATCATTTAAGGATTGGAAGCAGAGTCTGATATTGGTCTACAACCCCAAGCAGTGAAGGCCACATGAAACAAAGCAATTTGTCTCTGCTCCAGGGTCCATAAAACCTTTCAGTCCCACATTTGGGGTGGTGTGCTTGGTTTCAGGGTTTTTAGTACAATGAACCAATTATGTTCTTTTTTCAATGAGAAGAATGACTAAATAAAGGAAATAAATGACACTTAATCCACTGCAACCAAGCTGACTCAGGCATTAAATACAATTCTTTGAAAATATTTTTCTAATCTATGATAGTACAACTCTATTCCTTATTTTACACACACACACACGCACACACACCACTCTTGAAGAGAGAAAGAGAGAGCGAGAGAGAGAGAGAGAGAGAGAGAGAGAGAGAGAGAGAGAGAGAGAGAAAAAGAGAAGAGAGAAACTATAGCTTTTTATGTAATGAATTCTAGAAAAGATAGACTTAAATAGCCCTTTGGAGCCATTCTTTTGTGCCAATTTTAGTGCACTAAAAACCTAAGTAAAATGAATAAAGTGGACCTGTCTCAAAGAAGAATAAAAAATGCACTGTTGGAGTCAAATTCTGCAATGATTGCCATAAGTGATTACATTCACATTTAGGTGCTATATTAAAATAGAATTAAATAGCACAGGATAAAACATTACCCTACAACTCATGGCGAAAAGAAAAACCGAAAGAGAAATGCTGTTCTTCCTAATCCTTTGATGGCTTTTATTTTAATCGCCTGTATTGAAGTGAATACCGATCAGTTCAGAACAATCTCCAACCCACCCATTTTCAGTCCACTTGCACTTTTTCCTTCTCCCTCTGAAAAGCACAAGACCATTAATAACGGGTGTCACTGCCTATCAAGATTAGCAAAGTGAAACTTGTTCTCCCCAACTCTTGTTCACCTCAGTCCTTGATATTACAATGAGGGATATGAAATGCAGGAACACAGGTAACTATGATATAAAAGAAAAAGAAAATGGCTATAGAAAAAAATTCTTTAATGGAAAATGTGATATTTTCTCCCTGTAAAACATACAAGACAAGGCAAGAAGAGAAATGTATTCTCAGAAACCAGGAAATTTTAGAAAAGAAGCATTCTATTAAGAACCATGAGTTTTAACAGTTCTTACCTGTGCCTGGAGTGGTGGTCAACAGGAATGATGAAAAAGGAAACAAGATAGGTGAAAACGTCAGTATGCTATGAGAAGAACTCGTGGTAAGTTTCAACTATTATTACTTAAATGTAAAAACCTGCTTTTTTGGTAAAATATTAGAACATTTTTCTTAGGTCATAGGAGATAATACACAACTACTTATTATTGTTGAAAAGTAAGACACAAAAATGAGTATTGTAAATAGCAGAGCCAATGAAAAAATTAGATGGGCAGGATGGAGAAATCTTGGAGAACGGAGTTGACCTCAAAATGCGTAGCATGGGAAATTGATATATGATGCAAATAACTTGTAATCCAACTTGTCAATGGACTATTGTCTATCAGTATATTTGTAGCTTGATCTATCCATTGATTTACCTTAATCAGTTCAGCTGTTTTGTAGAAAATGAGGATTTGAGTACTTCCTTCTTCAACTAGAAAAATAGAAACTCGGAGACTGTTTTCAAGCCAACGGGCTTCTGATTATTTTACTGAGGAATGTATCATTGTAGTAAACATCTATGTGATTTAAAATTTTCAACATTAACACAAATCTTTACATTTTTATTTTCCCTAAATATCTCACTAATACACAAATTCATAAAAGTTTCTATTTTTATGCAGAACATTTATGCTCAAATGTTCAAAAATGTATTATTTGTTTTAGCTTTTTCAGTTGTTAATGTCTCAACAAGCCTTCAGTCAACTGATACCAAGTCACAATACCCCTGTCAAACTGCATCAGAATATATTAGAGTTGGAAAGTGACAAATGGTTTAGGCTAAACACTAGTAATAGCAAAGACAACTTGGCCTGAAGGTTTTGAACCTTTTGAAATTCACACTTAAGGAAAATCTGAGGCAAACACAGATTGTAATTGCATATCTGACAGGGTGTACACATACATGCTAAAGTGAAATAGGTATGAGTACGTGTAGCATTTCTCTTTATTCGGATTGTGAATCATACATAATTTATCAACATTTAAATTTGCCACTGAAAATTCAAGGTTTCAAAATGTGTAGAGAAATATTCTTTTGTATTATAAACATTTTAGTTCAGTTATTCTGTTTTACAGTTATATAATTATAGTTGCTGAACTGAATTTTCTTCTTTGGAAATTTCCTTAGTGTCTTAGAAACGCAAAATGCTCTGTGACAGGGAAGCTAAACTACCAGTAGATGGCAGCAAGGGAGTGTGTTATTTACCCTCCATTGCACCTAAAGATAAAATCAGCAATTTCACTTGGGGAACAATCAAGACTCTTTAGAGTACTTACTATAAAATTTAATTCTCCACGATCTTCATCTTAATTTACTTAATTCCAAAGTTCTTTCTGTTTTCTCTACAATGTAATTTTATTATGAACAAAGTTATGTCAATCTGGGAAGTAAAGTATGTATACAGGTAAGCAGTGTGTTTAGAGATTCAAATGAGTCTATATATGTGTGAAACAGTTCTACATATTTAAGGACTTGATTCATTTGGTTGTGATTTCAATTCAAATACACAACTTAACACCCACACATAATATATGAAATTATTCTTTATTAATTCACCTGTAGGCCAAACATGGTAATAATTGTCGGATTAGGGTACATTTCATTTAAATTAGTCACAATTCCTCCATTAGGCTTTTTTATTTCTAATAGAACAGAATAACAACTATTAACAGCAGGTAAGAAAGAATGTATCAAAAGTCAGAGTTCCAAATAAAACTGAAAATGGTCAATGAGTAAATTGATAGCATACTTATAATGACTTTGAGGCCATCTTTGTAGTTGTTTTTCTCAATTTGTTTCATTTCAAACACATTTAAACAAACAGTATATATTTTTCCTAATTTTAGACCCAAATCCATATTATTTCTTTGACTTTAATTTAAGTAGTTGGTAATTGAGATGTCTTTTCTGACAGTCTGGGGAAACTATGAGATAATCTCAGCCTAAATGTTAGATACAATCTTATGACAGATTAAATACCTTGACATTATTTCAAAGATAGGTGTCATTTTTCTCTCCATTGAATTATATACATATTCATATACTTGCAAGGTATGGAATCTCCAGAGAATACAGAGATAATATGTCTAATTTGAAATTTTAATAACGTATGTGTATTTATGCAGGCATTCTAATGGTAAAAATGGGTCAATTTTTTATTCAATAGCTATTATTTACTCTTCTCCATTTTGGAGAAAAAAATCAGATCATTGTGAATCTCAACAATATCTTAACACTGTCAATAATAGAAAATACCTGGTTGACATGGTCCAGTTTGGGGCAAGGCCTTCCTCCATTATATGGTTTTTCACGCAGCCATTTAGAACGAACCTTCACACCACTCCCACAGGACTTGCTGCAGCGCGACCAGTTGGACCACTCACTGAGCTTGCAGTCTGAGGGGCAGGGGATGATGCAGGCCTCTTCAATGTAACCTGAGTGAAGGAAAATGAGACAAGAGTCATCTTCTCCACCTGTCACTCTCCCACTACCACCCACTATTCTAGCTCATTTAGAAGGTCCAAGACTGACTTGACAGCAGCATGCAAATGCAGAAGTGTCTCCGTTGTTAGGGACTTAAATTAAATTCTGCAGGAAAATGTCACATACATACAGTGACTCTGTTAAAATAACAGTTGAGCAGCTGCCACGTGGTCTGCTTAGGATTCATGCTCACCATATTTCAACATTTCTGACTGACAGCTCGTGTTTAATTGACAATAACCTGTCTACTGCCATATCATTCTCATGCTGACAGAATGATACATTAAAAAATTATAACAGTTTTCTGTAAAACTCTATCTGTTAATGTCACACAAGTTCAGGGTTCTGAGTCCATGCAACATTCTTTCTTAAGAAATCCCAGTCCCTTTCACTCAATACCCAAAAGGAGCCATTTAACTTAGCATCTTGTTTTTCTCCTCCTTTGAAAATAAAATCTGAAGAAAAATGAAGGATGTTAAGTAATGTCTCATATTTTACATGCTGTCACTTTCAAGGCACCTTCACATCTTATATCCATTTGCTTCTCTTGAAAATCTTATGTGTGAATTGTGCAAGTATTGATATTCTAACAGGCAGATAAGAAAACAAATGCAGAGTGATGACTGACTGAGTCCAAGGTTACACAGTAAGGGATGGGGAAAAGTTTTCTGAGGTCTGATCCAGTACTTATTCCATCAAATCACCCAACCAATTCAATTAATAGTGCACAGATTTGTTTTGGGAAATGGGAGTATTCTATCTTTGAATAGTTCTTAACTACAAACTTGCCATTTCACAATACAAATTAAACACTATTATTCTCAAGGCAAACGTGAAAACAGCAAAATTCCTCTAGTCAAGAATGAAATACACGATTGTCCTCTATAATAGTCTGAATGTGGAGAGAGGGTGTTCTTGGTACAGGAAAACACTCTGCCTTACCATTTTATCTCAATAGCAGAGATTCGATTTTGACAATGATTATAATGTAAACAGTTGATACTAGGCAACTCTAGGTAGATTTTAAAAAATTTATGGAGATATAATTAATATTCCATAAAAATAATCTCGTTTTGGTTTTCAGTATGTTTGCTGAGTTGTGCAACCATCACCACCATCTAATTTTAGAACATCTGTTTTACTCCAAAAATAAACTCTATGGTTACTGGCAGCCACTTCCTCTTTTCCCTTTCCTCATCCCCTGCCAACCATGAATCTGCTTTCTATCTCTATGCATTTGACTAATCTAGACATTTTATATAAATGAAATAAAACATTACGTGATCTTATTTCTTTTTTGTTTTAGAGATGATGTCTCACTCTGTCACCCAAGCTGGAGTTCAGTGGTGTCATCATAGCTCACAGCAGCCTTGACCTCCTGCACTCAAGAGGTCCTCCTACGTCAGCCTCTTAAGTAGCTGAGCTGGGACTAAGGGTGCTCACCATCATGCCAGGCGGATTTTCATATTTTTTTAATAGAGATGAGCTATTACTGTGTTGCTCAGGTTGGTCTAGAACTTCTGGCCTCAAGCGATCCTTGGCCTTCCAAAGTATCGGGATTACAGGTGTGAACCACCATGCCTGGCTGGTTGCTTTCACTTAGTACAATGTTTCCAAGGTTCATTTATGTTATAGCATGTATCAGTTCTTCAGTCCTTTCTATGATTGAATATTTCATTGTATGGACATTTCACATTGTTTATCCACTCATCAGTTAATGGACATTCGAGTTCTCACTTTTTGTCTATCATGAATATTGCTGCTAGGAACATTTGTTTACAAGCTTCTGTGTGGGCATACATTTTCAATTCCCTTGAATATATACATTACAGTGAAATTGCTCAGTCATGTGGTAACCCATTTAGCTTTTTCAGGAAGTGTCAAACTGTTTTCCAAAATGACTGTACCACTTTACATTCCACAAGATATGTATGCATGTTCCAATTTCTATGAATTCTTATCAAACTTGTTATTGTCTCTTTTTTAAAATTTTAGTGTTCCTTGAAGAACAAAAGTTTAAAATGTTAATGAAGACCAGTTTGTCTTTTTTCCTTGGTTGTTAGTGCTTTGGTATTATATCTAGGAACCCACTACTGAAATCAAGGTCATCTAGGTTTATAGTTGTGTTTTCTCATGAGAATTTTATAGTTTTAGCTTTTATATTTAGGTGCATGTTTCATTTTGAGTTAATTTTTGTTTATGATAAAAGGTAGAGGTCCAACTTCATTCTTTTGCATGTGGTTATTGAGTTATCCTGTCTTCAGTTGTTGAAAAATACTGTTATTTCCTAATTGAACTGTTTTGGCACCCTTGTTGAAAATCAGTTGGCCACAATGTAATGATTTAGTTTTGAACCCTAAATTCCATTTATCTCTGTGTCTAGTTTCATGATAGCACCATAGTCTTGACTACTGTAACTTTGTAGCAAGTACTGAAATCCAGAAGTGTGAGTCTTCCTATTTTGTTTTTCCTTTTAAAGATAGGTTTGGCTATTTTGAGTCAAATTTCTATATGCATTTTAGAGTTAGATTGTCAATTTCTGAAAAAATTGCAGCTAGGATTTTGATAGGAATTGTGTCAAATTTGTTGAACAGTTTGGGAGTACTGCCATCTTAACTCAGACACATGGAATTTATTTCCATTTATATAGATCTTTAATTTCTTTCAATGATGTTTTATAGTCTTCAGTGTACAGGTCTTGAACTTATTTTGTTATATTTATTCTTAAGTATTTTATTCTTTTTAGCGTAGGTAGGTTTTTAAAAAGAACCAACAAGTATTAATTTCTTTAACTACAGGAAAGTCAGACCACCTTTAAACCAAAATGGCAAACTTAATCTATAAGATTTTGCCCCAACTGTCCTGTATTGAAAGTGTTAAAATACTAATTTACTATATAGTATTTCCTAGCCTTGCCTAATCATAAATTACCTGAGACACATGTTAAAAATACAAGCTTTCACCACTCTCAAGTTACTGACATTAATACAATACATCGTGCTTACTCAGGTTTCACAAGTTTTACTTTCAATCATTTGTGTGTGTGATTGTGTAGGACTTAAGTTAGGAAGAGCTACTGTAAGATACAGGCAGAACCAAAAAAATGGAAGATAGATTTCTGGTATATCTTTTTATGTAGTATCTCCTATACATTTGTCAGAGATATTTGTTTTAACCTTTGTATTGTAGTCTTCATAAACGAAAGTGCATTTTCCATAGATGTAAATTTAACTGAACACACCCATGAAATAAATAGCCCAGAACTCTCCTCTGTATTCCCTTCCAGCCACTACCTCTTCTTAGAAGAGTAACAACTATCCTGACTACTCGCAGTGTAGAATAGTTTTACTTTTTAAAAATTTCATGTCAATGGAATCATATAGTGTATATCCATTTGTGCTAGCCTTTTCACTCTACATTGTGATGTGCATTTCATCTATATTGGTGCATATTGCTGAATACTGTTTATTCTAGTTGACGTGTAGCATTCTATTGTGTGACTATACTATGGCTTATTTATTCATTCTATTGTTGGTAGGCATTTAGGTAGTTTTCAATACGGGGCCATTGTTAACATCGCTGCTATGAATATTCTAGAACGTGTTTTTTGATGGACATATGTATGTGTTTCTGTTTGGTGTACTCCTAGGAGAGAAATAGATAAATTGGATGGTATGTGTATTATATCATCCATTGTAAATGAAGTATAAATTTTAAAAAATAGGATCACAGATTTGGCATGAAGATTAGGATACAATGAAAAGTTCTGAAAGTGGGGATTAGTCCCAGATAATCTTCTGGAGGGCAGATGTGGCAGAACTGGGATTTTGTTTGTTGTGAGACAGAGAAGACAGAAAGAAGATGCCAGTGCTAAGTTTCTAATGTAACTTCACATATATTCAAGATGACTTTTGGAGTATCGATAATGGTCCAGAGGAAAGTCCAACAAAGAACTAAAGGAATATTTCAGAGTAGTGTTACTGAAATTTTAAAATAGATTGCAGTGATCTACTTAAATCTTACATTTTGACTTTATGCTTTGGGGTGGAGAAATAAGCCCCTTCACGATTCTGAGTTGAAATATATTTCAAATTCCATTCCCTTTTTCTAACAGCTCAGGCAGTAAATTAATTGACCTAAAATAGTAAGAGATGCCTAAAAATAACTCCTCTTATTTTAGGGCCAGTAATAATTTATTTTCTTTAAATAAATAATAGGTTAATAGAATCAAACTTTAAAAGTGTCTAAAGTCATTTCCAAATCAATAGCATTATGACCAGATTATTTAATAATATTTGTAAGATTACAGTGAATTAAAAACCATCCAAATCATTTCCAAATATTATCAATGGCTCTGGCAAAAGAGCACTAGTATTTCAAAGGTAATAAGTTATTGAAATATTTTTAGAAGAATTGCATTCTCCCACCTTGATACACTGCAAAATGTCCCTCAAAAGTAAACCTCTAGCCTTTTTTAGCTCAGTAATTATAACTGAAAATAGAAGCACATGGTAGTCTTTCATGTCACTACCCCACAGAGTAACAGATAAATGGAAATTCTTTTTTTGATTGAAATATTATGGCTTTAGTAAGATTTAACATGTATGACTTCACGATTCACATTGTGTTATTAAGGAAGGAGATATAAAACTTTTATGTCTGATTTTCCAATAGCATATTCCAGAAAACATCTCTCGAATAAAATTCAGCCTATTAAACTGTTAAAAGATACAAATTAGAAACTGAGATAAAGATAAAACTGCAAAACTGTATATTGCCTAGCATCTCAATTTTATTTTCCAATGTCTGACAACATTCAATAATTGCCTGTCATGTTTATCTAGCACCATTAAAACCCTTAATGCTACTGGTGAACTGCTAGATAAGCATTCCTCTGCCTTCTCTGCTCAGATCATTTTTTAGGGCAATTAACACCAAACAACCATGGGGGTGGAAAGATAGAAAAACATTCAGAATGTTTTAAGGCTAAATAAACTGCTGGCATCTTGTAGCAATGTATGGTTTTTGAGGATGCTGGAATAAAATGAATGACTTCACAATTAGGATATTAAAACTTTTAGCAGTTCAACACAGAATTTGACACTTGGAAAAATTAAACTCCAGACTTCTGACTATATTTTTGACTGCTGCTTTCAGGTTGAAATAACACAAAACACTTGCAGGCTTAAAGTGGCAACTGGGGGACATATTGCCTTTGAGATACATACAATCACTCATTCATTTGAATTATGAATGTGGAGATAAAGTAGATTTCAACAAACTTCACAATTACTAAATTGTGCTGTTGAAAGAAGCACTGTTGATGGATCAAAGAATTCATTTTGAAAGTACATAGAAAATACTGGTTGGTTCTGATTTATAGCTGTGTGAATGAGTAACTCTGGCATTCTCTTTGAAACATCTGGATTAATTTCAAAAGCAACCTCAAAAATCTCTTCTACTTAAATGTGTATTATATGCACTTGACTGCAACTGGGAATGAGAAGATGTAGCTAGTCTCTTATCTATTGTCTGTCTATTGTCTAAGCTGGAAAAAATTGAAAAAAACATTTTGCAAAAATTTTCCAAATGGACAATATTCTGGAGCAATTATATATTAAAAACTGGTGATCTGATACCTGGGGCAACCAAATTACTATGTATATATCCAAACTCCTATGTTCCAGTGTTCTACTCATTGTGTATTTGATGGATGAAAAGTTATAAATCAACATTAGGCAATTAATTATCATAGTAAAGTACCCAGGAAAATTTATAGAAGTATAATAAAATATTATTTTAATTGTTTATTCATTTTATATACATTTGAAGGCATATGTTTTCATATCCGCTAAGTAGTTATAAATTTTCTCAGAAAATTTCAACATCAGTATGAATGGCTGTGAGGTTTTGTTATTGTTGTTATTTTAATACTGGGAGTTTACCCAATGACTATGCTTTTTCAGATTCATTTGTTCATATCTATGTACAAGCTCATTACCAAGGGCATTTCTCACAGCAAACTCTAAAGGCTCCTCTTGTGTAATAAGGAATTTGCTTGGCCCTTGTCCCTGATTCCTGAAAGGCAAATCTCTCGGCCCTGATATTTCACTAGTGATAGAACTATCTATGTTATTCATGGTGGTCTCCTCAGACCACTTATTATGCCATAGGGATATCTCAGGAAGGGGCTGGTCACACCGGAGAGACCAATCATGTGATTGGAGAGTTGGAGCTTTGAGCTACATGTTATTTGACCCACCTCTAAGAAGGGAGAGATTGCCTTTAACCACATGGCCAATGATTCCTCAGTCATGCGTATGTAATGAAACCTGAATAAAAACTCTGGATACCAAAGCTCAGGTGAGCTTTCTGTTTGGAAATGCACATCAGTGTGCTGAGAGAAAGATGCCTCCTGACTCCATAAGGAGAGATTATGGATGCTTCGTGTTTCAAATGCCCCCTCACCTCAGCTACCTGTCTTTTCAAGCTGGTTCTGATTTGTATCCTTTTGCTATTATAAAACTGCAGTGGTAAATACAGTGCTTTTCCAAGTTCTGTCAGCTGTTCTAGTGAATTATTGAGCCTGGGGCAGTACTGGGAAGTCAGAAATTTGCAGCCAGCTTGTGAGAAGTAAGGTTGGCTTGGGGACTCCCAAATTTGTGGCTGATATCTGAAGTGAGAGGAGTCTTGTGGAGTACTGGTCCCTTAACCTGTGAAGTTTGGCCTAACTCCAGGTAGTATCATAATTATATTGCACTTTCAAGTATATATTTTGTTAAAAAAGAAAATAAACTTATATATTTAAGAATCTGTGTCTATATTTTACTTATTCAACCATAATAACAAACCTTGGGAATAATTACACATATTAATTATACATTGACTTTCTCCTCATATTTAACGTTTGTAATTTTAACTAACATGATATTGAAAACCAGACGCAGAGTTTAAAAACTTCACTTTAGTAATAGGGGTTTGTCAGGAATACAAACATATTTGATAGAGTGTACAGATTGTGAAGATGAAGTAATGGAAAATGTATTAATTTTGAAGCTTATTAGAATGATTTATTTTTAACTTGTTCCAGTGCAATGCACTGTTCTTTCAATCAATTAAAATCTAATATTGCCATGAAAGTATTTGCAAAGGATGATCTCTAAACACTGGTTTATTGGATTCCGATAAGTATTAAACATAATTTTAACAAAAAGCATTCTGTCATAAATTGAAAAACTGCTGCATTAAACTAGGTTTTACAGGTCTCTTTACCCTGGACTTTCTCTTTTGGGTAATACAAACTATGACTCTCTAAGAGAATGACTCAGATACTGCATTCCCATAATTACTGACATTTTCACATAGCATCTCACTGGGGACCAGAGAAATAGATCTAAACAGATTATAATTGGAATGCTTTACAATTGAATTCATGTTTTGAACCATTCAGAATTTAAGATTTTTAAAGTAGGTTTTTTTTTAACGTCCATTTCCAGGTATAGAAGAAAATGCAAAACGAAGCAACCAAACAAAAATGCCAAAAGCTTAAGAAAGTTTCTTCTTCCTACATTATTTTATATTTTACAGGTCAAAGGTCAAGCATGGATAAACTAGCAATAAATTAATTTCAACAAAGGGAGGGGAAAGTGTTATTTGGATACATTTCCTGTTTTATTTTTTAAATGTCTATTTAAAAGATCAAAGGGGAGTCAATTTTGTTTTATATCCACATTACTTAAGATTTCCTATAGTAGCAGAAATTGTTGATAAAAGCAAAATTCTAATTTTTCTTTTTTGGTTTTTGCAAATAATGAATTGTTCTTGGCAGTTAAATTTATTTTAAGCAATGGAATACTTTATTCCTAAAAATCTGAAAGGAAAGCCAAATAAGGACACAGGATCTATTGGGGCCTATGTTTGACAGCCTGGCCTAAGGGGCTCTGGAAAACCCAGTTTGAAAACCATGATATGAAGTAGTAGATAGTTGAGGTGTCAGGACATGAACAGACAAAACTAAACGATAATGGCAGATGCTCTTCCATCACACCTGACACAAATGGCAGCTGCAGGAAAATCTCCAGCCTGTCTCTCCCTCATCACCTCCTCTGTACTCCCTCAGGGAGCCTGTGTGAGCTTAGTGCTGATCTCCACACTTTATTTAAATTCTACCCTAGGCAATTGCTTTCTCTTTGTGCCCAAGTATCCTTAGATGCTCTTTCCTTCTTTCCTTGGCTCTTTAAACTTGCAACTAGTTACCTCAGGAAAAGTCTGTCCCTCACCCCCTGCCTCTCTTTTACATTTGAAAGGAAAAAAATATTCCAGTTGTGAATGATAACTGCAAAAGCAAAACTAGCTCTCCCTGGGCTATCAAACGAGACATTGAAAATCTGAAATGAATTAGACATTAAATAAATTCTACCAAGTGGAAAAGCTCTTTGGAGAAATTAGGACTCTATTTCAGCTTGTTTACAAGACTCTATTTATTGCTTTTTCTGCCTGGTTTAATTAAACATGTTCTTCCTCAAATACGAGTATCCACTATGATAAGGAACAATTTCTTATTCAATTTTGTTTCTAATTAACCTCTAATAGTGAACCTATATAATCTTTGGTAGAATCCTATTACAAAAAGTAATACATTTCAGTTACTTTATGGTTGAGTGGTCAGGTGGGTTATTCTCTACCCATATTCATGATTATATTTACCAGTTTTATCTTGAGTTCCATATTCAACTTAAAAGCACCAACTCTTAAACTAAAGTCTATTTGTAAATTGGGTATTATAATTTTTAAAATTCATCCAGGATGTATTCCTTTTCCAAGTGTTTTTTTTTTTTTTTTTTTTTTGATGATTCTTTCCTGTTCCTACAAATGCTAGTAGAAAAGCCACAGCTGAGGCATGTATACTAGAGGCCCTGAGTGATACAACAGTGTTTGAAATTTATAGTTCCTTCCTTGCAGTAGCTAGCAATGGTCATTGAAACATGACACCTGCTTTGGAATCATCTATGTCAGAACTGTGAGAGGCTGGTGGAATAAACAGTAGATTGCTTAGGCTGTTAGGCAACAATGTTAAATGTTGCCACACAAGGACATAAATATTCCACACACATATTTACAATATAAAGATATTCTATTAAAAGTTTTTTCCTTATTTGTAATATTTGTAGAGCCTTCTTATTTCAATAATTAGTGCTATAGTGCAAACTGGTATGAAGCAAATTTCTAAAGAGTAACTTTGGGTGCTAGCAAAGCATACTTTGAATCCTACAGATGCTTGCAAAAAAGCAGTTGCTTAAGCTATTCATTAATGTCCAGAAAGCCCTCTGTAATATCATTCACAAGCATACTAGGCAAAGAGAGAAAACATGGAAAAGTCAATACAAATCATTATATTTAAACATTAATGTTGAAAAGACATTATTTTATATTAATAAGGCATTAGACAAACTATTCTGAACTATTTAATTGTTATTACAATTGGAAGACAAACAAATATAATTAAAGTGGCCTACAAAAAAATGTATTTTAGCTTTCTGAATGCCAGTATGATGTCCACACGGCAGTACCAAGGCCTGGTAATTTTAGAGCCATTGGATCATGAATCTTAGTGCACAAAGAAAAGTGTGCCCAGCACTTAAATATAATGTTGTATTTTGTTTGACAAAAGGGCAATAAATAAACCTAGAACTCTCCCTTTTTCTCTAGATGAACTGAAAAAGACTTTTTTTCTTCCTCAATACTTCGACAGATATATTTTAATATTTTGGCTGATACATTGATTTATGTTCTCTTTGTAATTTTAATTTTTTTCTTTAAGCACAAAAAGTCAGAGTAAAATAATAAACATTCTTGAGCTGTAAAATGTGGAATCATTTTGTTCATTACAGTTCAATTAGTATAGAATTCCTTCAGCTAAAGTATGACTATTTTCAAAGGATAAATCTGAATTGGGCTTTGATTTTTTTAATAGTATTCAGCACCAGTTTTCCATGAAGACTTAATACCCAATGCATTACATAGAGTAATAAAACTTGATAAAGAAATAATGTAAGTATATTAGGATGTTTTACAGGTATACCTTATTTTGCTGGGCTTTGATTTATTTTGCTTTGCAGATTGTGCATTTTTTACAAATAGCAGGTTTGTGACAACCTTGCATTGAGCCAATCTATCGGTGCCATTTTTCCAACAGCATGTGTTCATTTTGTGTCTCTGTGTCACATTTTGGTAATTCCTGCAATATTTCAAACTTTTTCATTATTATTACATCTGTTATGGTGATCTGCAATCAGTGATCTTTGATGTTACTATTGTAATTGTTTGGGGGTGCCAAGTTGTGAATGCAAAGAAAAGCTTCTTGAAGGAAATTGAAAGTACTGCTCCAGTGAACATACAAATAATAAAGTGCTAGAGTGTTACTGCTGATATGCAGAAAGTTTTAGTAGTCCAGATAGAATACCAAACCAGTCAGAACATTCCCTTAAACCAAAGCCTAATTGAGCAAGATCCTATCTTCAGCTCTATGAAGGCTGAGCAAGGTGAGGAAGCTGCATAAAAAAAACATTGCAAGCTAGCAGAGGTTGGTTTGGATTTAAGGAAAGAAGCTATCTATAACATAAAAGTTCAAAGTAAAGCAGCAAGTGCTGATATAGAAGCTGAAGCAAGTTATCTCAAATACTGAGCTAAGGTAATAGATTAAGATGACTACACTAAGCAACAGATTTTTCAGTGTAGATGAAACAGCCTCCTGTTGGAAGAAGACAACATGTAGGACTTTCATAGCTAAAGAGGAAAAGTCAATAGCTGGCTTCAAAGCTTCAAGGGACAGGTTGACTCTCTTGTTAGGGGTTAATGCAGTTAGTGACTTCAAGCCCATTTACCATTCTGAAAATCCTAGAGCCCTTAAGAATCAAGCTAAATCTACTCTGCTTATGCTTAATAATAAAACAACAAACCCTGGATGATAGTATATCTGCTTATAGCATTGTTTACTGAGTATTTTAAGCCCACCGCTGAGACCTACTGCTCAGAAAAAAGATTTCAAAATTAGTGCTTATTGACAATGCATGTAGTCATCTAAGAGCTCTGATGGAGATGTACAAGGAGATGAATGTTGTTTGGATGCCTGCTAAAACAATATCTATTCTGCAGCACATGGGCCAAAGAGTAATTCTGACTTACAAGTCTTATTATTTAAGAAATTACATTTTGTAAGACTATACTTGCCATAGTTATTCCTGCAATGGATCCAGGCAAAGTATACTGAAAACCTCTGAAAAGGATTCACCAACCTAGGTGCCATTAAGAACATTCATGATTCATGGAAGGAGGTCATAATATCTACCTTAACAGGAGTCTGAATGAAGTTGGTTCTCATGGATGACTTTGAGGGGGCTCAAGACTTCAGAGGAGAAAGTAATTGCAGATGTGGTAGAAACAGCAAGAGAACTAGAATTAGAAGAGGAGTCTGAAGATGTGACTGGATTGCTGCAATCTCATGATAAAACTTGAACAGATGAGGAATTGCTTCTCAATGGGTGAGCAAAGAAAGTAATTTCTTAAGATGGAATCTGCTCCAAGTGAAGATGCTGTGACAATCGTTGAAATGACAACAAAGAATTTAGAATATTACATAAATGTAGTTGATAAAGCAGTCGTAGGGTTTGAGAGGATATACGCCAGTTTTGAAAGAAGTTCCACGATGGGTAAAATGCTATCAAACAACACTGCATGCAACAGAGAACTCTTTAGTGAATGAAAAAGTCAATTGATGCAGCAAAATTCATTACTGTCTTATTTTAAGAAATTGCCACGGTCATCCCAAACTACAGAAACCACTGCAACTCCAGTAGGTAGTAACTCTTTATCTGGAAAAAAAATCACTCTATCCAGCTTTTTATTCGTCCATTTATTCTACAAATTTTGTTGAGCACCTACTATTCTAAGGTACTCAGGATACATCAGTGAATAAAATAGTCTAAGATACTCTCATCAATCTCTATTCTTGAATGGGAGATAAAGAATAAACAAGAAACATAATAAGTAAGTAAATTATATAGTATGTTATAAGATGATACACGCTTTAGAAATGTAAAATGTACAGCAGGATAAAGGGATTTGGGAGCACTGGATCAAGCTGGGGGGGGCACAATACCATTCTATCCTTTCTGTTTAAATAGAAATCTTGTATATACGTACCTTGTATAAGCTGGGCTACCTCTAAGATTCTTTAAAATATGAAGATTAATGACATAATAAAAAAGTTCCAGATATTCTACCCTTTGTTTTGTAACATTTTGAAGATATTAACTTGAGAAGTACCTAGTACTGTGTGGTTAGGCTCTCAATAAATTTCTAATAAATTAAAAATCAAATTGTTGTTGTCCTCTCTTATTTCCTTGAGAGGATAGCAACAATTTTAAATCACTCAAAAATCAAGTTACACATATTTTATTCATCACAAGATTCCTCTAAGATATTGGTTGATGAAACCATCATCCTCAGCAAACTAACACAGGAACAGAAAACCAAACACTGCATGTTCTTACTCATAAGTGGGAGTCGAACAATGATAACACATGGACAGAAAGGAGGGGAACATCACACACTAGGGCCTGTCGGGGGGTGGGGGGCTAGGGGAGGGATAGCATTAGGAGAAATACCTAATGTAGACGACAGGTTGATGGGTACAGCAAACCACCATGGCACGTGTATACCTATGTAACAAACCTGCACGTTCTGCACACATATCCCAGAACTCAAAAGTATAATTAAAAAAAAAACAAACTGCTAAAAAGTTGTTGCTATAGTGACACCTTCCAAGATTTCATAACAAGAGTGAATATACAAAATTTGTATTATGTTTTTACTGCAGATATGCCATAAACGTGTTTATATATCATCATTTATGCCCTTTACTATATTGAATACCATGCATCAGGATGGATGAACATTTATGTGGCTCCCAAAGTATACTTTTTATTTATTTTATTATTATTATACTTTAAGTTCTAGGGTACATGTGCACAATGTGCAGGGTTGTTACATATGTATACTTGTGCCATGTTGGTATGTTGCACCATCAACTCGTCAGCACCCATCATCCCGTCATTTACGTCAGGTATAACTCGCAATGCCATCCTTCCTCCTTCCCCCCTCCCCATAATAGGCCCCAGTGTGTGATGTTCCCCTTCCTGGGTCCAAGTGATTTCATTGTTCAGTTCCCACCTGTTAGTGAGAACATGCGGTGTTTGGTTTTCTGTTCTTGCGACAGTTTGTTGAGAATGATGGTTTCCAGCTGCATCCATGTCCCTACAAAGGACACAAACTCTTCCTTTTTGATGGCTGCATAGTATTCCATGGTGTATATGTGCCACATTTTCTTAATCCAGTCTGTCACAGATGGACATTTGGGTTGATTCCAAGTCTTTGCTATTGTGAATAGTGCCACAATGAACATACATGTGCGTGTGTCTTTATAGCAGCATGATTTATAATCCTTTGGGTATATACCCAGTAATGGGATTGCTGGGTCATATGGTACTTCTAGTTCTAGATCCATGAGGAATTGCCATACTATTTTCCACAAAGGTTGAACTAGTTTACAATCTCACCAACAGTGTAAAAGTGTTCCTATTTCTCCACATCCTCTCCAGCACCTGTTGTTTCCTGACTTTTTAATGATTGCCATTCTAACTGGTGTGAGATGGTATCTCATTGTGGTTTTGATTTGCATTTCTCTGATGGCCAGTGATGATGAGAATTTTTTCATGTGTCTGTTGGCTCTATGCATGTCTTCTTTTGAGAAATGTCTGTTCGTATCCTTTGCCCACTTTTTGATGGGGTTTTTTTTTCTTGTAAATTTGTTTGAGTTCTTTGTAGGTTCTGGATATTAGCCCTTTGTCAGATGAATAGATTGCAAAAATTTTCTCCCATTCTGTAAGTTGCCTGTTCACTCTGGTGGTAGTTTCTTTTGCTGTGCAGAAGCTCTTTAGTTTAATTAGATCCCATTTGTCAATTATGGCTTTTGTTGCCGTTGCTTTTGGTGTTTTAGACATGAAGTCCTTGCCCATGCCTATGTCCTGAATGGTATTCACTAGGTTTTCTTCTAGGGTTTTTATGGTTTTATGGTATTAGGTCTAACATTTAAGTCCCTAATCCATCTTGAATTAATTTTCGTATAAAGAGTAAGGAAAGGATCCAGTTTCAGCTTTCTACTTATGGTTAGCCAATTTTGCCAGCACCATTTATTAAATAGGGAATCCTTTCCCCATTTCTTGTTTTTCTCAGGTTTATCAAAGATCAGATGGCTGTAGATGTGTGGTATTATTTCTGAGGGCTCTGTTTTGTTCCACTGGTCTATATCTCTGTTTTGGTACCACTACCATGCTGTTTTGGTTACTGTAGCCTTATAGTATAGTTTGAAGTCAGGTAGCGTGATGCCTCCAGCTTTCTTCTTTTGACTTAGGATTGTCTTGGCAATGCAGGCTTTTTTTTTTGGTTCCATATGAACTTTAAAGCAGTTTTTTCCAATTCTGTGAAGAAAGTCACTGGTAGTTTGATGGGGATGGCATTGAATTTATAAATTACCTTGGGCAGTATGGCCATTTTCACAATATTGATTCTTCCTATCCATGAGCATGGTATGTTCTTCTGTTTGTGTCCTCTTCTATTTCACTGAGCAGTGGTTTGTAGTTCTCCTTGAAGAGGTCCTTTACATCCCTTGTAAGTTGGATTCCTAGGTATTTGATCCTCTTTGAAGCAATTGTGAATGGAAGTTCATTCATGATTTGGCTCTCTGTTTGTCTGTTACTGGTGTGTAAGACTGCTTGTGATTTTTGCACATTGATTTTGTATCCTGAAACTTTGCTGAAGTTGCTTATCAGCTTAAGGAGATTTTGGGCTGAGATGATGGGGTTTTCTAAATATACAATCATGTCATCTGCAAACAGGGACAATTTGACTTCTTCTCTTCCCAACTGAATACGCTTGATTTCTTTCTCTTGCCTGATTGCCCTAGTCAGAACTTCCAACACTATGTTGAATAGGAGTGGTGAGAGAGGGCATCCCTGTCTTGTGCCAGTTTTCAAAGGGAATCCTTCCAGTTTTTGCCCTTTCAGTATGATATTGGCTGTGGGTTTGTCATAAATACCTCTTAATATTTTGAGATACATTCCATTAATACCGAATTTATTGAGCGTTTTTAGCATGAAGGGCTGTTGAATTTTGTCAAAGGCCTTTTCTGCATCTATTGAGATAATCATGTAGTTTTTGTCTTTGGTTCTGTTTATATGCTGGATTACATTTATTGATTTGCATACGTTGAACCAGTCTTGCATCCCAGGGATGAAGCCCATTTGATCATGGTGGATAAGCTTTTTGATGTGCTGCTGGATTTGGTTAGCCAGTATTTTATTGAGGATTTTTGCATCAATGTTCATCAGGGTTATTGGTCTAAAATTCTCTTTTTTTGTTGTGTCTCTGCCAGGCTTTGGTATCAGGATGATGTTGGCCTCATAAAATGAGTTAGGGAGGATTCCCTCTTTTTCTGTTGATTGGAATCGTTTCAGAAGGGATGGTACCAGCTCCTCCCTGTTCCTCTGGTAGAATTCAGCTGTGAATCCATCTGGTCCTGGACGTTTTTTGGTTAGAAGGCTATTAATTATTGCCTCAATTTCAGAGCCTGCTATTGGTCTATTCAGGGATTCAACTTCTTCCTGGTTTCGTCTTGGGAGAGTGTAAGTGTCCAGGAAATTATCCATTTCTTCTAGATTTTCTAGTTGATTTGCGTAGAGGTGTTTATAGTATTCTCTGATGGTAGTTTGTATTTCTGTGGGGTTGGTGGTGAGATCCCCTTTATCATTTTTTATTGCATCTATTTGATTCTTCTCTCTTTTCTTCTTTATTAGTCTTGCTAGTGGTCTATCAATTTTGTTGATCTTTTCAAAAAACCAACTCCTGGATTCATTGATTTTTTGGAGGGTTTTTTGTGTCTCTATCTTCTTCAGTTCTGCTCTGATCTTAATTTTGGATCTTTCCAGCTTTCTCCTGTGGGCATTTAGTGCTATCAATTTCCCTCTACACACTGCTTTAAATGTGTCCCAGAGATTCTGGTATGTTGTATCTTTGTTCTCATTGGTTTCAAAGAACATCTTTATTTCTGCCTTCATTTCGTTATGTCCCCAGTAGTCATTCAGGAGCAGGTTGTTCAGTTTCCATGTAGTTGAGAGGTTTTGGTTGATTTTCTTAGTCCTGAGCTCTAGTTTGATTGCACTGTGGTCTGTGAGACAGTTTGTTATAATTTCTGTTCTTGTACATTTGCTGAGGAGTGCTTTACTTTCAATTATGTGGTCAATTTTGGAATAAGTGCCATGTGGTGCTGAGAAGAATGTATATTCTGCTGATTTGGTGTGGAGAGTTGCGTAGATGTCTATTAGGTCCACTTGGTGCAGAGTCGAGTTCAATTCCTGGATATCCTTGTTAACTTTCTGTCTCGTTGATCTGTCTAATGTTGACAGTGGAGTACTGAAGTCTCCCATTATTATTGTATGGGAGTCTAAGTCTCTTTGTAAGTGTCTAAGGACTTGCTTTATGATCTGGGTCATCCTGTATTGGGTGCATATATATTTAGGATAGTTAGCTCTTCCTGTTGAATTGATCCCTTTACCATTATGTAATGGCCTTCTTTGTCTCTTTTGATCTTTGATGGTTTAAAGTCTGTTTTATCAGAGACTAGGATTGCAACCCCTGGTTTTTGTTTGTTTGTTTGTTTGTTTTCCGTTTGCTTGGTAGATCTTCCTCCATCCCTTTATTCTGAGCCTATATGGGTCTCTGCATGTGAGATGGGTCTCCTGAATACAGCAACCTGATGGTCTTGACTCTTTATCCAATTTTCTAGTCTGTGTCTTTTAATTGGGCCATTTAGTCCATTTACATTTAAGGTTAATATTGTTATGTGTGAACGTGATCCTGTCATTGTGATATTAGCTGGTTATTTTGCTCATTGATTGATGCAGTTTCTTCCTAGCATCGATGGTCTTTACATTTTGGCATGCTTTTGCAATGGCTGGTACTGGTTGTTCCTTTCCATGTTTAGTGCTTCCTTCAGGGTCTCTTGTAGGTCAGGCCTGGTGGTGACAAAATCTCCAAGCATTTGCTTGTCTGTAAAGGATTTATATTTCTCCTTCACTTATGAAACTTATTTTGGCTGGATATGAAATTCTGGGTTGAAAATTCTTTTCTTTAAAAATGTTGAATATTGGCCCCCACTCCTTTCTGTCTTGTAGAGTTTCTGCCGAGAGATCTGCTGTTAGTCTGATTGGCTTCATTTTGTGGGTAACCCGACCTTCCTCTCTGGCTGCCCTTAACAGTTTTTCCTTCATTTCAACTTTGGTGAATCTGGCAGTTATGTGTCTTGGAGTTGCTCTTCTTGAGGAGCATCTTTGTGGCGTTCTCTGTATTTCCTGAATTTGAATGTTGGCCTGCCTTACTAGGTTGGGGAAATTCTCCTGGATGATATCCTGAAGAGTGTTTTCCAACTTGGTTCCAGTTTCCCCCTCACTTTCAGGCACCCCAATCAGATGTAGATTTGGTCTTTTCACATAATCTCATACTTCTTGCAGGCTTTGTTCATTTCTTTTTCCTCTTTTTTCTTTAGACCTCTCTTCTCACTTCATTTCATTCATTTGATCCTCAATCGCTGATATCTTTCTTCCAGTTGACGGAGTTGGTTACTGAACCTTGTGCATTTGTCACGTATTTCTCGTCTCATGGTTTTTATTTCTGTCAGTTCGTTTATGGCCTTCTCTGCATTGATTATTCTCATTATCCATTCTTCCATTCTTTTTTCAAGATTTTTAGTTTCTTTGCGCTGGTATGTAATTCCTCCTTCAGCTCTGAGAAGTTTGATGGACTGAAGCCTTCTTCTCTCAACTTGTCAAAGTCATTCTCCGACCAGCTTTGATCCGTTGCTGGCGATGAGCTGCGTTCCTTTGGAGGGGGAGATGCGCTCTTATTTTTTGAATTTCCAGCTTTTCTGCCCTGCTTTTTCCCCATCTTTGTGGTTTTATCTGCCTTTGGTCTTTGATGATGGTGATGTAATGATGGGGTTTTGGTGTGGGTGTCCTTCCTGTTTGTTAGTTTTCCTTTTAACAGTCAGGACCCTCAGCTGTAGGTCTGTTGGAGATTGCTTGAGGTCCATGCCCGACCCTGTTTGCCTGGGTATGAGCAGCAGAGGCTGCAGAAGATAGAATATTGCTGAACAGAGAGTGTTCCTGTCTGATTCTTGGTTTGGAAGCTTCATCTCAGGGGGGTACCGCACCGTGTGAGGTGTGGGGTGTTGGTCTGCACCTAGTGGGGTATGTCTCCAAGTTAGACTACTAGGGTTCAGGGACCCACTTGAACAGGCAGTCTGTCCATTCTCAGAGCTCAACCTCCGTGTTGGGAGATCCACTGCTCTCTTCAAAGCTGTCAGACAGGGTTCGTTTGCATCTGCAGAGGTTTCTGCTGCTTTTTGTTTAGCTGTGCCCTGTCCCCAGAGGTGGAGTCTACAGAGACTAGCAGGCCTCCTTGAGCTGCTGTGGACTCCACCCAGTTCGAGCTTCCCAGTGGCTTTGTTTACCTACTTAAGCCTCAGTAATGGCAGGCGCCCCTCCCCTAGCCTTGCTGCTGCCTTGCAGTTAGATCTCAGACTGCTGTGCTAGCAATGAGGGAGGCTCCGTGGGTGTGGGACCCTTCCGGCCAGGTGTGGGATATAATCTCCTGGTGTGCTGTTTGCTAAGACCCTTGGTAAAGCTCAGTATTAGGGTGGGAGTTACCTGATTTTCCAGGTGTTGTGTGTCTCAGTTCCCCTGGCTAGCAAAAGGGATTAGCTTCCCCCTTGCGTTTCCCATTTGAGGTGATGCTCTCACTGGTCGGGCTGCAGCAGCTGACCCGTACCAATTGTCTGGCACTCCCTAGTGAGATGAACCCGGTACCTCAGTTGAAAATGCAGAAATCACCAGTCTTCTGTGTCGCTCATGCTGGGAGCTGGAGACTGGAGCTGTTCCTATTCGGCCATCTTACTCCACCTCCAAAGTATACTTTAATGTCTGATTTTGGCAATGCAGTTATATCACTTTTCAGCACAGCGTCTATTGTTACACGGAAGTTCAAAAATAACAGAATTCTGCCTCAAGTTTAAGAAATTAAAAAAAAGTGACCTAGTGGGAAACAGTCTAAAATAATATAATTAAACTGGTGAAAGTCAAACTGGATTATGAATATAATAACTGGTAATATGATCCACAGATAGACAACAATGATTAAACAGAAATACCCTAAGGACACTATTGAATAGGGGATTGTCATTGCACTGCACACACATGGGGATCAATTTTATGTTTAAATTGAAAGCAAGAAAATAGTTTTTTCTCCAGAGCCACTTAATAACTATCCATCTAGAAAGCTGATTTGGCTGGAAGAAAGCAGTTGTCATAGAGATTATAATTAGGGGATGACTGGGATAGAGTGGCCAAGTCATAACATTCCACAAACACCAGAATTTGCGGAACATATTTAAGGAAAGTAGGAATTCCCAAAGAAATCAGGCATTAGAGATTCAATTTTTCAAGTCTTTACTTCGAGTAATTATGTTAGTAAACACTAAAATATCCACTGGACATCCCATCAGATACCAGATTGAGAAAGGAATGATGCAGGACATGCAGAAGAACTAAGCTAGAACCATTAACTTCATTAAGGATCTTTCTTAGATCCTTTCAGAATCCCCACGAAGTCAATGTCATCATGGATTCATTATTTTTCTATAAGTGCCTTTCTCTAAAATACAGTACTGGATTCTTCATGCTGTGAGTTGATAATACCAAAATAAGAAATGTATACTGCCTTTGGCCAATTTCAATTGTTTTTGTTCTTTTACTTTTTTGAAGGGATCAAACATTTCTGTGAGAGTCACAGAGTATTTTAAAAGATTTTTCTAAACATAAGATTGACTGAAGTGACTTGGTAATAGTCTCATGCATCTAATTAACAGATCAAGACAAAAGTGAGAAAATATGAATGTTATTCTGGAAGCTCACAGGTACTGTTAAATGATTATTTTAGTGATTCACTGTGCGTAACAAGTTAAAATGTGAGCAAACACTTACATCCTGCATTCCAAAATAAACACATTTTAAAAGTGATCTTCTATTTTATATTATAATGGCTAATTACGGTTTTCTACATTATCACCTCAAAGTAGAAAGGGAATTTAGAATTTTCTTGGTATCTAATTTATAACACTTATGTTATTTGATATAAATAAAATATTTAATTACCCTGAGATGTTTCTCAAAGTACACCAATTATAAATATTAAGTTCCCTTTACTTTTATAGTTATTGTTCTCAAGGCATGTACTAATCTTCAATTCAGCAATGCACATATACTAACCTGAAAAATACTTATATCTAGAGCTTCAATATTGTGGAGTTTTTGGAGTTCACATCATTAAACTTTTTTTTTTTTACCTTAAATATATGCAATAAAATTTGTTTTTTAATAAGTTTCTGGAGATTGATTGCCCAACAATATGAATGTACTTAACACTACTGAACGATACACTTAAAGATAGTTAAGATGGTAATATTATACATATTTATGGTGAACATGTGATATTACAGAGTACATGCATACTCCTGTAATGATCAAATCAGGATAACTGAGATACCCATCACCTCAAACATTTATCATTTCTTTGCATATCACTAGACTTCGATACAATAGGAACTATGTGATAAGGTAACAACAAAAGGACAAGACTTTCAGAAACTTCTTTGTAGACAGAACTTAAAGAAATTTAGAAGAAAAAAACAACCCCATCAGAAAGTGGGTGAAGGATATGAACAGGCACTTCTCAAAAGAAGACACTTATGCAGCCAACAAACATATGAAAAAAAGCTCATCATCACTGGTCATTAGAGAAATGCAAATCAAAACCACAGTGAGATACCATCTCATGCCATTTAGAATGGCAATCACTAAAAAGTCAGGAAACAACAGATGCTGGAGAGGATGTGGAGAAATAGGAACACTTTTACACTGTTGGTGGGAGTGTAAATTAGTTCAACCACTGTGGAAGACAATGTGGTGATTCCTCAAGGATGTAGAACTAGAAATACCATTGACCCAGACATCCCATTACTGGGTGTATACTCAAAGGATTATAAATCATTCTACTATAAAGACACAAGCACACGTGTTTATTGTGGCACTATTCACAATAGCAAAGACTTGGAACCAACCCAAATACCCGTCAATGACAGACAGGATAAAGAAAATGTGGCACATATACATCATAAAATGGATGAAGCTGGAAACAATCATTCTCAGCAAACTAACACAAGAACAGAAAACCAAACTCCACATGTTCCCATTCATAAGTGAGAGTTGAGCAATAAGAACACATGGACACAGAGAGGGGACTATCACACACCAGGGCCTCTCAGGGCATGGGGGGCTAGAGGAGGGATAGCATTAGGAGAAATACCTAATGTAGATGATGGGTTGATGGGTGCAGCAAACCACCATGCCATGCATATACCTATGTCACAAACCTTCACGTTCTGCCCATGTATCCCAGAACTTAAAGTATAATAAAAAAAAAGAAAGGTGCCACAGTTGTCTGCCGCATATATGTGTATGTGTGTGTGTGTGTGTGTGTGTGTGTGTGTGTGTGTATGGATATATTATATGTGGATATATATGGAGATATATATATATATGTGGAGATGTTTAAGAGATTTCAATAAATATGTCACCATGATGCCTTGATGGTTATAAATGTGAGATGGTTTTTGTTAGTGTTGTTTTCTGAACTATATAATAAAACTGGAGCAGCACCATTCCAATAGCAAGAGTTATTAATATTTCAGCAAGGTTGGAGGATAACTGTCATGTATCATGCTCCTAGCAATTTAACTCATCCTTCCTTGGTCACTTCTATCAAGTAAGTAAGAGATCATCATCCAGTGTT
This sequence comes from Trachypithecus francoisi, assembly GCF_009764315.1. Classification (NCBI taxonomy): domain Eukaryota; kingdom Metazoa; phylum Chordata; class Mammalia; order Primates; family Cercopithecidae; genus Trachypithecus; species Trachypithecus francoisi. Next base: position 82,899,387 of record NW_022681469.1, read on the forward strand.
TGAAAGTATGTGGTATCTGTGTTTCAGGCTGCCCCTCTGTAAACTTCTTTCATTCCATTATAAAAAGACAACTGTATTAAAATAAAACAGTAACAGTGAAAATTGCTTAATACTGCCTATATTAAGATTAAATATATTCTGGTCAAAGATGGCACTGTTCACAACCTTTTGGCAACACAATTATTATCGCTGCATTTTTTACTTTTTTGGCTTAGAAAATAAAAGTGACACAGTTTCCTAGGAGTATGCACATTTTTCTTTTTTTTTTTTTTCTGGTGTGTGTATGTGTGTGTGTGTGTGCTCGCGCGTGCATGCGCCAATCTGAATTCAATGGAGAAGAAACATTTGCGTTTTCATCAGTTACTAGTTTCCATCTTCTCTGACGCTTAATAATATTTTGAGGACATTGCAAATCTTGCCAGTTTGGTTGTTAAAAGTCTGTTTAAACCTCAAACTGATTCAAATCTTATTTCCTCCTTACTCCCTTTCTGTATGGACTTGTTGGGGATTGTTGGGTGTGTTCAATGTACAGGCTGTTGATAAGCTCTGGGGGACCTTTCTGGCACCGGTTTTTGCCTACCCCTTTGTAAGATGTGGGCCCCATCAGGCTTCCTGTCACCATCTTTGGGACTTAAGTTGCCAACTTCTGGACAATGAGGCAATGCCATTGAACCTCCTGTTACATATAAATGATATATGTATAGTGTGGTGCTTCATAGAGTTTGATTTAGAATATACTTCTGTAAACCTTCACTTCCATTCCACTATAATACACATGCATTTTCCATCCACACTCCCAAAGATAGCAAATATATAACTATAAAGATTGAATTACCATGGCTGTTACATCTGGATGTTTCCACAAGCCTGCCATTTTGATCATAGCACGCCATTGCTTGGTAACGATATCCTTGTCCGCATTCTTTGATGTCTCCTTGTACTTTCATCCCCAGCAACACTTCCACTTTTCCTTCTGGTAAAATACAGTCTGACCAGTTCCCCACAGGCTGTGCATTATATTTGTCACAAGGACAATACTGAGTCTCAATCAGGGGATACACATGGGAATTTTTACATTTTTCCTTCTTTTTACTTTTTCCTGTGGAAGAGAAACAACCAAGCCAATTTAAGTTGGAAAATACCATCATTAATTTCACACATCCCTACATTTCCTACTTTCCTAATTTCCTTTTCTCCATTTTTAACCATGTTTAACATTAGCCTATAAATCGATTATATTTTCTCACGCCATAGTGTTTTCTATATAGGCTTTCATTAGTATTGGGTACTTTGTATAGTAAAATTTGTATTATCCTTTCAGAACATTCTTTTTCACATACTTTTAAATTATATAGCAGATAATTACATATATTTATCTCTCATCTTCATAAGCCGTGTATTATAGTTTTTGACAGTCTTCATTATATAGGTGGTTCATTTTTTAACTTCAATTCTGAATAGTCTACTAGTACCAATATTTTTAGGCTGCTTTTGCCATTGGCAATATTTCAAACGCACCAAGCTTCAGTTCAGCATGATGGCTCCTGCTCTTGCTCATTATATTCCTGCTTTGTCATTACTATGGTTCAAAATACAGTTTTCAGATACAGACTACATTCCCCCTTCTAGGTGAAAAAGGATAATCTGAGGCTTTGACAGTGAGAATGGGTTAATAAAGTCCCCCAAAAAACTTTGCTCCAAACACTTCACAGTCTATAGGCAGTCCACTAAAAGATCATGTCGACACCAGAAAATAATCTACTGCCTATTACACAGGGAGTCAGAGTTCAATTTTCAAGGCTTCCTTTTCTTCCTACTAGAAGTACATAATGCTTTTATCACTGCCAACTGAATTTAAAATACACGTCTGAATCCATTGGTATATTATTTTTCAAATACATTGTCAGAACTCTCTTAGTCTGACTTGTATTGTGTTTTTCTGCTTTGACGTGTACTGGCTTTGGCATCCCAATTATTCTTACCAACAAGAGTGCGCTTTCTGGTCCTAACTGCACCACAGTCTCCATTGCATGAAGAAAACTTGGACCAGCTGGTCAATTGACAGTCATCCTGGCAGGGAATCTGGCAGGCTTGGGTAAGGGCTGGCACAGGGCCTGCATACTGTAGGCACTCATGGATTCCAGCCTGTCCTCCATCTTGCTTGCGACAAGTAATGGCTAAAAGAAAAGCATAAAGCTGTTAAATTCAAATGTCTAATTACTTTATAATTTAGAAGCTAACCTAACATTTGGTTAAGCAGTCAGAGAAAGCCTCTTGTAATTCCTTACTTACAGTAGAAATCTTATAGGAGTGTTTCTGATAATCACAGTAGCCATTAAATTTGTTTTGTATTTTTTTAATAACACATAACCCTGAGTGATTTTTGTGGCATAGAAAAGTGGACACAAATGCACATTTAGCATTTAGCACTTTTACTTATATGTAATTCAGGGTTTCAGTTGAGGTCACATTTAGGGTATACTTAGAAATAAACTTGTAAGAATGTAAGACAAATCATACATGGATTCTGATAATAGTTTATGTTGAGCATAGGATGTTTGGAGAGGGACTGGAAGGCACTAGGTATATCTAATATTGTTTTATATCATTGGACATACTAGAATTCCTATATAGATGTGTTTTAGTGGCAGCAAACTGGTTGGTAGGTTGGGGTTTGGGGTCAGGAGGGTGTGTTTATAGAACTTATCTTGAAACTGCATTGGCATGGAAAGTATGTTCATTGTATTACATTGCAAGTTTACTAGGAAGGGTTGGAATGATTAATGGATAGACAATGTCAAAGTCCTCCATCTCCTCTTTCTACAAGTTCTTCACATGCACAAACGTCAATCTTGCACTTAAAAATGTTTAATAATTTTCATTTATTATGTTAAAATTTGTATTTCTATAATTTCATATAAATTTAAAAAATTCAAAGTTTAATTTCATACGAATTATTTCTCCTATGTTGTTCTACTGACAAAATAAGAAATAATATTTTTACTTATTGAATATATATATATATATATATATATATATGATTGCTTTATGGTAACAAGTCTTAAAGAAAAATAGCAAGTATATTTAAAGTCCACTTTCTCCCTATGCCATTTCCTTCCCATTGGTTTTAAAAACAACTCACTTATTGAGGAGGCAGATGAAACATTTAAACCTTGGTCCTAAAGTTGTCTTCATTGAATTATCTTAAATGGTCTCATTCAGATTGATTTACATGGCTTTTTCAGGTTTATAGTATAGGCTGAAATTGCCGCTGATCTCTGTCCTGTTCAGGATTCCATCACCATGAAATCAAGGTGAAGGAGGCTGACATTTTTGACCTTAAATTACAGTGAGGGCATAGAGGGCCTCCGGTTAGACAACACTGTCTGGATCTATGTACTAAAACCTAATGCCTAGGAGTGCAGGGCTTTGTAATAGAGTGTGTAAATGGACATAACTAGCAATTTCAGCAAGGCAAGATTTTCTCTGTGTAGTTGAACACAACTTAATGCAACTGCTTCAGGCCTAACATAAAAGGCTCTTAAAAATTGTTCAAATGTGGATGCACTTCCCTATTTCTTAGCTTTAGATGTGCTTTTCATTTAGTACACATGACTTTGGAAAGACCAATTTGTAAGAAAAGAACAGGGGCCCCTAAATTTTTAAAAATATGAAAATCCTGGTAGGGTGAACAATGTTGGCCTTGATGAAGGTTAGATGACAGAAAAAAGTAAAGAACATTAAGTGTCTCAAAGAGAATCTACCCCATTGAGGGAGGACATATCTGGTGCTATATGTTTATCATAGCAGTCTAAAATAGTGGTTCTCATGTCTGGCTGTGGATTTTAATCCCCTGGATAACTTTTGGAAAATACTTAAGCCCTTGCTAAACTCTAATGCTCTGATTTCCCTGGTTGAGGTTGGGGTCCTGGGAATTAGGATACTTTTTGAGCTTTCTGATGATTTAATTATCCAAGCTATATGAGAACTACTGCTCTAGTAGGTAATATATTTTCACCTGCATCAGAAACACCTAGAATGCTATTAAATGTGAAGATCTCTGGACCCAAAAAGAGTTTCATAATCTGGACCAATCCAAATAATGAAATATCTGTTATGAGGTCAAGGAATATGCATTTTTTTCAAGATGCTCAGGTGATCCTTATGCAGATTCAAGTTTGAGAGCCACTAGCTTGAGTATTCAAGGTACAGAAGGGTTCTGGCAAACACATATGGCTGAGACAGAAAATCTTTTGGTACCTAATCACCCTGGTACCACGCCAAGCTTTCGGAAACAATGGCTGAACATTTTATGAACTAAAAGAGTTCTAAACTTGGAGTTCAAAGGAAGAGCATGATAGAAATTTGTACAGGAAATAGATAAAAAAGAACATCCATATAGTTTAGAAGAACATCATCTGTAACATGGGGTAGGAGAATTCCTCAAGATGCAGGATATAAATGAGCTGATGTGATTTTGAAGTTCTTTCTACACCTGCCATTTGGAAGCAGGATTGACCCTTTTGAATACTTTAAACTCAGTAAGTGCCAATGGTTGATGGACAAAGTTTCCCCAAAGATACTCAAAAGAAATAATTGACAAAGAGAAAGATATTGAACTTTTTACTAATCAGGACATGCAGGAGCCTCAAGAATGATATATTTGGAAAATAAGACATCTGATCATATGAGAATCGTAAACTGTGAAGAGGGTTTCACTGTTTGCAACTAAAAGAAAATTAAAAATCACCAAACTAAATTTGGGTTCTTTGAAATAATACTACTTTTACCTACTCATTCCATTTAGCTCTTTGAAACAGACTTCAATAAAAATCTTTTGAGAAATTAGATGAAACTGACTTAGGTTCTCTCTTAAGGGTCTTTCTTACAAATTTTGTTTCAGAATTGCTCCAACCATTATCTTGTTATGTGACACCAAAAACAAAATGAAGTAACACTACTACCTATACAATTCCAGAAACAATTTATTTTGTGCAGCTATTATTCACATAAACTGGAATCCTTTTTCCTCATATATCTGCACTACATAAAATCTCAAGTACACCAGCTAGTTGAAAAGAAAATAAAAATGTGTAAAATTCCCATAGTTATTCTCAGAAACCCACTCTGCCCTTTACACCACTTATCTGAGATTTTAGACAGTGTACTTTTGGAATAAATTACTCATACAATGTTATCCAAACAAATAGCAACAGCACAATCCATACAATATATTGAAAACTTATCCTACGTCTCAACTTGTTTGTATTCCGACTTAGAGGAAACACAACAATTCAAACACAGAAATGCAATGTGAAATGAACTTCCTGATATTAGGGCGAGGAAAATATAAATGTTTGGAAAGGAAACTATCTGGTCTCTCAACTTTATAAATCTTAAAAATCATTTCTAAAACACTGAAAACAGGGTGATTTGAACAGTAGAAAAGATGGATCATACTAAGAGCATAGTTTCTTAGCACACCAGAAAACTATATATACCCAGACAATCTGTATCTGTATTTACAGGTGAAGCATATATATGTCATATCTAATGATGACACAAGGTCTCCTTTGAGCTGAAGACTTGTTAGCAAGATGGGACAAAAATCATGTTACCCTACAGATAATTCACCATGAAAGCTTCTCAGTGAAATCAGCAAAAATCAAAATGATTATTTTAAAGTAAAATTCCATATTTAACTCTGTTGATTATAGCCATTTACTTCATTTATTTATTGTATTTATATAAAGCACAGCAATTTTTATTTAAGTGATGTAGGACAGGCTGCTCCTGGCAGACTGAAAGCATGGGAAGAATCAATATGACGGATTTATGGGTTACATATGAATCAAGTTAAGTAAGTCTAGCCCATCAATATTGGGAAAATGCTGTAAAGACAAATAAGAGAAGTTTCTTCAACAAATAAATGCTATGAAAAAGGGAGCTAGAACTGTTGTTAGATTAAAAGTGACCTAAGAAACACATGAAACAAATGTAATGTGGAGACCTTTTGGAACCTCAGTTTAAACAAACTATGCATAAACATTTTTTGAGACAATGGAGAAAACTTATTATATAAAAATATTAGTTTGAAAGAATTGCTAATTTTGTTTTATGTAATAATAATGCTGTTGTGTTTAAAATGCTCAAGTATTTATGGATGATATATATCTTGCTTGGAAGTTTCTTTAAAATACTCCAGCAAAATTCTTTTTAAGTGTGTGGACAGAAGACCAAGAATAGCAACATGTTAAAAACTGCTGAAGCTGAGTAAATGATGACTACATTGCTAGTACTCATTATATTAGTCCCTCTACTTTTGTGTATCTTTGAAACTTCCTGTAAATTTAAATTAAAAAGATTAGTAAGTTGAATAAGTTAATTGTAGAATGTTTTCATGTAAATTGAGTTTCAAGTTATGTTTTAAAGAGAAAAATAATAAAGGTTCATGGACTGAAAAGGAATAGATAACACTGGCTGAGCTAAGAGGACGTGTATATCTGTGTTATGCATACATGAATGCATAAATGGAAGGCTACTGATGCAGCTCTGAAGCACATCAAATGGAATTCTGAATGTAATTGCTCATCTTCATTTTTGAAGAGGAATGCAATTTCCTTATTATTCAGGTTTCACAAGAAGAGGGTGTTCTATTGGTCAGTGAATTACCCTTCAGCCTGTAAGGCCATGCACTCATTTTGTTTGAATAATCAGAGTGAAATAAATTGCCTGATCCAAAATGGGCACATAGAAGTTCATTACAGGAAACAGAATAGGATCAATGCCTTAGTGCAGTGAAAGCTGTTGGATTATACGTAGCTACTGCTTCAAAGAGCTCTGTGACCTTATTTATTAAGCTGAACAATATTAAATTGGTTTATACCACTACACTAGTGTCTGGGTAGCATTAGAGACAGAAAATGATCAGCTCATTGAGTAATTAGATGAATGATTTTTTTCTTATAGTTTTATGAAAAAAATGGCAATAGCGAGAATGAATCACGTAGAAATGAAGACAAAAAAGCTTAATATAAGTGTGAACTAGTTACCAAGAGAACTAATTGTGTTTAGAAATAAGATCAAACCTATAAATAATGCAAGAGGGTTCCAGTTGTTTACTAGGTAGATATAATGATCCTAGTCTTTCTCTGTGTAAAAGAGATTTGCACTGACAAGTTTGTCAAATTATAGTTCCTAATTACAATCTGTGAATGTAGCCCTGGCACAATGGAAAGAAATGTACTTTCATTTTTTATTGATCCTAAATAGTTACCAATGATCCCCAGTCTCACTGATGCTTATAATATACATGAGAATAGTAGGATGAGAACTTACTAGGAAATAATGATCAGTTCCCAGTGGAGTAGCTCAGACTGAGGTTGGCTAAGATCCCCAGTTGGGATCTGGGAAGGGTTAACTAACTGCATCATAACACATGGAGCAACCAAGAACAATCACAGACCCCGCACGGTGCCAAGCTTATTTTATGAGCTACTATTTAAAAAATGGCAAATGTTAATAAGCATTTTATGACAGATCTCCCAGAGAGATATAAAACGAAACCCAAAACCCCAAATTAACGAGGATGCTAATATTCATAGGAAGTTAGAGATAAACATTTTAAAATATAAATAATTCTAGAAGTTTTAAATAATGGTATACATAACTGAAGAGTATAAAACCTGGTAATAACTAACAAATACATCAGTCAAAAAAGAGATTAAAAATTATGTCTGTATAAAATTTCCTTAAAGCAAGCTCCTTCTCTCTTTCCTACCTAGTTATTTTTCCACTTCTTTTTCTTTCTATTACAGAACTCTCTTTTGACAATTAATAGATAAATGTGCCCTGCCAGGATAAACTGGCCCAGATATCATGAGTCTAACCTCAATAATGCCTCTAAAATGTAATCTTAAAAAAAAGAACAAAGTGGGTCAGAGTTTTCAGCAAAGGGAGATGCAAAGCGCATCAATATAGATTAAACCATATAACTTAAGCATATTTGTTCACAAAAAATAAGAGCATAAAATACAGTTAAATTATTATATTGCATACTCTACATTTAGATTTAATAGGGGAGAATTAGAACTTTTTCTTTTATCTTTTTTTTTTTAAAGACTTTCCTTTTATAATCTTTTTTAACCAATAAGTGACACAGGGTGAGGACTCCTAAGGCCAGGAGGGCCTCTCCTATGCAAGGTATATTATTGAAGTATTTTTCGTTTTTGTGGTCTAGATTTGAGAATGCATCCAAATTATGTTGGCTTTCATCTAAAGAGACTGATGTCAGGCCGGGCGCGGTGGCTCACGCTTGTAATCCCAGCACTTTGGGAGATCGAGGTGGCGGATCATGAGGTCAGGAGATCGAGATCATCCTGGCTAACATGGTGAAACCCCGACTCTACTAAAAATACAAAGAATTAGCTGGGTGTGGTGGCAGGCACCTGTAGTCCCAGCTACTCGGGAGGCTGAGGCAGGAGAATGGAGTGAACCCGGGAGGCAGAGCTTGCAGTGAGACTAGATTGTGCCACTGCAGTCCAGCCTGGGCAACACAGCAAGACTCTGTCTCAAAAAAAAAAAAAAAAAGAAAAAAAAAGAAAAAAAAAAAGACTGATGTCAGATCTTAGTGACCAGTGACATTTCAACAGGTGTTCTTTGGCAGGCAAGAAAACAGAGGGGCTGCTAGATTAGGCTAGACAAGGTAGATCCTGGAAAATATTAACCCTAGTTCCATCTAATCTATAGCAAGTACACTTGGCATGATGATCAACACGGAGATTGAGCAAGAGCAAATTTGCAGTCATTTATATGATATGTCTACCTTGAATCTTTGCAACTTTTAAAAATTCTACTCTCGGTAGAAACATGTCACGAAGTAATAAACACTGGAATGATACACGTCTAAGAAGTAGTTGCTGACATTGTTTCTTAGGACAGTTGTAAAGAAAAGAATAAACAAAGCATCCAAAATTGACATTATAGTCATATATTTTATTTCTAATGCAAATTTAATGGCAATTCTATCTATAGTTATTATGGCTAGGTTTCAATTATATAGCCACTGACCAATAATTTAGCCTTCTAAATATCATCTGAACTGTATAAATATGAACAGAGAGAAAAGACAGTGGAGGTTATAGTTCTATTAAAATTTATACACCAGTGACTTGAATAGCATTAAGAAAATATAAGGTGTCTATTCACTTAAAAGTTAAAATGAAATATGGCCATATTTCATGTTATTTGCATTTCTCTTTTATTGATGATTTTATAGGGAAGATGCCTATTTCTAAGATCCTTTAAAATTTCCATATGAGATTTAAGAATGATTCAAGTTTTAAAGTTGCCAAATCCTGTCAATGTCTTCTTTAAAAATTTTTTTCCTCTCTTTTTAGTTCTTATGCCATTATACAAAACTTCCTGGAATATAACATTCTCAATACCCAAAGCCTTGTAAAAATCCTTCACTGCTTCTCACTTTTTAATGAAAACAAACAAACAAACAAAAACTATCCTTGCCCCTTGCCTCTAACTCACTCACAGGAACCCTAGGCAGACTGGTCAATGAGCGGTTCTTAAACATAAAGATTTTACTTCTTGCCTTTTTGCTTGAGTCATCCTATATTTAAATGCTGTTTCTCTTTCACTATGCCCTATCAGTGGTTATATCTTTTTTTTTCAATTCTTCAGTGATTATTGTGTGTATACACTACTAATGTATTATTATGACTTGTAACCCACGTCATGTATACCTATAGTATATTTTCTACCATACTAAGGTAACTGAATCTATTTGTTATACATTTTTAATATCTCAAGAGGCTGGGCCTAGTACCATGAAGGAAATGTGAAATAGGTAGCATGCATTCAATAAATATTTGTTTTATGAGAGAATGTATTATATTGAATTATATTCAGAAAGTTTGGATTGGATTTTAGAAATCTGAGTTACCTGTTTTCACAGCTTTGTGAAAGAGCATAATATTAACAAACATACAGCTCTCTACACTAAGATGATAGGAATTTTATTTAAAAGTATGGATCCTGCACTACTGCTATATACTGAGTTGTGTCTCCCTCAGATCCTCATGTTGAAGTTGTCAACATGATGGTGGTATTTGAAGATGAGGTCATGAGTGTGAAGTTCTTGTGATGGGATTAGTGCCCTTCTCAGATGAGACCTGAGTGCACTTTCTCTCTCTCTCTCACTCCGCTTGCTTTCTCTCTCCTCCTTGTTCCTTCTCTGCCATGTAAAGACACAAGGAGAAGATGGCTGTTTGCAAGTCAGGAAATAGGCCTTTGCCAGGAACCAAATTGGCTGGCACCTTGACTTTCACATGCACTAGAACTGTGAGAAATAAATTTTTGTTTAAGCTACTTGATCTAAAGTGTTTTGTTATAGAAGCCCAAGAAGCCTGATAAAACTATCAATACAACATTTTAAGCATTTGTTTTATAAAAGATTTCTAATGTTTCTATAGAAACACTTGATAAACTTAAAGAAAATACTCATTATGTAGCAGAGTAGCTAATCTAATTTAGAGAAGATTGGGCAAAAATTACTGGTGATTCTGGGAATAATTGATATAAAATTCTGCTTTACCATTATGTCACTTTTCATTTCAAATGTAAAGGAATTGGGTCATAAAAAAATTCCTATATGCTTTTCAAACTTTCAGGAATATATAAATTTTCTTTTAAAGCACTTTGTACTCTAATATAATAGACCAGAAAAACTTTTCATATAGTTTTGACATAAACAAGATATAGATTTTTATCAAGACTGCATTAACTTGATTAGAAGAGACTCTATATTCTCATTCCTGTGTTATTTTAACTCATTTCTGAATAAGGATGATTTTCACAAATTTGCTTTAGAGTGAATGTCAGTGCTGAGATTAGAAGTAGTTAACAGTTTACAATTTTTAAAGAGATTCTGGGAACATAATTGCTTCCCAAATCTTTTGAAACATGTCATCACAGATAGTTCCTCCAATTGGAAAAATTCTGCTATTAATAGTATTAATAGTAAAAAAGACAGTCTGTCTATAAAGGCCACTTTATTTTATTGTTAACAGGTGGTTAAAAGTAGGTGTGGGCCTAGGAGGTGTGGCTATTAAGGTGATAAAAAGGAATTTGTGTTATATTTTTCTATTAATATGGAAGGTTCCAGACATTGGAGAAGAACTGAATCATAATGGGTAACCTTTTAAGTGTTGTGCTGAATGATACATATTATATGAGACACACATTCTCTCTTTTCTATGTGTACTTAATAAATTAACTCTGAATATCCAACTTTTGGGTACAATTTATCATGTTCTAGACAAAGGAATTTTGAGGCCTGGAATATTTTTCTCTCTTGTCTTCCATAGCCCATGTATTTTCTTCACCTTTAGCCCCTTTTTAATTTTATTTTTTACTACTAAAGTTCTTAGAGTCAACATTTTATTCCTAACCTCCCCCAAAAAGAATGCTGCAATTTCATCCTTAAAGGCAGATATTTTACTATCGTCCCAGTCTTTAAAATCTGCTACTTTCATAAGTATAAAATGTTTCTTTTATTGCTGAATTGAATTTGTGTACATCTTCCCAAGTGACAAGATAAATTCTAGGGATTTTCTGATCCTATTGGGTAACGAATATTCAGTATTATTAGAATTTATGACTACATCATTGGTCACATGGTTTTTGGTTTTAGATCAAGGGTCAGCAATTTTTTTTCTGTAAAAGACTACATGGTACATGTTTTTCGCTTTGTAGGCCATATGGTCTGTCACAACTATTCAATTTTCCCTTGTATCATGAAAGCAGCCATAGGCAATATGTAAAAAAAATGGCTGTAGCTGTGTTGCGATACAACTAATTACAAAAAACAGGCTGCGGGCCGGATTTGGCTCGCAGGCCATATAATTTGCTGGCTCCTGGTATGGACAAATAGATTGATAAGAGCCATGCAGTAAACATTTCTATCTCTAGAATCAGACAATGGTAAAGTTAGCTATCTCATATCTTAGTTACATGATATTATTCAAGTGGGAGTACAAAGACACGATAATTTAAAGTTAGTAACATTTAAGTTAAATACTTTAAAAAAATGCTTAAAGAATCTACAAATGCAAACTTTTTAGAGAAAAAAGAAATCCATTAATGATAAGGTATAATCACTTTTACTCATATATATAATACAAGTTGCATTTTAGAGATCTTAAGCTTTTTTATAACTTCAGCAATTCACTCTATGGAAGTTACCCAAATTTCCATCTTCCATCCTACGCTATCTCTACAACTACGTTTCTGCATTTCAAGTGCATACCTGGTTATTTCTACTTTGCTAATCCTGCCATGGCTTCAAATATAAAATGTATAAAATACACTTTCCAAAATTAGCTCTACTTTTAGACCTAGAATTTTCACCAATGAAACTATTCTTACACTAAAAATGTTGGACTTAAAGAATCATATGATCAACTTCGACTCTTTTATTTTTACCTCTCTTCTATTGTCTGCTACTAAGTCCCCAAAATATTTCCCTCTATCATATGTCCACAGTTTATTTATTTTTGCCTATTTTATATTACTGTTGTTTCTACAACTTTAACCTTGCATTGCTACAGCAGCACGCTAGCTGGCATTCAGGCCCAAGTGTCTTATCTTTCTAATTTATTCTGTACACGCTAACAGATAAAACACTGCTTTCATCAGGTCCTTGCTCATACCACTTATCAAACAAGGTGTAAAATACTGATCTTGACATTTATAGCCTTCCACAAAATCACCCCAGGCTCCAGATCACATCTTCAGAGCCCAATCTACCTACTTTTCTGTGAACACATTTAATGTTTTTGTTTTTCTTACCTCAAACACTTAGCTTATAGAATTGATCTTATTTTGTATTCTTTTATCCTCCCTACTTCTTCTAATATTATGGTACAAGTCAAGTCCCAACCCATACTTTAAGTCTTTCCTCACTCTTCAGCTTCAAATGACTGGCTTTACAATTGATAAGTTTCAGTTTTTAATCCTTACTTGTTAGGTGGCATTAACATTGATCTAATTTCCCTAAAAAATAGAAGCTGTCTGGTTTAAAGATCTTCATTCTTTCCTAACATTTATAGCTTTTTCTACAGTCTTCTGAATGCAGTAACAGTGGAATGAGTAATTGAAATGAGAAATTCTGATATGCTAGAGGGGACAGAGAGTAGCTTCTCTATAGTCTTTGTTGATTGTTTGAATGTTTACTATAGAATTATTTTTTGTCATAAAAAAATAGCACAAGTCCACGGAAACTTTTCTCTTTCTCTTGATTTACCTTCATCATTTTATAAATATTTTTTTCTTCTGTTTTAGAGATAAGAGAATGAGATAAAATGTATATGTTATAAGAAATATATTTAATATGTATTTGTATTTTCCAATTCAGCATTCTAAAACAATTATCTGCCAAGTATGTCAAGTTAAGAATGCTCACAATCTCCCTATCACCACAAACTGTTACAATCCGCACCTCTCTGTCCTTTCTTTTGAACATGGCCATTGTGATACCATGGAACTTTTAATGACAACACCGTAGCTTACAACATGATAGTACACCTTGACCAAATAGGGCAGTTTTGTTTTTAATAACATGACATTTAATAGTTTTCATTTTCGTAATTCCTTTTATTTTGAATTCTTGGTTTGGATGTTTTAGGAATCTGGACACTCGAAAAAAAGGTTTACCTCGTAAGAACACAAGAGTTCTACTTTTGCCAAATGGAGTTAGAACATACGTTTTTCTATCTCCTCCTTCTTCACTCCTTCCTTTTCTCCTTCCTTCCTACTTTCCTTCCTTCCTTTCTTCCTTTTGTCCTTTTTTTTGCAGACTAAATCCTCAGAGAATCCTATTTATATTTTCTCAATGAATTTTATTACATTTCTTTAAGTAAATAGCATTTCAAGTTATACGTAAGTAAAATGTGCATGAACTATGAAGACGTAATAGTAATAATTCAATTTTACCCACATAGTTCTATTTTATTTGGTTCTTTCTTCCTTTGTTAGTACTGGTCAATATATTCCCTCAAAAAATGTTATTAAAATCTATACTTCACAATGAGTTTTTCCTCAAACTATGACATGTATTTTATTTGGTTCCATTATATGTTTTATAATTTTGTGTTGGAATGCAATAATTGGGTAGATTATAGGGATTCAAAAGTGATGCAAAGCAGATTTGTAAAATAATAAGTTATATAATTAATATAGTAAATAAGTTTATTTTACATCATAAATGTTAGCTATGACTTTCCTCAATGGATGAATTATATTCATTTATTATTTTAATTATCTATGTTTCAAAATGTTCAAATTGCAACATGATGACACTTGTAATGATAATATTAAACATGTATTTCCTAATAAAATTGAGATTACAAAGAAAAAAATAGCACAAGTTCATTTTTTTATTTAAGTCTCTGACCACATAAGTAAGGACAAAGATGAAAACAGCAAGAACTTGGCAGGTTAATAATGTGGAGTTCTGAAAACAGCCATGACCATCAAAGGAAGAAAATTTGGTCTTCTTGCAATTAGTAAAAGATACTTCTACACTCTTCATTTTCTCCATTTCATGTTTCTATAGAAATATAAGCTGTACGAAAAGTCAGTCTTTCATCTACTAAGGCAATAAAAAGACTGTCTTCATATGGAAGTTAAAGGGATTGTTCTAATATATTTATGAAGATATCACTTGCTATAATGCAACTTTCACTTCCCAGATATCCTGAAAATGGATAAGATTGCTGAGGTACAGCAAGTTGTTTGACAAGTATGCCAAGATTAGGAAGCACTATGTAAGTACAGGCAGAGAAAGAGACACCAGTAATAGGAAATCACAAATGGAACAATCAGAAAGATAGGAGAAAGTCACACACTGAAGACGCTCAAGACCCTTTTATCACAGAGGGAGTGAGTAACAAGTATTCAATACAAGTTGGCCACCCAGGATGAAGAATGAACAGTTTTCCAATTTGGAAATGCAAAGTTTGCTGGTAATCACAGAAAAAATAGTTTTTGTGCAGATTGTGTGTCAAAACCCAAAAGGCCCATATGCATACATTCACTTGGATTATGAAGAAACAGGAAGAGGGAAGACATGAACATTTAATGAAGACAACATGTGCCAACTGCTGTAAGGCTTTTGTGTTCTTAGCCTTAAAGGGAGGAAATGAGTCATCCAAGGTTGTGCAGCTTATACGTCATCGTTTGGAACTGAGGCTGTTTTCACACTTGTGTTGCTTCTACTGTATCTTGTATTTCCTCCAGTGGTGTTTTATAAAAATATGGCTTTCATCTGCTTTACCTAATTTTATTTCACATTTTGATCTCTGGGTATTGTTTGTGCATCTACTATGAAAATTCGAATAATCCTAAAACATCAGTTGGTCCAAACCCCTCTTTTTTTAATCTAAATAAACTGAGGTCCAGAAAGCTGAAGGGATGAGTAAGACACATTGTATAAGTAAAAGAACGGAGACCAAAACTTTTGTTTCCTGATTCCCAAACTCATGCTCATTTTCATTATAAACTCTATATAGAACCCCAAATATATGCAAATCTATGCTTGATTCAAGAAGGAGTTAGTAGGGCATGACAAGAAAATCTCATATCACTCAATTTCTTAAAGAAGGATTTGAAATGGAGGAGAATGACTTTCAGTTCTATACACCTAAGTCTCTCTAACTGTAAAGGGAGTCACAGTTATGTTTTACCCAAAGTTGATGGTGGGAGATACATAATGAGAATTATGTAAATAAAAAGAAATCCTAAAATCTACTGCAACTAGGAATTTAAGATTATTAGAAACTAAGTTTTATGTTTCAGATGAGGACTTCTAAAAGGAAGATTATAGTTTTTTTCTTTTACAAAATAGAAACTTTTTTTTCTTAAAAAGGCAGTTTTCCACTCTATAGAAAATGAAGTCCCAGATCAAATCAGCAAAAACTGGAATTCTGCTCTATATGTTCAAATTTTTGTATCAACATGAAATACATAACTACACATGGGAGAGCAAAATACGTTTTTTATAAATTGAAGTTGCTTACATATTCAATTATGTATTGTGCTACGTTTTAAATATACAGCAGGAGCTGTATGCTTTAAGTCAATATGAGTAAAAATAATCATGTACTCTTTAAAGACTGAATTTGCTATGTCTGGAAGAAACAACATACTCCAAATCTTGAGTTTATATATTCCCTATAATATCTAGTAAATAATGATGGCAAGCTTGAACATTCTCATTACCCATTTCCGCAAGATTCCATGTTATTTAGTGGTGCAGACTGCAGTTAAGTAAATAAGTCTACCATTTAAAAATCAGTACTGAATATGAACAGAATTGTGGATAGCCATGAAAATGACAGAGATGTCATTCTGAGAACTTCTGAAAAAGTTAACTAATTCTATTACATTGTATGTAAGCACATATATAATGCATATAGGCAAGGAGGTAAGAATCTTATTGCTTATTAAGGTGGCAAGCAAAATGCTATGGAATACCTTAATCTAAAAACAAACAAACAAACAAAAAAGCTTCAGTGTACCATTTATGTCATAACTGAAAGCTTGGCCTGACTTTCTTTCAGATATAAATATGAGAAAAATTCAAGAGTTATGAGCTAATGCCAAAGAACATCGGGAACAGTGTAAAAAGACAATTTTCCATGTACTGATGTTTTGTGGAATGGCTCATAGCAGATTTATATCTGCTTTTCTCTGTTTGCTAAGCATGGTGTCCAAGTGACAAATGCATCAAAACAGTGGTTAAACTAGTGATGCTGGAGAAATGAACTGTGAAATGGCGCCTCCCACCTCTTGCCTGTCGCCCAGGCCCACAGCCTTCCTGTGCTCCAGGGCTGTCTTGTTGCACGCTCCAAGGGACTAATTGGCATCTGCGCCATTTGTGAGTCTTCCA
Organism: Trachypithecus francoisi; assembly: GCF_009764315.1. Classification (NCBI taxonomy): domain Eukaryota; kingdom Metazoa; phylum Chordata; class Mammalia; order Primates; family Cercopithecidae; genus Trachypithecus; species Trachypithecus francoisi. The sequence continues at coordinate 82,916,347 of NW_022681469.1, forward strand.
CCTACAAGACAAGAACAGAAGCCCAATGGAGAAGAAGCAAAAATGCCAGGCAAATCACAGAGACACAGCAGCATGGAAGCACGACTTTGACCACTGCAAACAGAAATTTATTTAACAATGCTCAGTTCTATCTAAATTTAATTTAGATCTCCACCTAGGCTTTAGAAGAAGTAACATTAAATATAAAAGTACTTTCTCTGGCAGTGAAGACAATAACACATCATTGTCAAGTTCTACAGGACTCTACAGAGAACATTTAGACTTTTTAATGATTAGGACTGCCAACAAATGCACCAGATGGCCCCAGAAGTGATGTATGCCATTTAAATAAAGTATATTTATTTTATTCAGGTTATGAAACTGTATTCAATTCATGAGTCTTTTGTATAGTGCTCTTCTGGGTAGCATTGTAGGAGTATCTCAGCAACTATAATTATAATATGCTTTACAAAAACAAATTCCAAAAATAAATAAGTTTGAACCAGTAGTTGTCAATGTTCATGGTGTAAGCATACAATTATAGTATTTGTCATCTCAGAACTAAAGACTCATATATTAAGATGGCAAATTTGACAATGTCATCTTAAATATTTATTTTGTGATTACATTTTTCATTAATTGATACCATAATACCTCATTTGCTGTTGGGACTGCAAATGTATACTACGTCAGATTTCTATTAGGTAATTACTGTCTTAATCATGAGGAAGTAAAATTTCTCTAATAAATTATCAAGATGATATATAGCTTTAATAACTATAATTTTACTTAAGGTGATCACAAATGAACAGAACATCTAAGCATCATTGAAACACAGATGTCATTTCCTGAGCCAGAATGTGAGCATTTATGAGAACAGGTGCTCTTTGGAGCAGGGGAGAAATGCTTAGGCTATTCTTCTAAGTGAAAAAGAATTGCTTCCTAAAGCATACATGTTTCATAATTATTAATCACTTTTCAGCATTTCTTATATGTTATATCAACATAGGACATTTCCCCAAACTACTGGAGCTAACACTACACCTTGGAAATTTATACAAGTATTTGTTCCTTGTACATCATTTCAGCAGCAGAGCAGCTCTCCTGAAGAGACAAGAATGGCAGCTACAGCCATAAACATCCCAACTCCATTAAGTCTGTGGAAGGAACAGTGTTGACTTCCTTTCCTTATCCTAGGAAAGAATGTGGAGTTGATGTATTTGTTCAGCTCCTCCCTCATGATACATTTCTCTAACCCTACCTGTAACTTTGGCACACTTGAGGTGCCTCGCAGGCCTTCTCTTCATAGAGGGGCTCTGTGCAGTCTCGGCCCCCGTTGGCTGGCAGTTGAATGATGACCCGATGTCTAGACTGCTTCCTGATACTGGAGTCCCCTGCAATGAAGCAGTCTTTTAACTTCTGTACTTTACACTGATAAGATAACCTCTAAATACTAGTCTGTGTGAAGAAATTACATTACCTCCAGCTACATGTGCTTTGACATCCCTGAGAGGCTTTACCTGGTCTAAACATTTCCAAAGACCATTTATATCGAAAACCCAATCAACTCCTATTTGAAAATAGAGAAAAAGTGAAGAGTGGAGAAAACAGTTCCGCAGTCAATTAGACTTCCTAAGGTGCAGTTACAAAGTAATTGCTCTTTTGTATAATTCTTTCCCTTGAGGAATATGACAGACCTAATTAATTTATTTTCCTCTACCTTAAATTTATTTTCATGTTATTTTGCCTAGCCCTGTTTATCACATGGGACTCATACACATGTAATGAATCTTAAATTCAGTGCCATAATGTGAAATTTTATTTGTTATTCATTTAATTTGAAATGCATAACTTGTGAATTATTCTGGTCATTTATTATTCATGTTAAACAGTCTAAGTTCTTCAATTCAGGTCGCACTCTAAACATTAAGGATCTAAGTAGTAAAATGAAAGTGGTTTCTTAGAGGCAGACACAGACTTTAGAGAAGCAGTCAAAATAGCACTAACTACTATAAATAAGAAACTCTAAAGTATGTTAAAAATGGAAAAAATTAAGATATACTTTCAATAAAGACATCGACTTGACAGTACGACTGATGTAAGGATTCAAAAATCTTTTAGTATAAGATCATATAGTGTATAAAACTTGCCAACCTTAATAAAATGTATTTCAACTAACATTACATACACTTTAAGGATGAATAGCTGCATGGCACAGGGTCTTACATACTAAATAATTCTCTCAAGAATTACGTTAATAGAATCCTCCTGATGCATTTTCATTATTTGGAAGATCTTCAAATATCTGATACACAGACTATAGGAACAGAAATATTTTAAAGGATTAGCAGCTCCTAACAATTAACATTTAATCAGAAACCAAATGAAACCTTTTTAAAAGATATGGTGGTGGTGGAGAAAGTATGATTTGATGATTAGAACATTCCCATAATAGAATAGCCTTTCTCATTAAGTCAAGGATATTCTTCGGCATGGTCTGGGCAACTGACTCACTGCCATGTTTAGAGAGGATTTCTGTATTGGATGGGAGAATGGATCAGATTAGTGATTCCCAAATACCTGACTTCATAGGAGAATCTCTTTAACAACAATAACAAATTTCTGGGCCTATACCCTGAACTACTAAATCAGAATCTGGAAGCTGGGTTTGGGAATATGATATTTAAAAATCTTGCCATGTATTTGGGATGAAGGGCCAGGTTTGAAATCTACTGTAATACATGACCTTGTATGACCTATCCCAATTTAAGATTCTGGTCTTACATATAACTTTTTAGAATTATTATTCCCATCGTGGGGTGTAATCTGTACTATTAATGATGGCATAACTATTTTAATGAATAAGCGGGATACTACAGGTAATGGAGTAGGGAATTGGGGGCTAGAAGCATTGGGCAGCACAGAATTAAAGTATTTGAAAATATTGTCATGGACTTTTAACTGTAACAGTAGTTTGAATGCCAGCTGCAACTTTTACATGTTAAGTATAATTTACCTAGGGAAGATCTAAGAAATGAGGACTTTTAATAAGTTGCTAATGCAGTCTCCATCTATTATATTGTCCAAATGACCTGTATTTTAAGGCCCAGGTGATAAATTCCTTTCATAATTCAGAGCTAGGGAAAATTTTGTTTCCCTTGACAATCTATTAAGAATCCATTGTAGTTCTATTTTTTGCTTTGGTCACCAGAATCTCAGAGCTAATTTTCTTCTCAATTGCAGGAGCTTGCCTCAGCTTTGATTTTCTAGCATAATTTTTCTCTCCCTCTTCCTTTTACCCCCTCCCCTATTCACTGCCTGGCTTTGCCCTTCTTTTACAATTTCTATTGTTTTTTTTTCTTTTATGCTTATGATCTGTCCATAATCTTTTTTTTTCTTTTTTTTAAAGTATACAAACTAAATAATCAGACTCATCATTTGTTTAGCTTGGGGAAGCAGGGAGGTTTCTGTTTGCTTGTTTTTTAACGGGGAGGTAAGATGTAAAGGGCTCAAATGGGTTTTTGTTTCCCAGTTGGTCAAAGTTCTTAGAGGCAATTACTCTCCAATCTGCAGAGAGAGAACAGACACAGGATTAAGACCAAGGGATCTGGGGACTGGTGGAGACAATGAATTCAGCATTCGTGGCACCTCATAGACTAAAGCTCCTAGTTATTAACTATCTAGGTGGCACCTGGTGCATAGCTAGGGCTGTTTTACTTGAGGAAGCAGGTACCAAACATTAATGTTTCAATTCTATTTTGTTTGTTGATTTGAAAGAAAAAACGTCACTTAGATTACATTTCTGAAACATTCTCTTAACGCCTTCTCATCACAAACTCCACAAATTAGTACTAGATATTTAAGACTATGATGACTCTTCTCACGTCCTTAATGGATTCCAGAGTGGCAATCCATTTATTCTTATAAAAAGTTCATATTCCTTAACCTGGCACAGCCCACAGGATAGAGATTGTGAACTGATTAAAGTGGAACTCTTCAAAGCTATGACACCCAGAGAAGAAGTTTAATGGGGTTACACAGGAAGTGTCATGACATCCATGTTTTTACCCATTGGGAGGTCTGTTTCTTCTCAGATTGCAGTTAAGAAATTGCTTGTGCACTCAAAGTTACAGCGCGGTAGAGCTCTGCCAGGTTATAGAGCCCTCAGATCAGAGAGCAGAAAAAAAGGAAGCTATACATCATACATTGAAAGCGAAAAATGAAAGTTTCCTCACTAATAACTTGAGTTGGCAATTTTGGAATTTTATACCTTTCATCGTCCCCTGCTTGTATTTAGGCTCATTTTATTATATGTAGTTGACATATTTGCAGTGTTTCTATTCATCTGTGTGTTTTCTACCTAAGAGTCACACATAGTAAGTGCTTAATAAATATTTGCTAATGCACAAACACATTTATTTCACATCTTCTCAACTGGATTATTAGTTAGCATCTTCTATTTCTTTCCACCTATTCCTTTATAATGGTAAGCGTGTGGGTACCAATGCTGTGCATTGAGGATTAATAAAAATAAGCTATCATTTTGTTTTCACTGGAAATAATAAGTATGAGAAAAATAAAGGCACCTGCCTGTGATGTTTGTGCTTAAAAATGCCTATCCAGGATAGGAATGGAAAAAATAGATTGTACATCTAGCAAATAATTATGTGATGATGGGGTACAGAGATTCAGAAGGTATGTAATCTCTCACACAGTTATAGCATTTTTCAGATATCTTAAGACATTCAAAATAAATTTCACCAGAGAAATTACTTGATGAAAAGGATTTAAAAGACAGGCAAAACTGATTCATTAAACTGGATATGGGATGGATTGCAGGTTGGAGCAGCACAGTAACAGAAAATTGAAAGGGAAACGTTTCATGCAAGAAGCAAAATGTAAAGGTAGTATTCAGATCTTTGGTGGTAATTCTAGTGTTCTAATGATTCAGGACATGAGGAATAAGCCTCTGCAATATTCCTTCTATCTTTCAACACAATAAATGCAGTGAGAAAAAAAGGAGCAAACAGAATTTGAGCAATTAAGTACATTATTTGATCAAATGTATTGTTTTTTTAAAATTAGAGGTACAAATAATTTATGTGCATAAATTATTTCTACTTTTTAAAGTGCCCTTTGTCAAAATTTATAAAAATTTGAAAAATACATTAGCAAGTGTACTGGTCTGAGGATTAAACTACATTCCACTTAATACTGATCTTTGCCAGCATTGATTTTTCAAGGGATATTTTAGAAGAAGGCTGAATAACATTTCAAACAACTCTTTTAGTTCTTCCTGGAATCCTGCTATTCTGTTTTATTTTCTGCAATAGTATTGTGTATTTTACTTTTTTAAAGTGATTTTAAAAAGAAGGGTAGTCCCACATTTTAATAAGCCCAACACCCTTATAAAATTTAGACTTTACTCAGAGAATTAAGTAAAAAGAACCACCCTATGTTTGAATTAATTTTCTGTTGCTATTACCTCTCTTTGAACATTCAACTTTGTTTAGCATTTTTAAATAGTGTGTGTAAATTGGTATAATTTCAAAATGATACTTGGATTATTTCCATTTCTTACCAAATAATGAAAAAAACTAACCTCATGCCATTGCTTTATTTTCTTCACAACAAAAGGCTAGCTTTCTATAACACCATTGTCTCTTTATTCTCAGTTACAGCAGTCTACAGGCAAAACAGAAAAAGCTTCTTCTAGAGCACAAAGCATCTTGGCACTGCTATCCAACAATGACCCCTTCTATCACTCCCCAGTCTTTAAAAAAATTTTATTTCCTCAATACGCCATTGTAATGATTCTTTTAAAATCAGAGTGCCTAGGTTTAGGGTTTCCGAAAACCTTTTGTTTTAGGAGAAGCAACATGAGCTGCCAAATAAAACAGTCAGCACTCATTGCTTGCTCCGGATGACATGACCTGTGTTCAGGGAAACACCGCTCTGCCTCTTAGAGACCCTCTTGCTTCCAAGAGAGCTGATTCCTGAGTTGGCATTTTTGCACTCCTTTGCCACCACCATCCCAGGAACACCAGGAGAGAATAGTATCCTAGTGGTACTATGCATTTTTACTTACAGAGGTTTCCTACCTTCTCCCAAGAGACCAACCCAACTAAACCCATTATGCCTCACCTGCCAGTCACTCATCACAAGAAATGAGCCCTCCCCAGCTCCAGGTCATTCGTCATCACCCAGACCCACAGCACTACCTACATACACAACACGATTCAGCTTCTCATTCCTTTACATCCTCTAGCCCTTCTACCACCGCACCAACTGGAACACATGGTCTCTCATATTCAGTCTCTTCTGGGAAAGTTTCCTTCACATCGTGGGTTCCAGTGGGCTGGTCGTTCCAAAATCACATCTTTCTCATGGTCATTTAAGGCTTTCCTGATGTCTCTAATCCTCACTTGGAATTCTTTCATGTGGTCCATCTTTCAAGAAGATCTCTTGCACCTCCTTTTCAATATGATTTTCCTTAATATATTTGTTCTGACATGATTATTCTATTCCCTTCCTTAGAGCTCTTTCTGTTTTACCATTAAATTTTGTTATTGAACCATGCAAGTCTTACATTATCTGGGCTGTGCAGAAGAGTTCTATATGTTAAATGCAATGAAAAGCTTCCTTGATGTCTGGGACTGCAATTTCTCTACACGACCATTAGTGTGCTAGTTATATACAGAAATCAGTAAATAAGTATTTATACATACATACACAAATAAGTACTGACTCAGTTAAGACCTGTGTAGCATTCACAATCTATTCATTCTCATCTATCTGCTAAGAAGTTTTTTAAAGTGCTTTATGTGAGTTTTCACAGTGTTTTACATTTTTTATTATATAAATGATCAAATAGCAAAGAGTAAATCATTTTCTTCATACTGTAAAAATCACAAATTTAAAAATCATGTTATTTTCTTTTCAAGTGTGGTTTCTTATGAGTAAAAAACCTCTATTTTTTCTTTCCTTTCCAGATGTATATAATACATAACAAAATCACAAATGTGTTTTCAAGAACTTAAGAAAAAAATTTATAGGCTATTAAAATGGTTCCTAATTCCTGGATACATTCCAATATCCAAAATTATTTTCAAATAAAGGTCTAAAGAAATGAGAAAATTTCTGATTCTTCACTCTTATTAGTGATTATTCTAGAATCAATTTAATAAAATATTTTCTGTTCTTTTTAAAACTTTACTTCCTTGAAATACTTTAGATCAAATCAACTTTTTTAAAGGAGTAATTTACACAATATAAGAAAATATCCAAAATAAGGGAAAGGCAAAGTCTTTGCACTCTCAAAATTTTCACTTAAAATTTATTTTAGACTATTAACAATTTGGTTATAAATGTAACTGCACATGTTTTGGAATTAATAAATGAGCATATTCTATATAAACACAAAAGATCAAGTATAAAGGCATCAATAAAATTTATGTGTGTTAATTCTATGTAATTAATAATGCTTTTTAATTGAATTAATTAATAACAATTGCCACCTATAATTGCCATCATAGGTAAAATATTAATCTATAAGAAAGTACATTTCTATTGCCAACTGTGACCAATGTTATTCAGCTTAAAAAAAATAAAGGAATAAGAAAAGAAAATCTGGATTAAAATGTCATGCAACGACATTGCATAGCAAGTTTATGGCATTAATATGTTTATAAAAGTTAATGTTTATAACTCCTTTTAATTTGCCAAAAGCTATTTAAATTCACTAAAAGACTCCTAAATAAAAATATTTGCAGTGGCTCATGCCTGTAATCTCAGCACTTTGGGAGGCTGAGATGGGTGGATCACTTGAGGCCAGGAGTTCTAGACCAGCCTGGCCAAAATGGCAAAAACCCATCTCTACTAAAAATACAGAAATTAGCCAGGCATGATGGCGTGTGCCTATAGTCTCGGTTACTTGGGAGGCTGAGGCACGAAAATTGCTTGAATCCAGAGGCTGAGGTTGCAAAGGGCTGAGATTGAGCCACTGTACTCCAGCCTGGATGACAGAGCAAGAGACTGTCTTAAAAAATAAATTAAAAGCAATAATAATTTTCGATCACTTCTCAGTTTGTGTTTAATTTTATTTGATATTTCGAGGGTATTAAATAGGAAACCATCAAAAGAAAAATCATGTTTGAACTATATAAAAATATAATAATACAGTAAAAGTATCCATTATTAAATTTATAATACCTAAAGGATTTGAATAAATTTTGACAAAGTAGTTATTTGTTAGGCTAGAAGTCGACTCTTAATTGAATCTCTCTAGTAAGTGTTAAGAAACATGAATAAAATAAAATCATAAAGGGAATTTAGAAAAAATTATCTGTATTTGTTGAGTAAGATAAGAAATAGGAGACAGTGTCATTTGTAACACTGCAGGAAAATTTATTCAGTTATTGCATAAGTCACCTGGAGGATGTTGATACCTTTCTCATCAGCAGTGAGAAAAGACCCTGTCCTAGAGGGTAGAGAAATAATTATCAAAGTATTTGACTTGATACTAACAAGTCTTTGTCTGTAAGTAATACAAGCAAAACTAAGCCAAACTGGGAATAAATATTCATAAATTCCTCATGACACATTACATGTTGGCAGAGAAACAATTTGGCCATTTTTTCTCTTTCTTTTATTCCTATTCTTGGGGCTGCATAATTGAATCTGCAGCAAATCTGGTCCCATGTTATTTTTTGCCATTAAGTAGGTTGAAAGCCATGTGTACTGATAAAAGCACTGTATATCATTTTAAAATACATAAACCATGCTATATTCTTTCAGAACTAATGTGAAAGTGAACACTATTAATACAATAAGATTTAGAATCCTTCACTTTAATCCATATCATGAAATTTCAAGCCAGGTTTTGGCATAAACCTCATTTGTCTGATTCGAAAGCTATGTTATTTTCTAGAGGGAAACTAACATGTTATGGCATGCATGTCAAATCAGGTTTACATAGCCCTGTGCAAAACTCACAAACATTGCTAGGCCAGAAGACCTCAGAAGTCTACCAAGGGGGTTTTCTAGGTGAACAACTTTCCTAACTCTGCAGACCATACCTTCTTTACACGAAGAGGGGCATGATGTCCAGTCACTATATGGGGTCACAATACAGTCCTTCTTACAAGGAAGCAGACAAGGCCTTACAGTTTCAGGTCGAAGGCTTTCAGGACATCTAGAAAGGCAAAGGGAAATTATTAGGCTTCAATAGTAAGGCAGAAAATCAGATAATTTAATTTCTCTAGAATTTTCACTGTTAAAATTGCAAAACAACTTACTCATCTGTATTATTTAGCTTCCAGGAGTCTTTCTTTCTGCTACAGGCAAGAACTATACAACTAAATTGATTGTTTCAAACCGGATCTCAATAAAGCTTCTCAAGGCAAGATATGCAGATTTACTAATAGCAATGATGCTATTTAGAAACAAATATAACACTTACACCTTATCCTCTTATAATAATCTCTCCATTAATAAGTATTTATATTCTGTTTTAAGAAAAATTTTGTGAAAATTTCAATTATGAATTTAAGGATCTAATTCTATTATATTTGTATGACTAAATAGGCTTTTTGCCTATTACAAGTTTCCAGGTTATTATACACTTTATTTTTTCAAATATGTATTGTGTAGAATAACTTTATAGTGGAGTGTATTCTTTCACGGTACATGCTCAAAACACAATACTGTAATAAGAACTATATATTTAATAATACATAAGATAATAAAAGTGTATAAATCAATCTGAGAAGCAGTTTTTGCTTTATTCCTGCTTTTACATTGTGTATCTATTTGTGTTTTCTTTTCCATTAGTCCCTAGTTTTAAATTATGGGATTTAATCTTTTTTATGTTTTTATAAACTACAATATCTTTTTTTGGAATAAAAATAGTGAATATAAATAAAGGTAGTAAATCAGTAGTTTAAAGAAAAATACTGTATGTTTGACATAAATTATAGTAAAATTAACTATTATTTTTAAAATAACAGCAAAAACATATTTATTGGGAACACAAGAGAAAGATAAGGATGAAGAACACTGAAATGTCTAACTTCATATAAGCTTTCACTTCTTAAGAGATAATAGCAAGGTGATGTATAGGTTTTAAATATACTTATTCAAAATACATTTAGTATATAATTTTTTACACTTGAGCTTAGTTAGCCAAAAGGCTGAGAAGTAATAATTTTTAAATTTCCCAATTCTCTGCATTTTCATGATCTGATGCTACTGTTATTAGGGATAAAATGCTGATCATGAGCCTTAACACTAGAAAAAGATGTAGCTTAGAAAAGCAAAATATAATAACATCATTCATATAATTAAAAGTAACAAGTAAATTATGCTGATTCCTAAGCAATTCTCTTTTGAGACCATATAAATCCCTGCCATGTAAGCTAACAGGCAATGAAAAAATAATCTAAACAACTAGTATAGTTCTTGCTAAAATAAATTGGCAAATCAGTGGGAAATAAGATTTTAAAATACTTTATATTAGAGAATTCAAATATTTTATAGTTCCAGATAAACTGCCTTTTGTCAAGTAAGTTAATCAGGTTTTCAGAAGTAAACTATGAGTAAAAAAAATCAACATCACTAATCTATTTCCCATAATTTCTTTGTAGTATTTTGCTGATACTTCATTTTTGACATATTTTGTATTATAATTATGTAAATTTTCTTTCTCATACATAAATATTATGCTTTATTCAATTATACAGATCCACGCTCTCCTCTCTTACTTCAAAACCCTACTGTTCATTTGGAAGTAAATTTTAAAATATATAAGATTCAACATTTCAAAAATAATCTTTTTGATTTATCTTGAGCTGAAATTTTCCTAATTTCTATGAATATTCAAAGTCACGGACAACAAATCAATTTAGATTTGAATCATAGAAGCAAATGTATTATTACAATTTAGATTGTAAATCAGTAGAATTACAATTTAACCTGCATTCTTAACCAGGGAACATTACATGGCAAAACTCCACATATAATTCAGTTAATTCTTCTGGAACTATGAGATTATTGGTCAGTAATTATGATTGTCAGCACTTTTGTTCAATAAGGCAATTTTATAACTTTAACAATGAGAGAGCATTACTCAGTTGCATGCCCCTCAGATATTAGCCCTGAATAAATCAATGAAATTTACAATGTTATCACTGACAACCTCCAAATATTCTGTTTTAGTTGAGAAATAGTCACAGCAAGATACTTAGCTAACTGTGGAGAACAAAATTACAAACAACAAAGTTGTTAAATGAACACACAAAGATAAATTATACAGCCTAGATTACATTCAATAAAATGAATTTGGACTTCCTTTGGCAAGGCAATTGGTTCAGTCAACATGCTTCTTTTATCCTTTGTACTGTTTGTATTTAGTGTTTGCAGTTTAAATCAAGGAATCGATTTCCCCCCAAATCTTATTCAAGGTCAAATTAAACAGATGTGATAGGAGTTGAAGTTTGTTACCGGGAGGATAGATAAGATCAATAACATTGACTTTACCATTGCACAGTAATGTGTTTTATTAAGAGAAGTTTAAAGCAAATTTTCAATTTGCATTTTTTGGTTCAAATACCTAGTATTGGAAACCATTCACTGAATTTAACCTAGCATGTAGAGAGAAAGGCAATATTTTCTTTTGAATTCACAGTATTTGCTTGATTTTCTAGAATTTAAAGGCAAAGTGCATCCATTTGATTTAACAAGTCTATAGATGTATACAGGTCACTGAATGAAGGCTGCAAGCGCAAAGCAAATTTTTAATGAATTATTGTGGTAGTATGATGTGGGACTTCAGGATACCCTTCCTACTGATTTAATGCTGTTAATCCAGCAGGCTCTTTCACATACAGGCTTGTACATAAGTACATCCATTACTCAGCAAAAATATTTTGTAGCTTATAGAAGTGAGGAAAATGTCGACAGCAACATTTGAAACGTGATTAACTGTGGGACAGGAACAGAATGAGCTCACTGGTAGAAGCTCAGCACGATAACCCTCATCCTGCATCACAACAGGTTGGTCCTGTGCCTGGGTAGTGAATATGTCTACCTTTGTTCTTGATCCAGCAAGAGTCAGAATCCTCTAGGACTTGGGACATCTGCTCTTGCTGTTACCACTTTTGAATTTTAATACACTGCACATTAATTTCCTGAGTTAGATTCATCACAGCTTTAGCATAATTTCTATTAAAATATTGGTTTGAGGCTACCTATTAAACATGTGAAATAGTCTTTCAATTTATTCAAATCTCATTGGCATGTTTTCTGTGTTTTCTAATTTCAAGCAATATAAACAAAAATTGTGGGGCAAAATATCCCTAATGTCTGGAACCCTGGCCAGATACAAACATCTCACAATGGGATTCATATTTGCTTCCCTGGAGTTTTTCATGCATCAGAGACATTATTTTCATTTTCCTGGAACACTAAGGAGCAGCTGAAATTCTTAAGAAAAAAACCAATTTCTAACATTTATTGAGTGCTTAGATTACTATTATATTTTTCATTAAATCCTTTCAACAGATTTCGAAAACTGTTAGCCAGAATAAAAGTTAGGTAGCATGCTGAAGATTACACACAATATTTAACCACTTGGCTGAGTATTTAGAATATATGAGGCCACTTTTAAACCCATGCTAAAAATCGACTCATTTATCATTTCTTATCTCACATGGCTAAGGCTATTTGAATTTTTAAAAAGTATGTTAAGTTTTGAAAAATAGAGGTTTTTTCTCCTCAATTGTTTTAGAGTTGATTTATTTTCTCTATGAATTGATTAGCTCAGTTATGCCATTGTTTTTCTTTATACTTCTCACAAGGCACATATAATATGCCAACTCTCTGGTTCCTTGTTCTCCCCTCCAGCAAAGTGTTTGCCTTGTTATTACAGTACTCATAAGCACCCTGAGAATCTGATAGTTTTTCTACTTACAATAACACTCATCCTATCCCAAGGCTCTCTCTTAGAAGTAAATGGTTTTTACTCTAACCACAGAAAGACATAGTAAGTATGCTTCGGTATTTTTCATATAGTGTTGTCTAGGGGAAATGAAAGGCAGATCATACAAGGCTTCTACCCAATTAAGCTAGATTGGACAGCCTCCATAGCCTAGGGGTATATAGGAGGTCATGGATGACCTACACTGCCGGGACTTAGTACACTGTCGTTATTGATCAGCCAGGCTTACAGCAAACACTTCTTTCATTGTCTCACTAGCTTAATAAAAGCAGAAAGTGCTACTATAAAACAGAAAGTAGGTACCAGATAGATTTCTACGGAATTTATGGTTCCCCAGTACAAAACTCAAAGCTGTTATAGCTTTATCAGTGGCTGACTTTCAAAACAAATCTTTCTCTTGAGGATAGGTATGACAAGCATCAAAATGTTCCATTTCATGAAGCTAGTGAAGCCTGAGCCAATCCTCTGCACAGTTGGCTACATGATTTACTGTTGTCATTCTAAAGCTCTTACTTTTTGGGTCCCACTTGGCCCACATTGACTCGCACACAGATGACTTTTCTTGTCTGCATGCCCACAGAGCAGGAGGCCTCCCCATTCCAAGTTGTAGTTGTGTTGAAGGACGATACTGAGGTGTCCTCAATGCACTGGCCCCAGGGACCAGTTTGCCAGTGGTATACCGTGCAAGGATGCTCATTACAGCTTCGTACCTCTTGCAAAGCACTGCTATTTGGACAGCGAATTCCACCTACAAAAATGGACAATGATAGCAGATTAGATACGGTGCCAACAGGAACCTTACCATTCTCTGTTCTTTGGAATTAACATGGCTGACAAGAACAATATCTGCCACTTATTTGGCACACAGCTGCACTGCTAGGGAAGCAAATTACGTGTTAATCTTACCTCAGTTGGCATGATCTGGCTTAAAATATAAACTCTGTAGTTACATAATACTTGCTTTAGGAGTCTATGGAAGACCTTAAAGAAAGAGGCTGTTGCCCTCCAGAAAAAGTGAAAATGAGATACAACAAGGCCCATGTCATTGCTGACCAGGAGAAACATAGGTACTGAGACTTTGTGGATGGAGAAAATGAAGTGTATTTTCAAATGTTATTACCAAAGTTGCAAGTCTTAGTTACAGTTTTTGAAATGCTGCTTAATTTAATGTATTAGGTTTTAGGGTGATTAGAAACAGGGATATTAACATGGAATGATACTTCATGATGCTCCAGAGCATTACTGGGAAGGTCACTGAGTAGCAATATCATATTTCTTCAAGTCTAATTTGTATTGACTGTGCAATACACCATCATTTTACATATCCCAAAGAAAAAGAAATGGCTGCAAATTAAACTATGATACAATGTTTTCTGATCTACTTCAATTTATATTGTATGCTTATTGAAATAGCTTTTTATGGGTTAGTTTTAAATATTGCTCTTTTACATACATTAAAGGGAAAGGTATTTCTAAAACTTATTTACATTCAGAATCCAAATCTTTCTAATTCACACCCACTGAAGTCTGTATTCTTCTCCTATTCAGTATCAGCTTCTGTGATGTCAAAAGTGCCAACGATGTAGGGTTTCTTTAAAAAGCGTTCTCCCCTTTTGTCTCCAGAATTGTCTTCCAGGATACTGATATGCATCTCTAAGTTTTGATGTTGTAGCATTTTTAATTGCCCCAGAAGGTGTCAATGAGAGTTTTAAGCAAGCAACTGGGATTTATTTTCTTTCCTCAAATGGTCCTAGCAGTTTTTTTTGTTTTTGTTTTTGTTTTTTTTCAGAAGCATCATGGAATTGCTCCACCAGGAATAACAACAACGTTCACATGTACGAGCAGTGATGACTATGCCATAACTGTTACTTGGCCACAGAGGTTTTAAAATGATTCCAATGTGAGATGCAATTATTCCAGAGATGTTACAGGGTAAAACAGATGCATCTTGTAATTAATAGTATATGGTATAAGAGTTATTCTGGACTTTTAAAAAATGTGGTGGCCCCATTGTAAGTATGTTGTAGGTGGCATTTTATTTTACATTCACAAAGGTTCTATGAGCTAAAAATCATTAAATGGATGAACCCAAACAGCTTACATGATGTGACCATAGTGACAATGAGGAATTTATGGAGGCCAATTTGTTGACTCTGTGCTATTTCTGATGACAATTATGAAAACAGAAATTCTTACATCGTTAAAAGCAGGATGTTAGAAGAATTTACTACTCACTTTATTGACAGTTTGGTCTGCTGGAACTTATGCAGCCTCTGGACTTCATCTTAGAATATAAAAGAACTGGTTGTAAATGTGGAATGGTGGAAACCCTGAGTGCTCCTCACAAATATTTGCAATAGAGTAAATAGAGGAAATGTTGAAAATAATAAGAGGTGGGCTTTAGATTTTAGAAAAGCAGGCTTTGAAAAGTTAAAAATGAGTAAGAAAAGGCAATTCAGTAGCTAGCGACCCTAACATGGAAGATGGCTCAAGAAGTGAGATTTGGATACAAATCAAACATAAAGCCATGGGCCACAGCCTGAGCTGATCTTCCAGTATCACTTCCCTTATGATTAAAGACATCCCTTTATTCAGCAAATAAATCAGTAGAAAGTTTATGCGAGAACCCAACTTCAATTTAGAATCATTTATGCAGTGTTGAACATAGACTCAACATCAGAATAACCTGCATTAACTCAACTGCAATTTAGAATCATTTATGCAGTGTTGAACATAGACTCAACGTCAGAACAACCTGCATTAAACAGCATTTCATTAATGTTCTCTGCTTCATGATGGTGGAAACTCTGCCACAGTTCATATCCTATCCTCTGTCACACAGCTCTGTGACCCTGGAAGCCTCCACAAAGGAGTTTAGGATTTGAATAGAAATGAATCCTAAAACATTCTAATTGGGCTGGGGAGAATAAGTAAGCTCTCCTATTACCCATTCTTCAAAGTGCTAGATTTATCCAATCTTAACTCTCAGACAAGCTAATTATAGACATAATATATGTATATATTTTTATATAATTATTTTAATAATGTCTTTATATTTAATAGTAAAAGTACTGATCTTGCACAAAGAATATGCTTCTTGATTTACCTTATTTTCTCTGTGATTATTAAGTATGCTGTTTAAAATGTGATCTTAAAACTCCAAATTGTTTTTGACATTGGAATTGACTGGTTGGCTTTGAAATAAAATAAGAAAAAAACTTCCACAACATCAGTATCAAGTGTTGAGGAACTGCGAGATAGTGGTTAAGTTTACAGACATAAAGGTTATTTATTTTCTTGCCCCAATGCACATTAAGATACATCAGCAGTTTTGGTCTGATGTCAGGATACTTGCACAAATAAGCCCCAGTGTGGTCTTCATTATAAAAATAAGATGGCAATTTTGAAAGTATGGTTTATAGTAATTAGTCATTGCAGCAGCATCATGTTGTTTGGGGGACAATTTTATGGTAGAAAAGTTGATAGGTATAATATTGAATTTATCTATTATTTACAGAAAGGTATAATTCCAGGCTTCTGGGAATACTTCCATAGTACTGGGGAAATTATAAAATGTGACTTATGACAAAATTAGTCATAATTTAAAAAATCCTCTTACATCAAAAAATATGTTTTATACTAATACCACTATTTAGATTTTCTATTATTCCATCAAAGGGAATAATGTGATAAGGCTTTGATAAAATTCTGCTATGTAAATAAACTCCTGTGGTTATATAAAAATACCAGCTGCTATGTGAAACTTCTTAGAAATAAAAAAGTGACTTTTCCTCCCCACATCAAGTTCATAAAAGCTTTGTTAGGAGGCATTTGAATAGAGCTATGATGTTTCTGGTTCTGGCATTTATGTCCTTACAATTTAGACGATAAATTTTTTTAAAAAGAACCTTGTTTAAAACAATAATTAAATACATGCAATATTTATGTGAGATGCTTCAAGGGATACCTACAGGGGTTAAAAATAGTTCCTGCTACACTCAAGGATCTCATAATGTAACGGGGAAAAGTAGTAGGGGAGATAAGACAAGCATACAAATGAGCATAATTCTAGATGGAAAGAAATAACTATATGGTGGGGTATTTAGTATAACTGGGATTCAAAGAGTACAATTTCACTACATTTCGGAGTCTGAAAAGTGCCTCAGATTGAAAGAGGCACTGAGAAAAGTTTTGAAGGAGTAAGATTTCAATAAGCAGAATTCTAGGAAGGGAAAGAAGGAAAAGACTATAGTATCTAAGTAGAAAAATAAATAAACAGAAGCAAAGGCATGCAGGCAGGTGTGACCTTGGGAATTAACAATATTGACATAGTCAATTGGAGTGTACAGTTCACATCAGAAAGTAATTGGCAACAATAGTAAGTAGCCTAGGCTTATGTTATAAAGAAGCTATTAGTGTGAAGAGTACTATTATCATAGTACTATAAATTATACTTTTAAGGTGCTTCTAACTTTTCCTGCTATTGTAGCCTGAATTCCTTTGACGGCAGAGCACTACTGGGTGAAAAGTGCATTAGCAAGGATATGCTTTGGGGGTACTGAATTGGAACAGCATTAGCTGTGGGGTACCTCAGGAGATTCTGCTGTAGCATAGCCCCATCCACCAGTTTTTCTTTGCAGAAACAGGCAGAAGACTGTCTACTGTGCAGCCTGCATAAATCCTGTTTGACAGTCAAGTAGTGACAGACTGAAGCAGAACTCTCTTTTCAAGGTCAATGGTGGGAGAATGGGGAAGTGATAGTATTTACTTAGAAATCAGAATTATGAGTACACATATATACGCATACATGTAATGAATCTGGTGTTCTTCAAATTTTTCTAGGTAATATGGGTACTACCTGGTCAGTACAGTTAAAATCATTTAGCTATAAAAATTGAACAAGTTAAATAAAAATACTCTTCTCAATGTTTTGCATTGTAAAATATGACTTCTGAAGACTACTAATTATTTGAGAAAAAAGTGACAATTTATTTCAATCTGCATCTATTCTCTGCTTGTATAAGACAGGTGTAAAGACATTACTATTTGGTTGATGAAGTTCTATCAGGTCATATTGAACTTAACAAAAATAAATATTCTTTCCTTTTTTTGTTGTTCTGTAAGAATAATTAACTATATCATGAGAATTAACAGAAATTGTTATACCCAGTGGGAAACATTTAAAAAAAATAATCTTTTCCTTTTTACATGAAGTTTGTTAGGATCTACAATACAGGTTCAAAAAATTGAGAAAGCTAAAAATCTAACATTAATTTTTAATTTTTTTGTTCAAGTTCAATTTACTATTAAAAAATATGCCAGACTTAAGTATTAAAAGGTTGCCTCCCTTTAGAATTTCCTAACATAACTTTAAAACATTTTTTGAGACAACTCCTACAGTTTATACAATATTTACATGTTAAGGTAAGAATATTAAAAAGTGAATTGCCAATTTTATTTAATCAGAAGTCAAGCCTCTCGAAGATACACACACACACACTTTTTTTTTAAGTGTAAAGAACTAATTTTACCTTCTCCAGTACATTAACTATCACCAGTTGCCAGTACTTGTGATTTGGTTTCCAAATGACATTTCAGTAATTAGCATTTTATGACAATTTTTGTATACTGATAATAGGTTATATAATGTTACTCAACATTGTGTAGAAAGCGCCGGGAATGGTGGCTCATGCCTGCAATTCCAGAACTTTGGGAGGCCAAGGTGGGCGGATTGCCTGAGCTCAGGAGTTTGAGACCACCCTGGGCAGCACGGTGAAACCCCACCTCTACTAAAATACAAAAAATTAGCCAGGCATGGTGGTGCACCTGTAATCCCAGCTACTCAGGAGGCTGAGGCGGGGAATTGCTCGAGCCTGGGAGGTGGAGGTTGCAGTGAGCCAAGATCGGGCCACTGCACTCCAGCCTGGGCAACAGAGAGAGACTCCATCTCAAAAAAATTATACAAATTCGTTTTCTTTTCATGTTTAATTTAGAACCAATCTCAAAATTACAGTGAAATTAAAAGTATGATATAAATAATTTTCTTTTCCTGGACCATTTGGAAAAAGATGAAAAGATGTCCATCACCCTAAGTATGTTAGTGTGTGCTTCCCATGATCAAGAGCATCCTCCTACACATAAGCAATTCAATATTCAAAATCCAAAAATGAGAATATAAACAGATAAGTTATTACCATTGAATCCTCAGACCCCATTCAAGTTTGCCAGCTGTCCCAAAATGTCCTTTATGGCAAAATGATTTAGTTCAGAATCACACATTACATTTAGATGTCACACTTTGTTAGTCTCCTTAAATCTAGAACAGTTTTTCAATCGTTGCTTTTCATGGCTTAGACACTTTGGAAGATTAAAGATTATTTTGTACAATGTCTTTCAATTAGATTTTATCTGATGTTTTCTCATGAATAGATTCTATATATGCATCTTTGACAGAGTTATCGCCGAAGTGATGCCATATTCTCATTATACCACACTGAGGACACAAGATTTCGGTTTGCTTCATTATTGATAACGCTAACTTTGGTCACTAGATTAAGGGAGGTGTCTGTCAGACTTTATTAGGGAACTATTTGAGACTATGTAAATACAATGCCTTTAATGAGATTCAATTCATTCATTTATTTATTTATATAAAGTGTGGATCCCTGGTTTCCTATTTAACGGTCTGTTAGTATTATTATTTTGTTACTAAAATTGTTTGCATACGTGGTCAGTGGGAGAACATTCAACTTGGCTTCTGTGGCCTTTTGACATTCTCTTTACTTTCTACCACAAGATCCTCCTGGCCCATCTTGGACTTCTTCTATCGCAGCTGTGGAATCAGCCATTTCTCAAAGTTTCCCTTGTTTCTTTTATTGGAGAATAGTATAAGAAATCACAATCTGACTGCTGCATCTACTTACTGCTATTGAGGTCTTGCTGCTCTCATGTCTTTTCAGTGAACGAGGCTAATATGTGTATATATGTATATAATATGTATTTATATTTGCACACTTACATTGATGTTTGTTCTATATTTATCTTAACAAATTGAACACCATGAATTCAAATAAATTAATAACATCCAATTCCAATGTTGTACCACAGAGTGTACTAGTTTTCTTTCCTAACATATTTGCAACTCTCTTCTCCAGCAATAAAAAATCCCTGACTCTTATTATGTTAGATACATGTACTTATTTTGTCAAGTCCCTCTCACCCCACACTCCATCTCCCATTGCCATCTCCATGGCTATACCCACAAGATATCTTCCTCACTCGGCTCATGATCTGACATCCTACATGAGGCCATCCACATGACAGAAACCCTCCTCAACTGTGTCTGGTTGTGACACTCCACACTGGGCTGGCTGCCTTGATTCTGGGATTCTCTCTTGACCCTGCTATGCTCTGACATCCAGTGCTGAGTCACTCTTCTATCCACTCATACAACCCCTGTGCCCCCTGTCCTTCACCCCACTCAGTGGCTCTGAAACTGCATGCCAGGTCACCTCTTTTCCCACTTTGGTTGCTCCTCACCCAGTTGGGCTCTGACAACCCACTCTAGATCACTGCAGACCTCCCATCTGCTGGCACAGATGCCCAGCTGCTTGGCTTTGCCAAATGGCTTTTTGGATAGAATTGTTCAGGAAAGGAGAAAAAGAGCCTAGCAATAAAAGGAAGCGAAGGAAAGGAAAAGAAAAAGGAGGCCGGGCGCGGTGGCTCAAGCCTGTAATCCCAGCACTTTGGGAGGCCGAGATGGGCGGATCACAAGGTCAGGAGATCGAGACCATCCTGGCTAACACGGTGAAACCCCGTCTCTACTAGAAAATACAAAAAAAAAACTAGCCGGGCGAGGTGGCGGGCGCCTGTGGTCCCAGCTACTCGGGAGGCTGAGGCAGGAGAATGGCGTGAACCCGGGAAGGCGGAGCTTGCAGTGAGCCGAGATAGAGCCACTGCACTCCAGCCTGGGCGACAGAGCGAGACTCCGTCTCAAAAAAAAAAAAAAAAAAAAAAAAAAAAAAAAAAAAAAAAAAAGAAAAGAAAAAGGAAAGAAAAGAAGTACAGTATGAGGAAGAGAAAGTGCCATTCTATCATTCTGTCATTCGTTTAAGAGAGACAAAAAGAATTCTAACATTTTCACGATGGAGAGCCCTGTTTTATCTGCTGGATTGGGGCCATATGGAATAGTTATTTATCATATATCTATGGATGTATATATATATACATATATATATACATGTGCACGCACACACACACACATACATACACATATATACACACTGATATACAATAAGAACACTGAGTAAATCAGGGAAAAGAGTACTAGTCAATACTCCTCTCGTTTTAGCACATAGTAGGATTATATTTCCCTCATTTTCCTTGAAGTTAGGCATAGTTATACAACTTACATTAACAATGAAACGTGAGAAATGACAATCACTCTTAGATGGGAGAATTTAACTGGGGATGCTTAAAATTGACGGATTCTTCAAGCATTTTCTTCCTCTGGCACATGAAGATTGTGGAACCAGGTCTTCATATGGTGATGCAATGTTGTGACATTTCATGAAGGACAAACTGCTCTGGAGAGTTATCCAAAACTGTAGCTAAATTTCCATGAGGAAGAAATAAATACAACTTTGTTCTTTTAAGCTCCTGAATGTCTGGGTTGTTCATTACTGAAGCACAACCTAGTCTATCCTTATTAATTACAAGGAGTTATCTAACCTTCAGTATTGCTTAATGGTGGCATTCTCATTAAGGAAAATGAAAGTATAGGTTGGAGCATTTATTGCATAAATCCAGAACTACATTTCACATAGACTTGTCCTATGTATTATTTCCCTAGAAAATCATATAATTTCTTGTCTAAACACTCCATATATCATTTCTCAAATGTGGCATTTTCCTTTAAAGTTGTCACAGTCAAGTGTTGGATCCACAGAAATTTAAGAACATTTATGACACAAAGCACTAATTCTTGAGGAATAATAGAAAGACCTACTTTTGTGTAGAATTACAAAGGGTTATCTAAGTGGCAGGGAAACATATTTTAAAACTTCCTGCAGATGCTGTTCCTAAATCAGTAAAAATAGTTCAGCTCAAGCCTGTAATCCCAGCACTTTGGGAGGCCGAGACGGGCGGATCACGAGGTCAGGAGATCGAGACCATCCTGGCTAACACGGTGAAACCCCGTCTCTACTAAAAAAATACAAAATTAGCCGGGCGAGATGGCGGGCGCCTGTAGTCCCAGCTACTCGGGAGGCTGAGGCGAGAGAATGGCGTAAACCCGGGAGGCGGAGCTTGCAGTGAGCTGAGATCTGGCCACTGCACTCCAGCCTGGGCGACAGAGCGAGACTCCGTCTCAAAAAAAAAAAAAAAAAAAAAATAGTTCAGAATCAGGAAAGATTCTAAGAGAAAATGTGTTTCAGTGTCCAACAAATAATAGGTACTAAACAGGCTTTGAAATCTAAATTTCATATAATTATACCAGCTTTTATAAATGTTATTAACAGAGGTAAATAGCAGCAGAGACAAATAGCATTGACAGAATTTCTTTTATGGCTTCTATTTAAAATTATGTTTTACAATAATGTATTATGTATTTCAAAATAGCTAGAAGAGAGGATTCTCTATGTCCGTGCTAAAAGAAACGATAAATGTCTGAGGTGATGGGTATGCTAATTACTCTGATTTGATTATAAAATTTATCCATATACTGATACATCATACTGCACCCTATAAATATATACAATTATTACATGTCAATTAAAACAAAACTATAGGAAATGCAGTTATGCTTTGAATTAATGCCCTTGTGATTTGCTATATAAACATTTATAACTTTCCAGCATGGTTTATTTATAACGCAACCACTAAACTTAATTAAAAACTATCAAGGCCCTACCCTTTCAAGCTAAGTGGATGATACATATCAAAGAGCAATCAGAAATTTCTGCCTTTAAACATTTCATGACCTTTCAGTGTGAAGCAACATGTCTATAGGAATAATGATCTGGTGAGTTCTGCAAGCATGACAAAATCCTTGCCATGTGACTCGGGGGTGAAAAGTCACTCATTAATAGTCACACAGCAAGTGTCTGCAGAACATAATGAATTTATAGGAAGCAGGGTGACCACAGATCTAATTTTAATGAAGCCCAAGACATAATCTGAGCTGATAGAGTTTGAAGTCTGCCTACAATCTTCACAAGGTTAGAGTCATTGTTTGACAACACAAGAAATATAATTTTCTTTGTAAAAGGCTCTATTTTTCAATAGATACACTTTTTGTAGCAAAGAGTTAAGTATATATTAAGATGGTAGGAAAAAGTTTTTGAACACTGTAAAGTACATTCTAAAACTTCACACCAGTTGGCTTTTTTGCATGTAAAATGTTTGTTTTACTCATGTAACACTCATGTGCAAAGGCCAAGGTAGTTATATGTTTATGTAGTTATTACACACACAGATAGCAAATTTGACTAGGAACACTGTGTTTCTATCACTAAAATACTTCATAAAGAGAAAAATAGAAAAAGGCATAGGCAACACAAAACTCCCCCCCAAATCGATAATTTGAGGAAAACACAAAATGTTATGCATATTACAAATAATTATGTATTAGTGCTAAATGTGAACAAAGAGTCATTTAGCTTGATAATGTTTAAATGACATACACTTATATTCTTGAGAAACAACATGCCTTAATGTGAACAAATTTGATTTACTTTTATGCTTTTCTCACTCCTGTGTTATTTTTCAGAATGACAAGATTAAGTATGACATTATATCACCCAGTCACACAGAGACCAAATTAGCATTTGGATATCATCTTGAGAGACAATTACCAAGAGCCTTGTATTTCTTGGCAATAAAGCTTGCAAGTGAGGTCTGAATATGTGACAAACATGCTTTATTCACCCTATAGGGTGAAGTGATTTAGGAGCAACATATTTTAAAAATGAACAAAATTTACATATGAGATTTCTAGATCTCAGAGCCTATGTTCAAGAAACTGAAAGAAACTGAAAACCCATGCAATTTTCAGTTGAACACTAGCTATTCTTGTGGTGATTTTAAATAAACATTATTGGACATATATACTTATTTATGAGAAGGTAGAATTTGATTTCAAAGGATAAAACTGACTTCTGAAATTCATAAAAAACAAAGAAATATCTGGAAATTTGGGAGCCATTTTTAGATCATTTTAAAGGCTTAACACTTTGGCTTACAAAGATCTCTAATTCCTGGGAGGCTGGGAAAAAGCAAAATGAGTTCACTTTTAAAAGTCTTTCCTCCTTTGTTAGAGATCCATTTTCAAGATTAACTTTGGGGGACAGAATCAAATTGCTCAACACATCAAAAGATATTAAATCTTGGATGGCTGGATTTCTGGCAGTTGATTTTCATAGAATATCATCCTATCCAGGCTACACAGAAAAGATGTACACTAACTTTTGAAACAAACCTAGATGGCGTCTGAAGCTGGCGACTCACCTTCTTCACCTGCATAGGCCAGAATGGATCGTGCTCGTATCTGCTTCCCTTCTGTGGTTTTCCCTGAGCAGGTGTGTGAGCAGGAGGACCACGTAGACCACGCGCTGAGCACACAGTCTTTTGGGCATGGGGCATCGCAGGCCACAGGGATGGGAAAGATGGCATCTCTGCACAGCTGTCTGTCAACTTCTTCTCCTGGGGAAGACATGACCATCAACGGCTATTATTGTTAAATCAATGTAAAATGAGCAATTGAAACCGGATAGGCACCCACATAAGTTACATTATCTTTTTAAAAAAAAACAAAGCCAAAAGAGAAATTGCCTACTATAGCCAGATGTTAATAGAACACCAGGAACAAGTATATATACACTCACAACCCTAAATGAGGCTTCATTATCAGGCGCATACATGGGTAGATCAAGCACATTGCTGAGAGGATTCTTATGTCACAGATACCTGTCCATTAAGTATTCATTTTTATACTTGTACTATTAAGTTGTAATGATGAGCATCAACAAAGCATGTCCCCTATTTATTTCTTTTTTGGAGATGAGCTGTGATTTACAAATAATGACTCTATCCATAGCATCTATCATATGTTTTTATGAACCAACTAATAGGTGTCTATTTACAAACTCTCTTATGTCTCTCGGAGTAGTTATTTTCATACAATTGGCAACCTTCTTCTTTCATAAAAAATTGTGAGTTGGAAATAGGAAATGTAAATGATGGGATAACAGTATAAAGTCACTGTTTAAGGTGATCCTCGTTGGAGAGGGAGGGAAACAAGACAAAACAAATGGCAGAAGTAATATGGTGTCACTCCAGTGCTTAGTGTTGTTCTTAGTTTCCTTTTTCTCTTAAGATAAAGGCCAGATTTTTCAAAAGTTTATAAGACGTCAAATGACCTGGCTATGTTTTTCTTCCTAGCCTCATCTCACTCCACTCCCTCATTTTGTCTTGACACCCCAAAATTAACACTTATTTAGTATTTGCTGAATGAGTGAAATGAGATACATAAAAGGCCAATGAGAAACAAAACATTGTTGCTGTTAATAAATGCCAAAAACAACCAACAGAAAAACAGGGTAGGAGAAAAAGTCTGAACTCTGTGGTTTAGTTGATTAATATATAGGTGGTTAACGAGGTCAATGGAACAGAACAGAATGAAATGATACATAATCAAACAAAAATTAACCTGCTATTTTACCACAGAATATAATCACAATACTGGATGAATATATAAAAGTTGTGTGCCTCGCATCAGGCATTCAGGTGAGAAAGGGCGGCTCACCTTGCCATTCCTTGGCTCCTGAACAAAATACTCCAACCTGTTTCTCACTTGGGGAGTTAGCAGCACCATTTTAATGTACGCTCCTTTATTCATATATTTTAAAAACAAGGCAGAAAATCAGAGTCAATTGGAAATGCTCTAACATGTTAATAGCTACTAGCTTGCAGAGACTTGAATCATGAGACAAAATCAGAAGTCAATTGGAATGCACCTATGTGTTAATAGCCACTACACTGCAAGGCCTTAAATCATTAGACTTACTCACTAGTAAGTAAGGAGGCTCATTAAAATTGCAGTTGAGTAAACATTATATTATTCATTCTTATTTAGCTACTCTCATTTCTGGGAGCTCTTTTGTTTTTATTGGTGTTGGGGTTTGGCATGTATCCCAATAAAACAGTGTACTAAACAGATAGTAGATATATAGTAGGTAGGTAGAGTATGAAAATCATTATGGTATAAGGCATTTAATATCTTACACTTGACATAATGATGATGAGTCTTTTTTTTACTAGGCTTTTTCTTAGTGCAAGGGGTGCTTTCTTATATCTTATTTTCTTCACTGCTGTCTTTTATAGTGCCATCTACCATCTCTCACTATCGTTTCCAATATTCTGTGGAAAGCAAGAAAAGTTTGGGGCTACAGTCTATAGCTAACAGAAGTTATATTTTTATGTCTCCTCTAGTAGTTACTCAATCTTTTCTATTCAGATTTTTTTCTCTTTTTAATTTTATTTATTTATTTATTTTTTGACACGGAGTCTCCGTCTCTCAGGCTGGAGTGCAGTGGTGCGATCTGGTCTCACTGCAAGCTCCGCCTCCGGGTTCACACCATTCTCCTGCCTCAGCCTCCACAGTAGCTGGGACTACAGGCGCCCACCACCATGCCTGGCTAATTTTTTGTATTTTTAGTAGAGACAGGGTTTCACCATGTTAGCCAGGATGGTCTCAATCTCCTGACCTCGTGATCTGCTCGCCTCCCAAAGTGCTGGGATTACAGGTGTGAGCCACCGCGCCTGGCCAGAAAAATATTATTTGTTCTGTGGCAATGGAGAGTTTGCTACAAGGGTGCCATTAGATAAGCTTGCCTGGCATAAGTAATGTATTTTTGTTTGTTGTCATGTAAACCAGTTGCAGTTTTGACTTTTCTTTTAAGTTATGCTTCCCCCCCCCGCCGCCAAGTTTGTGTCCCATATCTTATTTTAGCTCTTTTTCAATCACTTGTTCTGCTTAGCCAGGCGTATTTTCCTGTAGAATCATTCCTTACCACCTTTAATCCTCTGTGGAGCTGTTAAGACACATCTAAGATCCAACATCTCAGATTTCCCTAGTGGTTTTAGAGTGATTTCTGCACCATCCCCACCTCTTCCAGGTATGATCTTGTCCCTTTTTACTGCTCTGATCACTGTCTCACATTTAGGTTGAAGCTTCCAGCCATAAGGACTTTTTTCCCTTTCCTCCTGCAAACCAGACCCATTGTTGTCTCAGTAGTTTTGCACTTTCTGTTCACTTTGTATGAAAATTTCAGGTCTTACACAGAAGCCTGTTTCTCAACATTCAGGTTTCAGTTCAATTTTCTCCTTCCTAGAGAAGACTTCATTGACCATACACACTCTCCCAGTCACTTCAGTTTATTTTCATTAGACTTTTAATCACCACTAGAACCTATTTAAATTAATTGGTTAATATGTTTATTGTCTGACTACCACTAGACTAAATGAGGGTGTTATCCATATCTGTCTTGTTTGCTACTTTATACTTAGAACCTAGGATAGTGCCTGACATGTAGGAAGCACTAAATCATTTTTTGTTAAATAAATACATAAATTTTAAGTTGTGGTAGGAAACAGAATGTTGGTCTAGACAAATATAGATCTAAGTACGGTATTTCTTGCCATGCATTCAAGTACTCTAGGGCCTTGCGAAAGTGTATTCAGCAGACACCAGCATATACCTCCCCTGGAGTTTGCTGGAAATGCAGTCTCTCAGATTCAACACACTGAATCACAACCTTAATTTTTTTTTTTTTTTTTTGGTGGAGACAGGGTCTCGCTCTGTCACCCACGCTGGAGTGCAGTGGTGTGATCTCGGCTCACTGCAACCTCAGCCTCCTAGGGTCAAGCGATTCTCCTGCTTCAGCCTCCCATGTAGCTGGGACTACAGGTGTGCACCACCATGCCCGGCTCATTTTTGTATTTTTAGCAGAGATGGAGTTTCACCACACTGGCCAGGCTGCTCTCGAACTCCTGACCTCATGATCCACCTGCCTTGGCCTCCCAAAGTGTTGAGATTACAGGCGTGAGCCACCGCACCCCAGCCTCAATCTTCATTCTTAAAAGATCCCCAGGTAATTTCTATGCACATAAAATCTAAGAAACAATGCTCTAGAATTTTTCTCCACTCATTGTCTTCTGGTTTGATTAGAACCAGATTGTCTCTTGACAGGCAGCTATATAAAACGAATTCATCTGGACTTCATACCTAATGGCATTTGTTTCTCTGTGCAGGTTCTCTTTATACATCTCTTCATACAGAGTATCCATGACTGAAAACATTTATTCAATGAATAGTTGCTGAATGCCCATCTTCTGTCAGACACTATGCTAAGAATGTATGAATGTTGTATACATCATCTCAGCTAATTCTCACAATAACCTTTTGACATTGATATGACTATTTTTACTTTAAAAGAAATTGGGACTCAAAAAGTTAAGTTACCTTTCTCAAATAACAGAAGTTTGACTAAAGGAACATAGATCTGAAATGAGTCATGACCAATACTCCAATCTACTTTAGAACTAGATTGGGGTTCTTCTTGGTGGAGAACTGAGGATGCCAAGACAGCAAATAATAGATAAGCCTTTGCTTCCAAAGAAGTCAAGAAACAGGTACTCTCAAGTTGTTTGTCAACATAGTGATACATGATGCCAGTTACACAGTGCTTCATATACAAAGACATGCATCGTTGATGAGTCCAGTGTGACATGTTTTGGCTCACAGCCATTGAACAAACAGCAACTGATCTAGGAGAATATGGAATCATTACATTTTTGATTTTGCTTTCAATGAATGCTTTAATCAACTCAGCTAATTGGAACCCTTAGGAGCTGTCCTCTTTTTAAGCTAAATCTTCAGCATTCCAGGCATAAGTCATCTGGGAAACCATAGGCAAATAAAATAAAATAAAAAGTTGGGTCAATGGCTATCAGGCAACTTCATAACTTGTCAATTCCAGCCACTTTTTCAGGCTGTTAATTTTATCTTACTTATAAGGTTAATTGAATCATACTTATAAGATCTTACTCTACTCTTAAGGTCTTACAAGAGTAGCAGAAAATAATTTCATCTCTTTTCCTCACATTAAATTTTGTTTCAGATATACTTTATTTTGATTGGGTAAGAACTGTTTTGCATAACATTACTTCAGAGTATATATAGGAGTATATTAAACATGCACATACCTAAATATCAGGTTAATTTATACTCATCTATATAGAGAAATGGAAGTTTTGCTGCTTAGCACTATGGGAATTCCATTTTTTCATATCAGCAGCCCCACAGTTAAGACATATTCATCCACTAGATGTCCCCGCCATAGAGCTATTTGAGACTTTGATTATCCAAGTGTGCATCCCATTAAATCTGGACAGACACATCTGATTATCACTACTGTGATTTATGTATTTCTATCACTGATGTAGGTACACACCAATGCAACTTGTTTTTCTTTAGTCTCTCTGAGGACAATTTCTTAGCTAGATTTTGATATTGATGTCATAAACATTTAGAATCCTCCTCATGCTTGCCTTTGTGTATTAATATTAAATATAATATCTTTTTGGCATACATTTACAAACATAAATGGTTTCAAAGGAAGGATTACTTTGCATTTATATAACTTTATTTTTCTCACCCACAAAGGTCTAGGCATTATAACCAAACCTGCCAAAATACATAAAGTTTATAAAACAGACTAAATAAATGAATCATTGTCTACATTTTGCAATTTACACCTTACTTTGAGGCCTTAACTGAAGCACATACTGTTTAAACTTATTTGAAATACCCTACAAAAGAGGTTGAGATATAAAATGAAAATGCTCTGGTTTATTTTTGTAAACTCAAAATGAGAGTTAAATGTTTATATTTGTATTCTCCCATTTATCTTTCTTCACAAATGTAACTTTAAGAAAATATTTTCATAACTTACTATTCTAATAAACTTAAACATGGATTTTGACATTTTAAAGTCACCCCCTATATGTTCCCTTGTTTCTTCTATTTTCATGAATGCCACTACACTCTCATGAGCTCTCCCAAACTATTCCTTTTTATTCTACTGTGTCTCTTACTATCAGGATAAGAGACTAAAACATCTGCTTGAGGTAATTACTATAAAAATTCATGAAGACTACCAGAGAAACACCAAATTAGGGGGCGGAGCAAGATGGCTGAATAGGAACAGCTCCAGTCTCCAACTCCCAGCGCGAGCGACACAGAAGACCAGTGATTTCTGCATTTTCAACTGAGGTACTGGGTTCATCTCACTAGGGAGTGCCTGACAATCGGTGCTGGTCAGCTGCTGCAGCCCGACCAGCGAGAGCTGAAGCAGGGCGAGGCATCACCTCATCTGGGAAGCGCAAGGGGGAAGGGAATCCCTTTTTCTAGCCAGGGGAACTGAGACACACAACACCTGGAAAATCGGGTAACTCCCACCCCAATACTGTGCTTTAAGCAAACGGGCACACCAGGAGATTATATCCCACACCTCGCTGGGAGGGTCCCACGCCCATGGAGCCTACCTCATTGCTAGCACAACAGTCTGCGATCTAATGGCAAGGCAGCAGCGAGGCTGGGGGAGGGGCGCCCGCCATTGCTGAGGCTTAAGTAGGTAAACAAAGCCACTGGGAAGCTCCAACTAGGTGGAGCTCACAGCAGCTCAAGGAAACCTGACTGTCTCTGTAGACTCCACCTCTGGGGACAGGGCACAGCTAATCAACAACAACAACAAAAGCAGCAAAAACCTCTGCAGACGCAAACGACTCTGTCTGACAGCTTAGAAGACAGCAGTGGATCTCCCAACACGGAGGTTGAGATCTGAGAAGGGACAGACTGCCTGCTCAAGTGGGTCCCTGACCCCTGGGTAGCCTAACTGGGAGACATCCCCCATTAGGGGCAGACTGACACCCCACACCTCACACGGTGGAGTACACCCCTGACAGGAAGCTTCCAAAGTAAGAATCAGACAGGTATACTCGCTGTTCAGCAATATTCTATCTTCTGCAGCCTCTGATGCTGATACCCAGGCAAACAGGGTCTGCAGTGGACCTCAAGCAATCTCCAACAGACCTACAGCTGAGGGTCCTGACTGTTAGAAGGAAAATTATCAAACAGGAAGGACACCTACACCAAAACCCCATCAGTACGTCACCATCATCAACGACCAGAGGCAGACAAAACCACAAAGATGGGGAAAAAGCAGGGCAGAAAAGCTGGAAATTCAAAAAATCAGAGTGAATCTCCCCCTCCAAAGGAGCAAAGCACATCACCAGCAACGGATCAAAGCTGGATGGAGGATGACTTTGACAAGATGAGAGAAGAAGGCTTCAGTCCATCAAACTTCTCAGAGCTAAAGGAGGAATTACGTACCCAGCGCAAAGAAACTAAAAATCTTGAAAAAAGAGTGGAAGAATTGATAACTAGAATAATTAAGGCAGAGGAGGTCATAAACGAAATGACAGAGATGAAAACCATCATACGAGAAATACGTGACAAATGCACAAGCTTCAGTAACCGACTCGATCAACTGGAAGAAAGAGTATCAGCAATTGAGGATCAAATGAATGAAATGAAGCGAGAAGAGAAACCAAAAGAAAAAAGAAGAAAAAGAAATGAACAAAGCCTGCAAGAAGTATGGGTTTATGTAAAAAGACCAAATCTACGTCTGATTGGGGTGCCTGAAAGTGAGGGGGAAAATGGAACCAAGCTGGAAAACACTCTTCAGGATATCATCCAGGAGAACTTCCCCAAACTAGTAAGGCAGGCCAACATTCAAATTCAGGAAATACAGAGAACGCCACAAAGATACTCCTTGAGAAGAGCAACTCCAAGACATATAATTGCCAGATTCACCAAAGTTGAAATGAAGGAAAAAATCTTAAGGGCAGCCAGAGAGAAAGGTTGGGTTACCCACAAAGGGAAGCCCATCAGACTAACAGCAGATCTCTTGGCAGAAACTCTACAAGCCAGAAGAGAGTGGGGACCAATATTCAACATTCTTAAAGAAAATAATTTTAAACCTGGAATTTCATCTCCAGCCAAACTAAGTTTCATCAGTGAAGGAGAAATAAAATCCTTTACAGATAAGCAAATGCTTAGAGATTTTGTCACCACCAGGCCTGCCTTACAAGAGACCCTGAAGGAAGCACTAAACATGGAAAGGAACAACCACTACCAGCCATTGCAAAAACATGCCAAAATGTAAAGACCATCGAGGCTAGGAAGAAACTGCATCAACTAACGAGCAAAATAACCAGTTATTATCATAATGGCAGGATCAAGTTCACACATAACAATATTAACCTTAAATGTTAATGGACTAAATGCTCCAATTAAAAGACACAGACTGGCAAACTGGATAAAGAGTCAAGAACCATCAGTTTGCTGTATTCCGGAGACCCATCTCACATGCAGAGACCCACATAGGCTCAAAATAAAGGGATGGAGGAAGATCTACCAAGCAAATGGAGAACAAAAAAGCAGGGGTTGCAATAATAGTCTCTGATAAAACAGACTTTAAACCATCAAAGATCAAAAGAGACAAAGAAGGCCATTACATAATGGTAAAGGGATCAATTCAACAGGAAGAGCTAACTCTCCTAAATATATATGCACCCAATACAGGAGCACCCAGATTCATAAAGCAAGTCCTTAGAGACTTACAAAGAGACTTAGACTCCCATACAATAATAATGGGAGACTTCAACACCCCACTGTCAACATTAGACAGATGAATGACACAGAAAGTTAACAAGGATATCCAGGAATTGAACTCAGCTTTGCAGCAAGCAGACCTAATAGACATCTATAGAACTCTCCACCCCAAATCAACAGAATATTCATTCTTCTCAGCACCACATCACACTTATTCCAAAATTGACCACATAATTGGAAGTAAAGCACCCTCAGCAAATGTACAAGAACAGATATTATAACAAACTGTCTCTCAGACCACAGTGCAATCAAACTAGAACTCAGGACTAAGAAACTCAATCAAAACCGCTAAACTACATGGAAACTGAATAACCTGCTCCTGAATGACTACTGGGGACATAACGAAATGAAGGTAGAAATAAAGATGTTCTTTGAAACCAATGAGAACAAAGATACAACATACCAGAATCTCTGGGACACATTTAAAGCAGTGTGTAGAGGGAAATTTATAGCACTAAATGCCCACAAGAGAAAGCGGGAAAGATCTAAAATGGACACTCTAACATCACAATTAAAAGAACTAGAGAAGCAAGAGCAAACACAGTCAAAAGCTAGCAGAAGACAAGAAATAACTAAGATCAGAGCAGAACTGAAGGAGAGAGAGACACAAAAAACCCTCCAAAAAATCAATGAATCCAGGAGTTGGTTTTTTGAAAAGATCAACAAAATTGACCGACCGCTAGCAAGACTAATAAAGAAGAAAAGAGAGAAGAATCAAATAGATGCAATAAAAAATGATAAAGGGGATCTCACCACCGAC
Organism: Trachypithecus francoisi; assembly: GCF_009764315.1. Classification (NCBI taxonomy): domain Eukaryota; kingdom Metazoa; phylum Chordata; class Mammalia; order Primates; family Cercopithecidae; genus Trachypithecus; species Trachypithecus francoisi. The sequence continues at coordinate 82,949,875 of NW_022681469.1, forward strand.
CCCACAGAAATACAAACTACCATCAGAGAATACTATAAACACCTCTACGCAAATAAACTAGAAAATATAGAAGAAAGGGATAATTTCCTGGACACTTAACAATCTTCCAAGACTAAACCAGGAAGAAGTTGAATCCCTGAATAGACCAATAGCAGGCTCTGAAATTGAGGCAATAATTAATAGCCTACCAACCAAAAAAAGTCCAGGACCAGATGGATTCACACCTGAATTCTACCAGAGGTACAAGGAGGAGCTGGTACCATTCCTTCTGAAACTATTCCAATCTATAGAAAAAGAGGGCATCCTTCCTAACTCATTTTATGAGGCCAACATCATTCTGATACCAAAGCCTGGCAGAGACACAACAAAAAAAGAGAATTTTAGACCAATATCCCTGATGAACATCGATGCAAAAATCCTCAATAAAATACTGCCAAACCGGATTCAGCAGCACATCAAAAAGCTTATCCACCATGATCAAGTGGGCTTCATCCCTGGGATGCAAGGCTGGTTCAACATTTGCAAATCAATAAACGTAATCCAGCATATAAATAGAACCAAAGACAAGAACCACATGATTATCTCAACAGATGCAGAAAAGGCCTTTGACAAAATTCGACAGCCCTTCATGCTAAAAACGCTCAATAAATTTGGTATTGATGGAACGTACCTCAAAATAATAAGAGCTATTTATGACAAACCCACAGCCCATATCATACTGAATGGGCAAAAACTGGAAAAATTCCCTTTGAAAACTGGCAGAAGACAGGGATGCCCTCTCTCACCACTCCTATTCAACATAGTGTTGGAAGTTCTGGCTAGGGCAATCAAGCAAGAGAAAGAAATCAAGGGTATTCAGTTAGGAAAAGAAGAAGTCAAATTGTCCCTGTTTGCAGATGACATGACTGTATATTTAGAAAACCCCATTGTCTCAGCCCAAAATCTCCTTAAGCTGATAAGCAACTTCAGTAAAGTCTCAGGATACAAAATTAATGTGCAAAAATCACAAGCATTCCTATACACCAGTAACAGACAAACAGAGAGCCAAATCAGGAATGAACTTCCATTCACAATTGCTTCAAAGAGAATAAAATACCTAGGAATCCAACTTACAAGGGATGTCAAGGACCTCTTCAAGGAGAACTACAAACCATTGCTCAGTGAAATAAAGGAGGACACAAACAAATGGAAGAGCATACCATGCTCATGGATAGGAAGAATCAATATCGTGAAAATGGCCATACTGCCCAAGTTTATTTATAGATTCAATGCCATCCCCATCAAGCTACCAATGAGTTTCTTTCACAGAATTGGAAAAAACGGCTTTAAAGTTCATATGGAATCAAAAAAGAGCCCGCATTGCCAAGACAATCCTAAGTCAAAAGAACAAAGCTGGAGGCATCACGCTACCTGACTTCAAACTATCCTACAAGGCTACAGTAACCAAAACATCATGGTACTCGTACCAAAACAGAGATATAGACCAATGCAACAGAACAGAGTCCTCAGAAATAGTACCACACATCTACAGCCATCTGATCTTTGAGAAACCTGAGAGAAACACGAAATGGGGAAAGGATTCCCTATTTAATAAATGGTGCTGGGAAAATTGGCTAGCCATAAGTAGAAAGCTGAAACTGGATCCTTTCCTTACTCCTTATACAAAAATTAATTCAAGATGGATTAGAGACTTAAATGTTAGACCTGGTACCATAAAAACCCTAGAGGAAAACCTAGGTAGTACCATTCAGGACATAGGCATGGGCAAGGACTTCATGTCTAAAACACCAAAAGCAATGGCAGCAAAAGCCATAATTGACAAATGGGATCTAATTAAACTAAAGAGCTTCTGCACAGCAAAAGAAACTACCATCAGAGTGAACAGGCAACCTACAGAATGGGAGAAAATTTTTGCAATCTACTCATCTGACAAAGAGCTAATATCCAGAACCTACAAAGAACTCAAACAAATTTACAAGAAAAAAACAAACAACCCCATCAAAAAGTGGGCAAAGCATATGAATAGACATTTCTCAAAAGAAGACATTCATACAGCCAACAGACACATGAAAAAATGCTCATCATCACTGGCCATCAGAGAAATGCCAATCAAAACCACAATGAGATACCATCGCACACCAATTAGAATGGCAATCTTTCAAAAGTCAGGAAACAATAGGTGTTGGAGAGGATGTGGAGAAAAAGGAACACTTTTACACTGTTGGTGGGACTGTAAACTAGTTCAACCATTATGGAAAACAGTATGGCAATTCCTCAAGGATCTAGAACTAGATGTACCATATGACCCAGCCATCCCATTACTGGGTATATACCCAAAGGATTATAAATCATGCTGCTATAAAGACACATGCACACGTATATTTATTGAGGCACTATTCACAATAGCAAAGACTTGGAATCAACCCAAATGTCCATCTGTGACAGACTGGATTAAGAAAATGTGGCACATATACACCACGGAATACTATGCAGCCACAAAAAAAAGGATGAGTTTGTGTCCTTTGTAGGGACATGGATACAGCTGGAAATCATCATTCTTAGCAAACTATCACAGGAACAGATAACCAAACACCGTATGTTCTCACTCATAGGTGGGAACTGAACAATGAGATCACTAGGACATGGGAAGGGGAACATCACACACTGGGGCCTATCATGGGGAGGGGGGAGGGGGGAGGGATTGCATTGGGAGTTACACCTGATGGAAATGACGAGTTGATGGGTGCTGAAGAGTTGATGGGTGCAGCACACCAACATGGCACAAGTATACATATGTAACAAACCTGCATGTTATGCACATGTACCCTAGAACTTAAAGTATAATAATAGTAATAAATAAAAAAAAAAGAAACACAAAATTAGAGTTGAGATCAGTGGATAGCCTTTTTTTTCCTTGGTAAAACTATATATTGAAAGTTTATTGCATTTATTGTGTTAGAGCCTAAATAAAACATAGAAGATAAACCATGGTTTATCAATGTTTTTACAGTTTCAATGTTTCAATGGTTTAGGAATTGAGCTAAGAATGCAAAAATTGAAACATTAAACATATAATCAACTGTATTTTAATGCAAAGCATACACATATTTGTATTAGTCCATTTCATGCTGCTAATCAAGCCATACCCAAGACTGGGTAATTTATAAAGAAAAAGAGGTTTAATGGACTCACAGTTCCACATGACTGCAAAGGCCTCACAATCATAGTGGAAGGCAAAGGAGAAGGAAAGGCATGGCTTACATGGTGGCAGGCAAGAGAGCTTGTGCAGGGGAACTCCCATTGAAAAAACTACCAGATCTCATGAGACGTATTCACTACCATGACAACAGTGTGGGGGAGACTGACACCATTATTTAATCATCTCCACCTGGCCCCACTCTTGACATGTGGGGATTATTACAATTCAAGGTGAGATTTGGGTAGGGACACAGCCAAACTATATCAGTGTTCTGCCTATTCTCTAAATGCCTCTTGAATTATCCTGATTTTTTAAAAAAATCATAGAAATGTCTAACTTTTATGGTTGATTTTAACAGTCACAATAGTGCTATGTGCAAAGCACCTCCCCTATAAAATTGAAACTCATCAACATAATGGAATTGAAAGCAGGTAAGCAGAAAGGAGAAACTGAAGGAGAGAGAGACCAGACAAAGAGCCAAGATTAAAAAGCACATTTAGAGAGATCCTACGATTGTAATTTTGAGATTTGATTTCTCTTGCCAGATCTATATGAAATCCAGAGTAACTCCGATAATTATTACTGAGATTTTGATATGCTTTGTGTTCTTCAGAAATTATCTTAAAAATTCACATTGACTTTTGATAGTGATAGTCTTTATTTATATATTTGTTGATAACCATAAAAGTTTACAAAAGAATTAAACGGGAAAAATGGAGTCTCATATTTGCATGGACCTTTCTAGAAAACATTTTCATATAACCATCTTACCTGAACTCCCTAACAACCATAAGGTATGTAGGTCCAGAATCACCCTCAGCTTACCGAAGACAACCCATGAATTGAGACTTATGTCTCATTCTTCACTCCCCTTCTCAAAATGAAGCTACAATTTGCCTCATTTTAAATGGAAAGTTACCAAGTCAATTTTAATCCCTGCATTATTTTTGCTACCATATCCAGGTAGTGAGCCTGATTTTTAAAATCTCGAATCCATTTTCTCTTCCAAATCATTGCACACTTTTCCCTGGGATTCTGTTGTATCTCATTTCCCTTGTATCCCAAGGGTGTATTTCTAAAATGTCAGTCTGAATAGTATAGTCTCTCTCCAATATATATTAGCTAAAACCCAACTTCCTTACCAGAAAAAAGAAAATAGAAATCTGGCATTGCCTCATATTTTCCGTACATTCTATCCGCAGAAAGCTTTCGTTTTTCCATGAACTGACATGCTGCTTTTTCACTCCTCTGACATTTGCAAACACTGTTCTTCATGCCTGGTGTCCCCATCTCTCTCTGTTTTCCTTGAGGACTCAGTTTTCTTCTTCTGTGAACTTTGACTTTCTCAAATTCCCCAGATGGAGTTGCGCTCTGCCCTCTCTGCTCCCATAGCATTGCAGACATTATTACTTTTAAAACTGTTTCTCATTCCCTGTTTACTCACCTTTACTTCCATTAGCCTATGAGAACCTTCTGGTCAGAGAGTTTGTCTTATCAAATATCTTTATATCTGAAGTCCTTGGTGTAGTCACTGTTATTTTAGTGTTTCACAGTAAATATTTGTTAGATGAGGGGAAAAAGTGAACCTAAAATACCAGAACATATATTGCTTTTCTGCAAAAGAAAAAAGCACTGGTGTTTATACATTTCTGATTGTTAGCTTACTAGAACCTAACCAAGAAGGCCTGGAAATTCACTTCAGCTTGATTAAGCATTAGATAGGTTTCTTCCTGACTATAGGCCCCTGACCTCTTTTTTCCTAAAGGACTTATTTTAGAACACTTGCAATTGTAAATTCTTTCTCTGCCCTTTTTTAATGTATGCAAATCTTCTCTCAACCTCTTGCCAGTTTTGTAAACCAGGAATTGTCTTTCTCAAGGAAATAGGAACCAGGTCTGTGAAATTTTAACATTGAAGGAAATAGTGCTCTGAGCTCCCAGTCTCTGTAGGAGCATAGGTACCTGACTTCTATAGGCATTAATTGGCAAACACAGATGGCCTAATCATAGAGAAAAGAATTTGCAAACTCAGGAATTATCCAATGTGCTTGGCATATCCCACTGTTCACCCCATCACCTAATGTCCTCTAGTGTTTTTTCACTAGGTCACTCCAGCATTCAAAAACATTCCTGCAAGAGTTGAATTCAATCTTCTCCTACTTTAATAATCTCAAATATACTTTACTTTGCTAGTTTAGCTTTGTCTGGTACAACTTTAACCTTGACAAACCCTTGATATTCAATTTATAATGATATATTATCTTTAAGCTTCTCTTTTTTTCCCAATATATATTTACCTATTGATTTTCAAATATCTTTAAGAAACCTAGGGGTCTTCACATTATGATACAATTATTTTCAAGGATTTCTTTATCATTTTCAAAACCTTTTATTCACAATAAGTTTTCCTATGTTTTCACTAAGCTCTCTTCCCTGTCACTTTTTAAAATCTCAAGTTTCTGTTCGTATATTTATGTTCATATTTTTCCTTCATGACCCTAGCAAAATGAATAGGTGACGCTGGGGTAAAAGGCCGTCCTCCTTCTTCTGATAGCATCCACTTCCAGGCCAGGCTTTGATGTAATCAATAATATCACATTTAACTTCATTCTGGAGATAGAACCCATTTTAACAAAGTGCAGCAAATAACATGACTTTTAAATGCATGATAAAAATTTAGGGCTAAATCCAACCATAACTGTGCATTTTCTTATTTCACTGAATTTAACCCACCCATGATATAAGTTGCCCACTTAGTGAGCAGGGCATTAGGCCAATAATTTTTATTAAAACATCTATGACTTCCCTTCCTAATAACTCTGGTTAAAGATTTCACTTGAGATTAGGCAGAAAAAAAGGATATGTGTGTACTCTGTAAGCTTTGACAAGAGAATCACGACTTCTGCTCCCGTTTAATGCCAACTGTCATTGTACATATGCATGTTCTCTGAGTGTGTAATATGGGTATAACTGAATGCACATGTATTCTGAATAAAGGTGTGATAAATATTTTATTCCTTTTTTCCCCAGTTATTTATTTTATATCTTCATTCTTGAATAGTTCTTTCTTGTGATTTCATTCCTCTCAGTTTTAAGCTTGAAATGACCTAAAATGTTAGTTTTCATATACTCCAAATTTAGTTTTTCAGTAAATAGCTCAAATTTTGGCTTTTCACTTACCAATAATGTGCCCTTGAGCAGATTATTTAACTATTCTAAAACTTACCTAATCTTAATGGAAGCTAATAATAGTACCTATGATATCGCTATACATACTAACTGAGAAAATTTTTTACTGGCACATAAAGATTGTCCAATATGACAGTAACATGAGGCTATTTTCATCACCTGTGGAGGAGTTGACCATCCCTCCCCTACTACTATGGAAATGGATCTGCTCCATTCTAAACCCCACTGTGTACCAGTTCACTTGATTTGCTTTACTTATTCATTTTTTTCCTAATTTTGCTTATGTGTGCACTTGTGGAAAGTTATAGGATATAGATTGTACCAGACTCAGAGTATAATCTTCATCCTTCAGTAATTTTGCATTTTTACTTTTGTTAAAGTGCTAAGGTTGTGAGGATATCCAGAAATCCTAGGAAAAGCTAATTTATGTAATTTTGATTGTTATATTTTTATAGACCATATCTTATAAATTATTTAGAGCTGGGTTGTGAATATCTTTGGGCTTCAGTTAAAAATTTGGACTGAAAGTTTTACTATACAATATTTAGCTCACAGTGATCAGCAGAAGTACTAAGACACATGGCAGTCTATAAAGTCCCGTCAGTCCCCTTTCTTCCTGAGGACTACATAATTAACATGAACTTTCAAAAACTGTACTTTAAACAGCTATACATAGCTACTTTCAGTCATTGAATCTTCCCAGGCATCTTCTAGCAGGAAGAAAAACAAACGTTTTCTGGAAGAGCTACGATACAGTTACATTGAGCTACATTAGAGTAGTTAGTAAGAGGAATTATGCTACTAAATAAGATAAATTATATATTATAGTCATTTGAAGAGTTAATCAATACAATCACCTAAATAGTCACATTTATCAGAATCTATTGGCTTAATTAATTTAAGAGCTTACATAAAGAGATGGTTCCACATCAAGTGCTTCAGTAGAATTCCATTTACTCTGGGATGAAATACAGCCCCTGTGAGCTTTGCCCTCCATCGCACTAAGGCAGCTTGTAGGTTCTAATCTCAAGTCAGTCCCTCGTGGACCCTTGCAACCTCTTTGTGGGTGAGCCCTTTGAGTGACTTTTTCTTTCTTCCTTTCTAAAGTCTTGGTTATCTCACATTTTTTTCTCTGAGGGATCCTCACACTTCCAATCTGTCCTGCAAATTATCAGCCAAATAGCCTGCCAGTCACACTGCTGTGACTACATTACACCCTCTAATGATTCCCTGTGATTCTCCTGATCAAGTATGCATTCATGTCTGTTGTGTTTTAAAGACATTCTGCCATCTGCCCCTACTTGACACACCTTGCCTAGCAAGTCCATTTTCTATCCTCTGAGTATATTTCCAACCAGAAAAGGTGCAAAAGACCACATGGCCTGGAAGAGGATGACTCTGTACCTTTATCAACTCTTAAGGACTAGGTTAAAAACCAACTTCAATTTGTAAATTTTCTAGCTTAAAACAATGATCACTGCCTCTCTTTCAGTACTCCTACTGCTTGGGATGTCTTTCAGATTCATAAAAATAAAAAGGAAGTACAGTTATCCCATATATTCCACAGATAGTTACTACAAGATCACAGTGTGCCAACAAGTCTACTGGGTAATGGGAAAATTATGAAATAGTTTAAATATAACTATACTTGACTTTGGAATCTTGCCAGGATGAGTAAGACCAAATGACTTAGACATTCTATATTTATCACATGAAAACATGCACCAGTAAACACAGTGTAAAATTTTGACTCACTGATGGAGACTGTGGATTGATGAAGTGACTAGAAATGGCACAGTTCATAAAGGAAAACATTTTTAAGGCAGTGAAATCTGAACAATATTTGGAGATAATAGAAGCTAAGTGCTTGGAAATGAGGAAGAGAGAGCAATATAAATGTAGGAGATTGGCCTATGTGGGAAGGCTTTGAAGCAGAATCTAATCCAAAGAATTAATCATCACCATTAAATTTTCCAAGACCTCCCACTCTGTCGTCTATGACCCCCATGTATAAACACAAAAAGTGTGAACCATAAAGACTAGCCCAAGGCCTACAGCTGAGTAAATCACAGTCTGACCCTTTAATCTTCATAGTTGTCTGCTAGGAAACCACAGGAAAAGAATCATGGGGAAACTGAAATTTCAGCAATGGAGGAAGTGCTCTATGAGTTGGGCAGAAGTGGTTGTCTTCCACACTGGGAACCACCCATGTGTTAGGCACTCCCAACCCATTTCATCAACAGTTAGCATTTGTGAAAAGTTGCTCAGGGTTGTCTCAGTGTTATTAACAATGATAAGAATTTGTAATAAAATGTATATAGCTGATATAGAAAGCATCATTAGCTTGGCAATTGAGAAAGAGTCTATTAATCAAACCAAATCAAACCATGATTAAAGAGTATTTGCAGAAAACAAGGCAGAGAGTTCTATAAAATGTTCATATCTGACCTGATAAAAAGTTGGTGAGTTTGGGATGGGCCAAGATGGAACTCCGGAACCAGTCAACATATGTTGAAATTAAAGAACAATTGAGAACAAGGATCTTGAAATAGATAGAAGAATTAAGTCTAGCTCACACATTTTTCAAGCCTGATGGGAAGTTTTGAAAAATCCTATCTTCAGGTTCCATCAGAGAACTACTCAATTGGATGGACAGGGGAAGATATTAGGGTTATTCATTTTTAAAGGTCCCTAAATGCTTCTGATGCATTAGTATTTGGGAACTACTGTGTCTGCTCATTCCTGTTTAAACTCCAATATGTAAGAAGAAAGAGTTGATGGTTCAAGCCAAATTCTCCTAGTCATATTTGTAACCTGAATTTACATATAGTTATTTAATCAAAGGTAAATAATATTGGCCGATTGTACCATTTTAGTTTATCTCAAATAGTTCTTTTTTGTTGTTCATCTCATGCTCTGAGTTGAAGCAATTATTTAAGTATTTTAAAGATCCATAAGTAAACCAGACTAGACTCTTTTTTTGTTTCATGGTCATCTATGAACACACAAGGTAATGAAGTTTTATAGTAATGGTAGCCTAATAGAGACCTTTGGGGGTAACATCATCTGGTTTATAAGGTATTTTGATGAGTGTTAGGAAGAGTATTTAATTATGATTCAATAAAATGCAATTACTGCTCTGGAGAAACACACAGATTTTCACCAATACACACTTAGTATAATTTTACCTAAAATCTAAAAGCAGGTGTAGATAAACATTAGTGGGAATTTTGCTCCTACAGGAGGAAGAAATTGTCTCTAAAATTAAAACATAATTAGGCTAAAGATATTATGCAATTTTCTGATGCCAATATGGTGCCAAGAGTCACTTGATGTGTGCTGGTTTGCATGGATAAAGGCATACCGAGTTTTAGAAACAAAACCAGTTGGTCATGGCATCTCTTCTGATTGGTCAGTGCTTATGCCTTTGTCACTAAATACTTTGTTAAATACTATAAATAAAACTTCTGGGTGTAATCAACCATTTCTTTATAAGTCCTCCTCTCTTAATTCCCACTGTTTCTATTATAATTTCAAAACAAAACAAAAACCGCAAAAATCCCCAAATGACAGGATTGAACTCAAAAGACTCAAACCTCTCCCCAATCTAAATCGGCCTATGACTGAAATTCCAGGTAAAATAATCTAACTTTCTTTTACAATGTTGCTTTACTGTTTAAAAATCTATTAGTTATACACTGATTATTACATCCGGGGATGAAAGGAAAGAAAATAATACTTATGAATAGCTACTGTGTTCAAGCATGATAATATGGCAATTCAAGTAGGAAATAAAATCACATTTTACAGCATTTGGAATAGAGAATCAAAAAGAATTCTTTTCTCTTTGCCTGAAGTTACCAGCTATTTAGTGGCAAAGGCAGGATTTCCAGCCCATATTCCTAGACTCCAAAGTCTATGTTCTCTACATCATAATATAACTTCCCGGCACAAGCATTCTAATAGGTACTTTATAAAAGCTGGTAAAATAAATAAGCTTACCTTTTACCTAAATCTTTACAAAACAGCATTTTCTAAAATATACTTTTTATTTCAGAGATAATCTATGCTTAAAATGTATTAATTCTATGTAGCATATTAAAATTCAGAAATAATCAAAAGCATGAGTTTGGGAAATGAAATTGCAGTACAAAGAAGACTTTTCATAAATGGATGTTTAATATCTTTGGGGGTTTATTCTGCTGTGCAGTGTAATTGTTTTTGACATTTCAGGAATGCTTTTATGGGCAACTTGACCTTTGATGCATTTCTTTTTTCAAACTTGTAGCTTGATAAATTGCCAGAAACATTATATTCACTAGAAAAGTTTTAAAAGTCTAGTTTACAAATCATCGCTTACTGAGATGAAATTTCATCTGATTTATAATTTAACCTTTATTTAAAAATATTTAACATCCTGTATGTATGTGCTGTTTTATATCATAGTTTTATAAATTGTGGCTCAGAACAAATGCAATAACTAGGTAAACTTTAGAAGACCCTTGGCCATAGGTGCTTATGATAAAAATGTTAAAAATAATATGATGGATAAGCAAATAAAGAAAGAAGAGAAATAAACAGCATGAATACATGAATGCTTTTGACAATGATCAGCTAGGATACTGAGGTCATTATTACTACATTCACTTACAAACTGACACTTTTATCTTCCAGTTCTGTAGTAGCTGGTGAATAGTTTCAATGAAGATAACATAAAATCAATTTGAAGATTTACTATTGTAAAACTATATCTTCTAGCATTGTATGCCAAGATACTGCTCTCTAGAAGCCATTACAAAATCAAAACCACTATTGAACTAGAAAAATCTTAAAAAGGGTTTGGCTTATGTGCACATGTTAAAGATGGAATAGAGGCTGCCTATGTGATCAAACAAGGACAGAAGATGCAAGCAGAATGAGTTTCATAGATAATGTGCTAAGACTTTTGAAGTCTTTACCCTGAGGGTAAGAATAATAAGCTACTTTGCTTGGGTTTGGATGGGCTTACAAAGCCGGGGGAAAAATGGATGAGATGAAATACACAGAATCAAAATAACAGGGGATTTGGAGAGTTAAGATTTTTAGACAAGTTAAGTTACTGGGAAGTCAATGGAAAGAATACTAATAGAGACCCAAATGGGAGATTCTTGTCAGCTAGTCTTCTAATAACATGAATTTTTAAAGTGATATATTCTACAGAATCAGAAGTATGCAGAAATGCTATGCTTATACGTGACTGTAATGTTCCTGAATTCTAGTCTGAAAGTCATGAACGTAAAATCATAACACGGAACTAATAATTACTGGCTTTTATTGTGCATTGTTATGTGCCAGGCATTAAGTGTTTTATAGGATTTAGCAGATATAATTTTCCAACAACTCTATGAGGTATACATTGATTATTATATGCATATTACAGAGAAATAAAACTAACCATGGAAGTTGATTAATGTCCTCAACTTTATACTCTGCTGTCCCCACTTAGTGTGAGAGACTTGCTTAATTCATTTGTCCTCTCTTGTGATTTTTCAATAGTACACTGCTGTGTGTGGAAAGAAAATATGCGAGAGGTGATCTAGTTTAAGGATTAGGAAATGAGGCCCATAGTACAGAATATACTTGCCCAAAGTCATGCAAGTTGATGATGGAGTTGGGTATTCAGTGACCATATGGCCTAGGGTTTAGGGCTGAAACATTTGTAATTTTTTTCCTGTATGAGGCCAAATTATTGTTACAGAGATTACAGATATTCCTCCACAGCATTGTGCTAAACTATTTAATGCACCAAGGAACACAAATAAATTACACTTCTTCCAAGGGCCAGGAGCCTGTCGTTATGAAAGCTGCTTACACTAATTTTTAGAAGCGGGAAATATTATCTCACTTCTACAAGTGAGGAAACTATATAGATGAAATATAAAAGCAGCAAATTTCACTTGAACATACAAAACATACAATGAAGTGTTCTTGAAGCAAAATAAAACAAATGAAAACATTTAGTCAACCAAGCGTAGAACCAAAGTCAACAATCATTGAATGTAGGTAAATAAAGACAATGAGGCTAAAAAGTTGTGAGACTTTATTAGAGCAGACAACATAGATATCATGAATACAGAAATTAAACTATCCAACATAAATCAATGTATTAGTCCATTCTCACATTACTATAAGGAGATACCCGAGACTGGGTAATTTATAAAGGAAAGAGGTTTTATTCACTTACAGTTCAGAATGGCTGGGGAGGCCTCAGGAAACTTACAATCATGGTAGAAGGGGAAGCAAACCCATCCTTCTTCACATGGTGGCAGGAAGGAGAATAACAAGAGCTGAGTGAAGGGGGAAGACCTTAGAAAACTATCAGATCTTGAGAACTTACTCACTATAATGAGAATAGCATGAGGGAAACTCCCCCTGTGATTCAATTACCTCTCACCAGGTCCCTTTCACAATGTGTGGGGATTAGAGGAACTTCAATTCAAAATGAGATTTGGTTGAGGACACAACCAAAACATATCAATCAGTAAGATAATAGACATATGTCTGTTGAGATAGGCCAGATATTTTGGTGCATCTGTCAAATATAAAATTAATGGTATTGATAAAGATGTACCTCATTACATTTCTTCAGGGGGCATTAGGAATAAGATAATTTATAATTATCTTATAATTATACTTATAATAATACTTTCCTGAGAAAGTAGTTCAAACAAAGCCAATTACCAATCCAAAGTAGTTTCAAAGATATGGAAAACACTGGTCATTTTTTGGTAAATATATATTTTTTGTAGTATAATGTACTGCCAATAATCTTTAATACATAATAGAACTTTCCACTTGGAAAATGTTTATCTTAAGAATAACTGTTGACTAGTAGCCAAGATGGCTGACTAGAAGCAGCTAGTATGCTAGGAGCTGTGGTTCTCAGGGAGAGGAACAGAAGGGGCAAGTAAACACTACACCTTGCACTGAAACATCCGGGTACTTACATTGGGATTAATCAAGGAAACAACAAAGAAAAACAAGACAAGACAATGGCTCACCTGAGAGCAACATAGAGCCAGGTGACCATACCCTGCCCAGGGAAGCAGTGAGTGAATGAGCAATCCCAGGAAACCATGCTTCCCCCACAGATCTTTGCAACCCTTGGGTCAGGAGATCTCTTTGAGAACCCACTCCACCTTTAGTCTTCAGTATGATACAGCTATGTGGAGTCTTGGCAGAGCAGCCGCTCAGACATATGTGGAGACCCTGGAGACGTAGATACTTGGGCCTTCCAGCAAAAGAAGCTGCAGTTCCGGCAAAATGGGAGGTTAAACTCCTGTACATACCCCTAGATAAGAGACTGAAGCCATAGGGCTGAGCCACAACAGTCCGCAGACCCAACTTTCATGGCACCTCATATGATAAGACCCACTGGCTTGGAATCCCTAAGAAGGAGCTCTCAGAGAGAGGGGCAGGCTGCCATCTTTGTTGTTTGGGTGCCTTGGACATTCTAGCCTTTAGGCTTTGGGGAGTCTAAGCCAAACCTGGGTGAAAGGGATCCCCACACAGTAGAGCTGTGCTACCAAAATGTGGCCAGACTGCTGCTTTAAGCAGGAGCTCAATCCTCTTCCTCCTCACTGGGTGGAACCTCCCAATTGGGACCACCAGCCACTCCTGCTTGAGATCTCCAGTTGACAGAGGTCTTAAGTGCCCCTGGGATTGCACTCCCAGAGGGAAGGGTGGGCCACCATCTTTGCTGTTTGGGTGACATAGCTGTTCCAGCCTTTGGCTATCTGCAGTGACCAGAGGCTGAAGTGGACCCCCAGCACAGCACAGCTGCTTTATCAAAACACACCCAGACTGCTTTTTAAAGCAGGTCCTCATCCTCCTCACTGGACAGAACCTCCCAACTAGGATCTCCAGCCACTTCATGAAGATGCCTTTGGGTGGCAAAAAGGTCCCTACTTCCCTGGGACAAAGCTCCTAGAGGAAGAGAGAGGCTGCCATCTTTGCTGTTTTACAGTCTTCACTGGTGACACCTCCAGGTTCTGGAAAATCTGAGGTGACTAGGGACTGAAGCAGGCCCCAAGCATATAGCAGCAGCCCTATGGAAAAGTGGCCAGACTGCTATGTGGGTTCCTGTTCTCATATCTCCCCATTGGGCAGGTCCACCAAGCCTTGATTTCCAGCCACCTCGCACTAGAGCTATCGAGCCAGTACCAACTCAGCAACTCTTTTGTCAGAGCCTCCAGGGGCAAATAAAAGCCTCTCTGCCACTGCCTCTGTAGTGGAACAGCCCTTGCCATCCTCAGACTAATGAAGGAGCAAAGACCCTAAATGCCTTATCCACACTTCCAACAAGCTGCAGTTGACCCAAGGAGAGGGAGTCAGTCCAACTCCTGTGGGACCCATACACCTTCCAAGGCTTGTCACCCGACAGGGAACCTCTGGCTTCAGCCCACAGCACAAACCTTCCATCTTGGGCTGATTGCACTGAGCATGACATGCTGACTGTACTGAGTTGACATGCATCCCTCTGACTCTCAGGAACCAAGCAAATGACTTGACTACAACCACTAATAAGATGTCTTCCTCTGTTGCCTCTAAGCTGAAGAAGAAATATAAACACCAAGATTTCCCTACAGCTTCAGTGGGCAGCCTAGGAGTGCCAAGTTGTTCTTAACCAGACTGAACTGGCTGGAATGACAGAAACATAATTTATAATATGAATAGGCACAAAGATATTGAGATTCAGGAGGATGGCAAACCCCAATCCAAAGAAAATGAGAATCACAATAAAGTGATACAGGAGCTGAAGGACAGCACAGCCAGTACAAAAAGGAACCTAATGGGTCTGACAGAACTGAATAACACAAGAATGTCACAATGCAATCACAAATATTAACAGCAGAATAAAACAACCTGAGAAAAGAATCTCAGAACTTGAAGACTGGTTCTCTGAAATAGGACAGTCAGACAAAAATAAAGAACAAATAATAAAAAGGAATAATAAAAACATCTGAGAAGTATGGGATTATGTGAAGAGGCCAAATCTATGAATCAGTGGCATTCCTGAAAGGGAGAGGGAGAAAACAAACAACTTGGAAAATATATTTCAGGATACTGTCGATAAAAATTTCCCCAACCTTGCTAGAGAGGCCAACAGTCAAATTCAGGAAATTAAGAGAACTCCTGCAAGATTCTTCACAAGAAGATCATTCATCCCCTAGGCACATAATCATCAGATTTTCCAAGGTTGAAATGAAAGAATGTTAAAGGCAGATAGAGAGTAAGAGAAAGTCACCTACAAAGGAATCCCAATTAGGTTAAGAGTGGACCTCTCAGCTGAAACTCTATAAGTCAGAAGAGATTGGGGGCCTATATTCAACATTCATAAAGAAAAGAAAAAAAACTTTCAACTAAGACTTTCATATCTAGTCATACTAAGCTTCCTAAGTGAAAGAGAAATGAGATGACTTTTAGATAAGCAAATGTTGAAGGACTTCATTACCACACAAGAGATCTTGAAAGGAGCACTAAATATAGATGGGAAAGACCACTACCAGCTAATACAAAAACACACTTAAAGACCATAGACCAGGGTTACTATAAAGCAACCACACAAACAGGCCAACATAATAACCAGCTAACAGCACAATGATAGGGTCAAATCCATACATATTAATACTAACCTTGAATGTAAATGGGCTAAATAACCCCACTGAAAAGGCACAGAGTGGCAAGCTGGATAAAAAAGCAAGACCCAAAGGTATGCTGTCTTTAAGAGGCCTGTTTCAGATATAATGACACTTGTAGGCTCAAAATAAAGGGATGGAGAAAAATCTACCAAGCAAATGGAAAAAAGGAAGAAAGAAGGGGCCTGGCGCAGTGGCTCACACCTGTAATCACAGAACTTTAGGGGGCTGAGACAGGTGGATCATGAAGTCAGCAGCTCAAGATCAGCCTGGCCAAGATGGTGAAAACCCGTCTCTACTAAAAATACAACAAATTAGCTGGGCATGGTGGTGAGCACCTGTAATCCCAGCTACTTGGGAGGCTGAGGCAGATAATTGCTTGAACCTGGGAGGCGGAGGTTGCAGTGAGCCAAGATCGCACCACTGCACTCCAGCCTGGGCAACAGAGTGAAACTCCGTATCAAAAAAAAAAAAAAAAAGAAAGAAAGAAAAAAAAAGGAGTTGCAATCCTAATTTCACACAAAACAGATTTCAAACCAACAAAGATTAAAAAAAAAAAAAAAAAAGACAAGGAAGGGCATTATATAACAGTAAAGAGCTCAATTCAATAAGAAGACCTAGCTATCCTAAATATATATGCACTCATCACAGGAGCACCCAGATTCATAAAGCAAGTTCCTAGAGACCTATGAAGAGACATGTTGAAGTGGAAGACTTCAACACTCCACTGATAGTATTAGACAGATCATTGAGGCAGAAAATCAACAAAGATATTCAGGACCTAAACTCAGCATTGGACCAAATGGACCTGATAGACTATACAGAAATCTCCATCCAAAAACAACAGAATATACATTCTTCTCATTGCCACATGGCACATACTCTAAAATAGACCACATAATTGGACATAAAACAATCCTCAAAAAATGTAAAGGAACCAAAATCATACCAAACACACTCTTGGACCACAGCACAATAAAAATAGAAGTCAACACAATGAAAATTGCTCAAAACCAGACAATTACATAGAAATTAAACAACATGCTCCTGAATGGCTTTTGGGTCAATACTGAAATTAAGGCATAAATCAATAAGTTATTTGAAAATAATGAGAACAAAGATACAACATACCAGAATCTATGGGAAATAGCTAAGGCAGTGTTAAGAGGAAAATCCATAGCACTAAAATGTCCACATCAAAAAGTTAGAAAGAACTTAAATTAGCGATGTAACTTTACAACTGAAAGAATTAGAGAAGCAATTGAAAATAAATCCCAAAGCTAGGAGATAATGAAAAATAACAAAAAATCAGAGCTGAGCTGGAGGAAATCAAGACACAAAAAACATGTGTCTGTTGGCTGTATGAATGTCTTCTTTTGAGAAATGTCTGTTCATAACCTTTGCCCACTTTTTGATGGGGTTGTTTGTTTTTTTCTTGTAAATTTGTTTGCTGGCCATCAGAGAAATGCAAATCAAAACCACAATGAGATACCATCTCACACCAGTTAGAATGGCAATCATTAAAAAGTCAGGAAACAACAGGTGCTGGAGAGGATGTGGAGAAATAGGAACACTTTTACACTGTTGGTGGGATTGTAAACTAGTTCAACCATTATGGAAAACAGTATGGCGATTCCTCAAGGATCTAGAACTAGATGTACCATATGACCCCGCCATCCCACTACTGGGTATATACCCAAAGGATTATAAAGCATGCTGCTATAAAGACACATGCACATGTATGTTTATTGCGGCACTATTCACAATAGCAAAGACTTGGAATCAACCCAAATGTCCATCAGTGACAGACTGGATTAAGAAAATGTGGCACATATACACCATGGAATACTATGCAGCCATCAAAAAGGATGAGTTTGCGTCCTTTGTAGGGACATGGATGCAGCTGGAAACCATCATTCTTAGCAAACTCACAAGAACAGAAAACCAAACACCGCATGTTCTCACTCATAGGTGGGAACTGAACAATGACATCACCTGGACTCGGGAAGGGGAACATCACACATCGGGGCCTATCATGGGGAGAGGGGAGGAGGGAGGGGGGAGGGATTGCACTGGGAGTTATACCTGATATAAATGACGAACTGATGGGTGCTGACGAGTTGATGGGTGCAGCACACCAACATGGCACAAGTATACATATGTAACAAACCTGCACATTATGCACATGTACCCTAGAACTTAAAGTATAACAAAAAAATTAAAAAATTTTTAAAAAAAGACACAAAAAACATTCAAAACATGAATGAGTCCAGGAGTTTTTTTTTTTTTTGAAAAAATTAATAAAATCGTTGATCACTAGCTAGACTAATAGAAAAAAAAGAGAGAAAAATCAAATAAACCCAATTAGAAATGATGAAGGGAATGTTACCACTGACTCCACAGAAATATAAATATAACCATCAGAAATGACTACAAACAACTCTATGCACACAAACTCTAAAACCTAGAAGAGATGGATAAATTCCTGGACATATATACCCTTCCAAAACTGAGCCAGGAAAAAAATTGATTCCTTGAAAAGATCAATAATGAGCTCTGAAATTAAATTAGTAATAAATAGGCTACTCCCAGCACTTTGGGAGGCCGAGACGGGCGGATCACGAGGTCAGGAGATCGAGACCATCCTGGCTAACACGGTGAAACCCCGTCTCTACTAAAAATACAAAAACTAGCCGGGCGAGGTGGCGGGCGCCTGTAGTCCCAGCTACTCGGGAGGCTGAGGCAGGAGAATGGCGTAAACCCAGGAGGTGGAGCTTGCAGTGAGCTGAGATCCGGCCACTGCACTCCAGTCCGGGCGACAGAGCGAGACTCCGCCTCAAAAAAAAAAAAAAAAAAATAATAAATAAATAAATAAATAGGCTACTAAAAACATACAACAAAAAAGCACAGGAGGACCTAATAGATTCACAGGTAAATTCTACCAGATGTATAAAGAGCTGGAATCATTCCTACAGAAACTCTTCCAAGAGGATGAGGAGGAGGGACTTCTCCCTAACTCATTCTATGAGGCCAGCATCATCTTGACACCCAAACATGGCAGAGACACAAAAACTTCAGGCCAATATCCTTGATGAACATTGATGCAACTAACCTTGGCAAAATACTTGCAAACCGAATCCAGCAGCATGTCAAAAACTAAATCACCATGATCAAGTAGGCTTCATCCCCAGGATGCAAGGTTGGTTCAACATATGCAAATCAATAAATGTGATTCATCATATAAACAGAACTAACGAAAAAAACAACATGATTATCTCAATAGATTCAGAAAATTCTTTTGATAAAATTCAACATCCCTTCATCTTAAAAACTCTCAATAATCCAGTTATTGAAGGAACATACCTCAAAATAATAAGAGCTATCTATGACAGACCCACAGCCAACATTATATTGAATGGACAAAAGCTGGAAACATTCCTCTTAAAAACCAACACAAGACAAGGATGCCTTCCCTTACTACTTCAACAGTCTTGGGAGTCCTAGTCAGAGCAATCAGGCAAGAGAAAGAAATACAGGGCATCCAAATAGGAAGAGAGGAAGTCAAACTATTTGTTTGCAGGTGACATGATTCTATATCTACAAAACCCCATAGTCTCAGCTCCAAACCTCCCTCAACTGATAAACAACTTCAGCGAAATTGTGGGATACAAAACCAATGTATAAAAATCACCAGCATTCCTATACACCACCACCAACCAAACTGAGAACCAAATCAGAAAGGGAATCCCATTCACAACTGCACACACACAAAAAAATACCTAGGAATACAGCTAACTAGAATGGTGGAAGATCTCACAATAATTACAAAACACTGCCCAAAGAAATCAGAGAAGACACAAACAAATGGAAAAACATCCCATGCTCATGGATAGAAAGAATCAATATCATTAAAATGGCTATAGGGCCCAAAGCAATTTACAGATTCAATGCTATTCCTATCAGTCTACCAATAACATTCTTGACATTCTTCATTCTTCTAGAAAAAATTATTTTAAAATTTATATGAAACCAAAAATGAGTCCAAATAGTCAAGGAAATCCTAAGCAAAAAGAAGAAAGCTGAGGGCATCACATCCCCCTCTTCAAACTATACTACAAGGCTTCAGTGACCAAACAGCATGGTACTGATTCCAAAACAGGCTCGTAGACCAATGGAACAGAATAGAGAGCCCAGAAATAAGGTTGCACTTCTATGATCATCTGATCTTTGACAAAGCTGACAAACACAAGGAATGGGGAAAAGACTTCCTGTTCAAGAAATGATGCTGGAATAACTGACTAGCCATATGCAGAAGATTGAAGCTGGAGCCCTTTCTTATGCCATATACAAAAATCAACTCAACATAGTTAAAGACTTAAGTGTAAAACCCAAAACTATAAAAACCCTGGAAGACAACCTAGGTAATACCATCTTAGACATAGGAATGGGCAAAGATTTCATGACAAAGATGTCAATTTTCACAACAAAAGCGAAAATTGACAAATGGGATCTAATTAAACTTGAGAGCTTCCGCAAAGAAAAAGAAACTATCAGTAAACAAAAATCCTACAGAATGGGAAAAAATATTTGCAAACTATGCATCTAACAAGATCTAAAATCCAGCATCTATAATGAACTTAAACAAATTTACAAAAGAAAAACAAATGACTCCATTAAAAAGTGGGCAAAGGACTTGAGCAGACACTTTTCGAAAGAAGACATACATGTGCCCAACAAACATATGAAAAAACTCAATATCACTGATCATTAGAGAAATGCAAATCAAAGCCACAGTGAGATACCATCTTACACCAGTCAGAATGACTACTATTAAAACGTCAAAAAATAACAGATGCTGGCAAGGTTGCAGAGGAAAGGATGCTTATACATTGTTTGTGGAAGTGTAAATTAGTTCAACCATTGTGGAAAATAGTACGGCGGTTCCTCAAAGAGCTAAAAGCAAAAGTACCATTTGGTCCAGCAATCCCATTACTGAGTATAAACACAGAGGGATATAAAGTATTCTACCATAGAGACACATGCACGTGAATGTCCACTGCAGCACTTTTCACAGTAGCAAAGACATGGAATCAACATAAATTCCCACCAAAGACAGATTGGATAAAGCAAATGTGGTACACATATACCATGGAATATTATGCAGTCATAAAAAAGAACAACATCATGTCTCTTGTGGGAACATGGATGGAGCTGGAGGCTATCATCCTTAGAAAGCTAATGCAGGAATAGAAAACCAAATACCACATGCTCTCACTTATAAGTGGGAGCTAAATGATGAGAACTTATGAAAACAAGGAAACAACAGACACTGGGGTCCACTTGATGGTGGAGGGTGGGAGGAAGGAGAGGAGCAGAAAAGTTAACTATGGGGTACTGAGCTTAACACCTGGGTGATGTAATATTATATTTTTGCACCAACCTAATAATATGTACAAGTCTGTGACATGTGTTTGTCTATATAACAAATCATCACATGCATCCCCAAACCTAAAATAAAAATTTTTAAAAAGAATAACTGTCCACTATTATTCTTTTTAAAAATGACACAAACACACACTGGATATAATCTGGCCTACAAAGTGGGGTTTTCCCTGGAGCTAGCTATATGAAGTAGTCAAGGATGTGGCAGGTAAGATAACAATCTACATGTATTGTAACAAAATTGAATATATTTGAGAGTTAAACATTCATCTTGGGCCAAATTTTTCATAATTGTGATAATCATTTAGCAAAATTTGAGATTCAACTCAGTAAATCAATTCCACCATCCATTTACCTGATATATTTGCAAGAACCTTTTTCTTCTGGATTGCTTAAAAAGAAAGGGCAACTAATTCCTTTTTTTGCATTTATTTGTAAATTTTAGTTGTATGTATTATTAAACTGACAAAAATTAAAAAGAGATTTGAAAACATAAGGTAAAGAATCTAAAACACCTTAATAAAAAGTAATAACTGATAAGGTACATAATGTCTTTGTTGTAGGCATAAGGCAGTTAGAGATGCAAGCATGTTTCAGAACTCCTTATTGTCAAACTTAACTTCAACCATCATATTCTCATTTGGTTCAGCGGGAAGTTAAGCAGATTTAAATAAAAATATCATTGCTTAGAAAAAGTCTTGAATTCATGAAGCTTTAGAGGACGACAAAACTAAATTATGCTTTGAAAGGAAAATCTGGGTATTCTAAACTAAAATTCTTTGATAAAATAATTTGTTTTGTAGCTAATTTCATTAATTGTCCAAATTCTTCTCTCAAAATGTTTTTTTTTACAAATAAATGGCTATAATTTCAAATATACATTTCTAATATTTCATATGAGAGTCTAATTTCCTTTTCAACTTAAAATACTGATGATTTAAGTACTTAAAAGAACTCAGCTACAAGTTATGTTTCCGAAAATTTACACTACCATTGTAAAGTTTTTTTGTTTTTTTAAATTTAAAAGATTTGAATAGAAGACAAAGGAAAGAAGGCAAGGAAATTCTTATACTTGAATTGGGAAAATGACCCTGCCAAAGGTAGAAACATCTAAATTAAAAGGAGGCATTTTGAACATAACTTAAGGTAAACAATTAAAATACACTAAAGAATTCACATAAAAAAAGACTTGGGTGGGTTCAGGAAGAATAATCCATTCCATTAGCGTGAAAATAAGAATTCACATAACATTGGGGTGTTCAGTCAGTAGGGTTATGGCAAATTTTACATGCTGAAAAGTGAGATTAGGATTCAGAATAATTGGGATACGAAGCATGCCAAACGACTGCCATCTGTGCAGTTACCACATTACTAGGACAAGCACTATGGCTTGAGATTTACATAACCATGGGGCTCATTATCTAGTTTCGTCTTCTCATAGTGACTTGACATGAGAAGAATCTGGCCTTGTGGGATGGGGAATCTAAGAGTGCTTTGCAAAGAGCACTTGTTTTTGAAAGTACTTCCGAAGCAAATTAAATAACAATTTTATGAGAACAAGATAGACAGAAAGAAGCAAAGAGACTGTATTGAGGTGGCACAATCCCTGAAGTAGGAATGAAGCAGCGTCCTCAGCACATGCAGATCATTTAACTTCACCAGGGGGCCCTACAAGTGTTTCTATGATTTATTTTTATTTATTTATTTTTCTGAGATAGAGTCTCGCTCTGTCGCCCAGGCCTGAGTGCAGTGGCGCTATCTCAACTCACTGCAACCTCTGCCTCCCAGGTTCAAGAGATTCTCCTGCCTCAGCCTCCCCAGTAGCTAGAACCACAGGCATGTGGCACCACGCCCAGCTAATTTTTCTGTATTTTTTGCGGAGATGGGGTTTCACCGTGTTAGCCAGGATGGTCTCATTCTCCTGACCTCCTGATACACCCGCCTCGGCCTCCCAAAGTGCTAGGATTACAGGTGTGAGCCACTGCGCCTGGCCTGATGCTTTGATTTTTAAAATTTTTCTGTTAATTACATATTTTCTTAGCCAAAGATAATGCATTTTGCCACTAGTTATAAGAACTTAACTTGTTTTCTGTGGCCATTATTAGTATTACCTTAATTTACATCCTGATGGTTTCATTACTGATGTGGTCACTTTCTAGATTCTGCCTTCTATTTTTGCTTTCTCACAGTATGTTCTCTACTCAGCAGTCAGAATAAGCCTTTTAAAACACAGTTCACATCACAACATTCTCTGTGGAAACCTTCCAGTGGCTTTCCATTAACATGGAATTATTTCCCAACTTCTAAAAGGCCCTCTATGATCTACTTCTTGGCCACCTCTGCTCTTCTTACTTCCCATATTCCATTTCAGCCTTATTGGCCTTTCAATGTTCCTGGAACACGTTAAGCATTCTACTGTCTCCATTCTCCCTTCCAGTTGTAACACTTTCTTCTCTGATATTCGCTTATGCTGGGAATTCTGATGTTCAGCCTATTGCCTGATATCAAGTGTCCATTTAACTTCTCTCTAGAGAGTCATTGCATGACCCACCTGTCACTCTCCATCACTGTACCCCTCTCTGTTTTTTTTTCCCCAACACTTTTCACAATTTTGATATGTTGATCATGCACTGTATCTTCTTGTGTGTTTATTTTCTATCTCTTCTCCCTAAAATGTAAGTTCTACCAGGTCAGGGATATTGTCTATTCATCTCTCATTGCCGTAGGCCTAGTGATTTTTAAAAGTGCCTGACACATAGAACATCTTATTAAATGTTTTCTGAGTAAGTAAGTGAGCATGATACCGAAAGACATTAGGCAGTCACAGTAAGGTACCATGGGCCTTGAAGTAAGCCAGGATTTCTGAAGAGCAATTTAGAAGAGCTCCAAGGTAATATGAAGAACACGTCAAATAGTGCATTGTATTAGGGCTACACACTCTAGATTTGAATTTTTTCTTCTGGGGTGAGTTCACTCTAAATTTCTAATATAAAGCTTTTTACTATGTAGAAATCACTGTAATTCTCACCTATATAAAGATAATTCAAAGAAAGTGCTTTTGTGACTATATATTGTTATAACAATATCTAAAACAGCAATTTGGGAAATTTGTACTCATGAATACTATGCTGAATTCATAAATTCATTATTTAATTCAGGTATGATTTTTATTGCTCCACAAGGTCACTGACTCTTCTGTGAAATAACAGTTTTTTCTTTTTTCAACTGTTGAAGTTGTAACATACAAATAGATAATACAGCTAATAATACTAATTTGGCACATTTAACTACACAATGAATAAATATTCTGAAAGTACTCATGTTTTCTGATTATATATATACAGTGGAAGAAATATTTGGTCTTTATTGTAAAGCTTTAATGTATTACTCAGATAATTTATGGATGAGAAAAATATTTTAAAACCATACATTTGATAAAAGGTTAATATGTAATATATCAGGCACTCTTATGTATTAATCTGTTCCCATACTGCTATAAAGATACTACCTGAGACTGGGTAATTCATAAAGGAAAGAAGTTTAATTGACTCACAGTTCTGCATGGCTGGGGAGGCCTTAGGAAACTTACAATCATGGCAGAAGGTGAAGTATAAACAAGGCATATCTTACATGGTGGAGGGAGAGGGAGGGAGAGGGAGGGAGAAGGAGGGAGAGGGAGGGAGAGGGAGGGAGAGGGAGGGAGAGGGAGGGAGAGGGAGGGAGAGGGAGGGAGAGGGAGGGAGAGGGAGAGGGAGGGAGAGGGAGGGAGGGAGAGGGAGGGAGAGGGAGGGAGAGGGAGAGGGAGAGGGAGAGGAGAGAGGGAGAGAGAGGGAGAGAGAGGGAGAGAGAGGGAGAGAGGGAGAGAGAGAGAGAGAGAGAGAGAGAGAGAGAGAAACTGCCATTTATAAAACCATCAGATGTCGTGAGGATTAACTCATTGTCATGAGAACCGCATGGGGAAAACCACTCTCATGATCCAATCACCTCCCACAAAGTCCTTCCCTCGATGCCTGGGGATTACAATTTGGATTACAATTCAAGATGAGATTTTGGAGGAGACAAAGAGCCAAAAAGGTTAACTGTATTACAAAACAGGCAGGTACTAGACATTTTTTCAAAGAAGAAATACAGAGAGCCAACAAGTATTTGAAAAAAATGTTCAATGTCACTAATTATCAGGTAAATGCAAATAAAAACCACAATGAGATACCACTTCATACCTGTCAGAATAGCTATTATCAGAGGCAAAGGCAAACCAAAAACAAAAGGGAAAAAACAAAAGACAGTTCTTGGTAAGAATATGAAGAAATTAGAATCCTTGCACATTACTGATGAGAATACAAATGACATAGTTGCTCTGAGAAATGATATGGCGGTTCACTAGAAAATTAAAAATACAACTACCACATGATGCTGTAACCCCATTTCTGGGTAATTATCCCAAAAAACAGAAATCAGGATGTCAAAGACATATTAGCACTTCTATGTTCCTTGAAGCATTATTCACAATTTTCAACATGTGTTGAAAGTGTCTATTTATGAATGGATAAAAGAAATGTGATATATACTTACAGTGGAATTACATTCAGCCTTAAAAAAGAAGGAAATTCTGCAATATGCAATAACATGGATGAATCTTGAGGACAGTATGCTAAGTGAAATAAGCCAGTCACAGCAATATGAATACTGCACAATTCCACTTACATGAGATATATTAAATAGTTAAATTCATAGAATCAAAGAGTAGAATGGTAGTTGCCAGGGGCTGCAGGAGAGGGAAATGGAGAGTTACCAACAAATTGGCATAAAGTGTCAGTGAAGCCAGATTAATAAACTGTAGAGATCTTCTCTATAACGCTATACCAATAGCCAACAATAATATTATATGCTTAAAAATATGAGGGTATATCTTATCATGTTAAGTGTTCTTATCACAAAATAAAACGTTAAAAAGATATACTTTAGATATAATTTTTACATCTTTCAATATTAACTTTTAAATTTAGCTTTAATGTTTTTAGCTTTCTATATTCCACTGGGAACCAAACAGTTTTCTCTGGGGCTTTGATATGGACATGTTTTGGTTTATGGCATGCATAGCAATTGGCATGTACTAGAGCAGTGATGAACTGCAATCATTTCAAGGCACAATAACTGATTTATACAATATAAAGTCAAAAATCAGACATTTCCTTTCCACATTCTCATCCAACAAAATAGTTCCAGATTTAGCTACTACACAATCTGATTCCGAAGGTTAGAAATGTATTGAACTCAAATAACTTTTCAATGCTGTTTTTTGTTTCTATGTATGTAAATTAATATTTACAATTTACAGATGATCCATGTTAACAGTGCAGTTACAAATCTTAAAATTAAGAGATAACATCTGAAGAATCAAAAATAAGTTAAATGACATATTTAGAATGTGAACACTGGAAGATAATCTGCTGTACTGTTGTCACCACAAATAAATGAAAAGTGTTTGAGGTAACGGCTATACTAATTACTCTGACTTGATCATTACACAATGTATATGTGTATCAAAATATCGCACTATACCCATATATACAATTATATGTCAATTGAAAATAAATTATAAACAAACATGAGAGCCCGAATAAAATAAAAATTACCCACCAACAAACAAACAAGATAAAGTAAGCTACTTTCTTTGTAAGTCGGAATGGTTATATCTGGAATATTTTATCATTTGATGTTTTTCTCTAGAACTTTATACTACCTGTAAATCTTCCTCAATTCCAAAAAGTTTTTACAGTTGTCTCATTGCACAGGAACTTTTTCAAAAGTATACTTTGCAGGAAGGCTTTTGTTTACATGGTCACATGATATATATTGTGTTTTGTGGAGAGTATATACTATTAGCAGTTTTCATAACAAAATACTTTTAATATTAATTCAAGTATTAACACTAAGAATTCATAATATTTATATCAGATATTTTCCATGTTTATATGAACTCTGAAACCACTGGATAGACCAGATTAAGTTACTGGATGCTTGAACATACACTCATTTTTACTTCGTATTTTGTTTGCTGTGCATCTGGTTTGAACATGTACTTCAAGTTAGTGTAATTGTTTTGCTTCACTATAATTTTTATTTGATGGAATTGATTTACATTCAAAAGAAATCTAATAAAAAGGAATATATGGTTGAATGAGCAATAAAAATCTTTATGTATCAAAACCTAAAACTGTTAGCTTAGAATTGTATGATTTGAGATGACCTTGGCTAGAAATGGGTGAACATTCTCTAGCAAGATAATCTTGCATGTTCTCACAGTGATGGCAGAGTGCAAGAGCAATACATGTCCATGTCAGATGTGCTTTTCTGATTGCAGTTATTTATTTGCATTTTCCAACACTTTAAAGATGTTCCACTGTCACCCAGCCTCTGTGATTTCTGATGAGAAATCTATGGAAATTCAAATTGTTGATGTTCTATATGAAAAGTGTTGGCTTTCTATTGATGTTTTTAAGATTTGATTTTTATTAATTGGATTATGACATGTTTGGGTGTGGTTTTGAGTTTTACTTACAAGAATTTTTTTCAGCTTTTTGAATCTGTACATTTATATCTTTCAACAAGTTTGGAAAGTTTGCAATCACTATTCTACAAATATTTTTTACCCTGTATCATTCTCTTTCTCCTCTTCTTCTAAGACTCTAATACAAATATTAGAGTCTCTGATGCTATTCCACAGGTCCTTCAGACCTGTTAACTTTTTTGAATGTTTTTTTCTCTGTTCTGCACATTATATAATTTTTGATCTATTGTCAAGTCTCTTTTGCTATATTCTTTTTTCTATTAAGACCATTCCAGTAAATTTTAATTTCACATATTGTATTTTTCAGTTCTAAAATTTCCACTGAGTTCTTTTCCTCTAAATTTTGGCTGCAACTTCGTGAAAGACCCTGAACCAAAATTATGCAACTCAGCAACTTATATTCCTGACCCTCAGAAATTGTGAGATAAAAGTTTATCGTTTTAAACTGCTACATTTTGGATAATTTGCTGAGAATGTCTATCTTTCCATGATTATAATATTCTCACATTAAAGCTTTTTTTTTCTATCATTTCCAGCATTTGGATAATTTTGGGACTGGCATCTGTTAACTGGCTTTTCCCTTGAGAATGGATCAGGTTTCTCTGGTTCTTTGTATGTCAAATGATTTTTATTTTATTGTGAACATTTTAAATGTTTTGTTTTGAGACTCAAGCATCTAGCAAAATTCTCTACAATGTTTGTTTTGTTTTTAACAGGCAATCACCCTAGTCAGGTTCAGACTGCATTCTCTGTTTTTGCTCTCTGTGGGCAGAAGTTTCAACGTCAATTGATTTTTCAAGCTTTAACTATGTTAATTATGTCTGCCCAGCATGTACACCACTCAGAATTTAGGCTGGGAGTTGAACCATAGTTGATATGGTAGTTCAGTTTCCAAAGTCTTTGACACGCTTCTCTGAGTCTCTTCCACATATGCACAACTTAGAGATGATTCTGGTACTCATCTAGGTCCCTGCACAGCTCTCTCTTTTCTGGACTTATTCTCCAAATCTTGGGGAGACATGAGCTCATTCTTCTGGTCTGAAAGATGGAATTCTCTTAAAGCTTTAGCTTTCTGCATTGTTTACAGTTCCAAATAACTGGGACTGCCTTAAGGGAGAAGCAGTAAGAAAAAAAGAGAGAGAAACATACAACAATGATTACCCCCACCCCATTTTCTTCCCACAACAAAAGCTCCTTTTCTTGTTTCCTCTGGACAGAGAAATCCACTTTTATGCCTTAAGGCACTTACCCTGTGACTGCAGAAGTGCAGTTCTGTGGCTGGGGCTGCCTTCAGAGCAGGGGTGGCAAATAAAACAAAACAGGAAAAAAAAAAAAAAAAAAAAAAAAAACACCCAAACGTGTGGATATCCAAAATCTCTGGCTGCCAGTCATCATGGAATCCTTGACAGGTTCTCTGGCTAGCCAGAAGTAGCTTCTCCTAGAGGTTTTTGCTGTCAGTACCCAGTGCAAAGTTTTGAGACTTGATCTATGCCCAGGTCAAAGTTAGGAGACAAATTAGGGTAAAAATGTGAAACATATATCCATCACAAGTTCTTATTCAGGTTTTGGATTCAGGCCTCAGTCAGCCTGCTATTGGTTACTCTGCAGCATAGCTATGAAGTTGCTTTTTGTAATCTATACAGTGCTTTTCTTGTAAGCAGTAGGAGAGATAGGCTTATTCCATCTTGGCTGGCCCTGGAAGTGTCCTATATTCTATTCTGAACCTAATGTAGCAACTAGAGAGTCTTTAAATACATAATGCAGACCACGTCACTCCTCTGTTCAATGTTTTCCCACTCTTTCTTAAACATCATGTGCTTAACTTTCATGTACCAAAAGACATTATCAAGAGAGTAAAATATAATCTATAGAATTTCTTATAACGTATTTGGACATCTGATAAGGGTATCTACTATGCAGAATACACAAAGAATACTATGACCCAACAGTAAAAGAGAAACAATCCAATTAATAAATGGGCAAAAAAATTAATAGATATTTCTTCTTTGTACATCTTCAAAGCCAATCAGCACATAAAAAAGATGTACAACGTTAGTCATTAGGGATATGAAAATCAAACCACAATGACATACCATTTCACATCCACTAGGATAGTCATAATAACAATTTTAGAGAGGAAAATGACAAGTGTTGGTGAGGATATGGATATACTGAAACCCTAACACACTGTTGGCGGGAAAGTAAAATTGTGCAGCCATTATAGAAAATAGTTTGGTGGTTCTGCCAAAAACTAAATGAAGAATTACTGTATGACCCAGCAATTCCACTCTGTGGTGTATAACAAAGAGAACTGAAAACATATACTCACACAAGCACTTGCACACAAATGTTCACAGCAGCACTATTCAAAATAGTCAAATGAATTTTGTCAAATGTTTTCTCTGCATCCCTTTACAATCAAAACCCTTAGCAAAATCAGCATACAAGGGACATACTTTAATGTAACAAAAGTCGTCTATGACAAACTCACAGCTAACGTAATACTGAATGGGGAAAAGTTGAAAGCATTCCCTTTGAGAACTGGAACAAGACAATGATGCCTACTCTCACCACTCCTCTTCAACATAGTACTGGACATCCCAGCCAGAGCAATCAGACAAGAGAAAGAAATAAAGGGCATTCAAATTGGTAAAAAGGAAGTCAAACTGTCCCTGTTTGTTAACAATATGATCGCTTACCTTGAAAGCCCTAAGGACTCCTCCAGAAACCTCCTAGAGCTGATAAAAGAATTCAGCAAAGTTTCTGGATACATGATTAATATACACGAATCAGTAGCTCTTCTATACACCAACAGTGACCAAGTGGAGAATCAAATCAAGATCTCAACCTCTTTTACAATAGCCACAAAAAACATAAAATACTTAGGGATATACCTAACAAAGGAGTCGAAAGACCTCTACAAGGAAGACTACAAAACACTACTGAAAGAAATTATAGATGACACAAACAAATGGAAGCACATCCCATGCTCACGGATGGGTAGAATCAATATTGTGAAAACAATCATATTTCCAAAAGCAATCTACAAATTCAATGCAATCCCCATAAAAATACCAGCATCATTCTTCAGAGTCAGAAAAAAAAATTCTAAAACTAATATGAAACCAAAAAAGAGCCAGCAGAGCCAAAGCAAGACTATGCAAAAAGAACAAATTTGAAGGCAACACATTACCTGATTTCAAACTATATTATAAGGCCATAGACACCAAAACAGCATGATACTGGTATAAAAATAGGCATATAGACCAACAGAACAGAAGAGAGAACCAAGAAATAAACCCAAGTACTCAACAGCCAACCGATCTTCGACAAAGCAAACAAAAATGTAACTGATCTCCGACAAAGCAAACAAAAACATAACTGATCTCTGACAAAGCAAACAAAAACGTAAAGTGGGGAAAGGACAACCTTTTCAACAAATGGTGCTGGGATAATTGGCTAGCCACATGAAGGAGAATGAAACTGGATCCTCATCTCTCACCTTATACAAAAATCAACTCAAGATGGATTAATGACTTAAACCTGAAATTATAAAAATTCTAGAAGATAACATTGGAAAAACCCTTCTAGACATTGGCTTAGGCAAGGATATCATGACCAAAAACCCAAAGGCAACCGCAATAAAAACAAAGATGAATAGTGACTTAATTAAAGAGCTTTTGCACGACAAAAGAACAGTCAGCAGAGAAAACAGACAACCCACAGAGTGGGAGAAAATCTTCAATATCTATACATCTGACAAAGGGCTAATAACCAGAATCGATAATGAACTCAAACAAATCAATAAGAAAAAGACAAACAATCCTATCAAAAGGTGGGATAAGGATATGAATAGACAATTCTCAAAAGATATACAAATGGCCAACAAACATATGAAAAAATGCTCAACAACACTAATGTTCAGGGAAACACAAATCAAAATCAAAATGCAATACCACCTTACTCCTGCAAGAATGGCCGTAATCAAAAAAATAAGAAAACAGTAGATATTGGCAAGTATGTGGTGGTCACAGAACACTTCTACACTGCTGGTGGGAATGTAAACTAGTACAACTGCTATGGAAAACAGTGTGGAGATTCCTCAAAGAACCAAAAGTAGAACTACCATTTGATCCAGCAATGCCACCACTGAGTATCTACCCAGAAGAAAAGAAGTCATTATTTGAAAAAGATACTTGCACATACATGCTTATAGCAGCACAATTCACAATTGCAAAATAGTGGAACCAACCCAAATGCCGATCAGTCAACAACTGGATAAAGAAACCGTTTTAAATTCCTGGACACATACACGCTCCCAAGACTAAATCAGGAAGAAGTTGAATCTCTGAATAGACCAATAAAAGGCTCTGAAATTGAGGCAATAATTAATAGTCTACCAACCGAAAAAAGCCCAGGACCAGACAGATTCACAGCCGAATTCTACCAGAGGTACAAAGAGGAGTTGGTACCATTCCTTCTGAAACTATTCCAATCACTAGAAAAAGGATCTTGAACTTGAAATACCATTTGACCCAGCCATCCCATTACTGGGTATATACCCAAAGGATTATAAATCATGCTAGTATAAAGATACATATACACATGTTTATTGCGGCACTATTCACGATAGCAAAAACTTGGAACCAACCCAAATATCCATCAATGATAGACTGGATTAAGAAAATGTGGCACATATACACCATGGAATACTATGCAGCCATAAAAAAGGATGAGTTCATGTCCTTTGTAGGGACATGGATGAAGCTGGAAACCGTCATTCTGAGCAAACTATCGCAAGGACAGAAAACCAAACACCACATGTTCTCACTCATAGGTGAGAATTGAACAATGAGAACACTTGGTCATAGGGTGGGGAACATCACACACTGGGGCCTGTCATGGGGCGGAGGGAGCATGGAGAGAGAGCATTAGGAGGTTTACCTAATGTAAATGATGAATTAATGGGTGCAGCACACCATCATGGCACATGTATACATATGTAACAAACCTGCACGTTGTGCATATGCACCCTAGAACTTAAAGTATAATTAAAAAAATAAAGTGATATACATATCAGATATATGTGTATATATATCAGGTATATATCATATAGTATTCCATATATATCAGATATATGGAATATATCTGATATATATGGAATACTATATGATATACATGGAATACTATATGATATATATCTGAGATATATATATATGGAATACTACTCAGCCATAAAAAGGAATGAATTAACAGCATTTGCCATGACCTGGATGAGATTGGAGACTATTATTCTAAGTGAAGTAACTCAGGGATGGAAAACCAAACGTTGTATGTTCTCACTAATATGTGGGAGCTAAGCTATGAGGATGCCGAGGCATAAGAATGATACAGTGGACTTTGGGGACTTGGGGGGAAGGTTGGGAGTGGGGCGGCAATAAAAGACAACAAATATGGTGCAGCATATACTGCTCGAGTGATGGTTGCACCAGGATCTCACAAATCTCCACTAAAGAACTTACTCATGTAACCAACCATCACCTGTATCCCAATAACTTATAGAAAAATAGAATAGGCCGGGCGTGGTGGCTCAAGCCTGTAATCCCAGCACTTTGGGAGGCCGAGACGGGTGGATCACGAGGTCAGGAGATCGAGACCATCCTGGCTAACACGGTGAAACCCCGTCTCTACTAAAAAATACAAAAAACTAGCCGGGCGAGGTGGCGGG
Organism: Trachypithecus francoisi; assembly: GCF_009764315.1. Classification (NCBI taxonomy): domain Eukaryota; kingdom Metazoa; phylum Chordata; class Mammalia; order Primates; family Cercopithecidae; genus Trachypithecus; species Trachypithecus francoisi. The sequence goes on from NW_022681469.1 coordinate 82,983,680, forward strand.
CGCCTGTGGTCCCAGCTACTCGGGAGGCTGAGGCAGGAGAATGGCGTAAACCCGGGAGGCGGAGCTTGCAGTGAGCTGAGATCCGGCCACTGCACTCCAGCCTGGGCGACTGAGCGAGACTCTGTCTCAAAAAAAAAAAAAAAAAAAAAGAAAAAGAGAATAAAATAATAAAAAAAAAATAGCAAACTTTTCAAGAATTAAAAAAAAAAAAACCCAAAAACAAAATAGTCAAATGGAAACATCCCAAATGTCCATCAACAAATGAATGAATAAACAAAGTGAGGAATACAATATATGGCTCAACCATAAAAAGGAATGAAATACTGACTGGTACATGCTATTATATGGATGGACCTTGAAAACATTACGGTAACTTAAAGAAGCCAGACACAACAGGTCATATATCATTCTATTTATAGAAATACCCAGAACTGATAAATCCATAGAAATAGAAAACAGAGCAGTGGTTCTGATGGGCTGAGGGGACTGGGAAATAGAGAGTGAAATAGAATGTTTTCTCTTGAGGTGGTGAAAATATTTTGGAACTAGATCAATGTAGTGGTTGTACAACATTATGGATATACTAAATACCATTTTATTGTGCACTTTAAAATGATTACTTTTATGTTACATGCATTTCACCTCAATTTAAAAAAACAATTTGATGTGGTATCACAGTTTATAAGACCATTAGGATATAGCAACCTGCTACATTTTTACCCCCCTTCATTCCCCTTCCCCCTTACACTTTCCCTACACACATGCACACACCCACCCACATAAATGTACACATGCCCTCTAGGCTCCAGGCACCCTGCCTGTTGCCATTTCTCAAACGTGCTACGTGTGCACCATCTCAGTGTCTTTGCACTTGTTCTTGCCTCCATTTGGCACACAATCCCCACAGTTGCGTTTAAGACTTACTCACTCCTTTTCTTCTGTCCCTGCTTAAATGTTCCACCTCAGAGAGGGTCTCCTTGACCACTCAAAATAAAATACACTCCCATCTCTTGCAGCCTGTGTTATTTTTCTTCATAACACTTACCATTGTTGGACACATTATATTTTACTTGTTTACTCATTTATTGTCTGTTTCTCTTCCTGAATGTAAGGTCCATGAAGGCAGACACATTATTTAAATCCTGTTATATCCTCTACACCTAAAACAGTGCCTGGCACAGAGTAGACAATCAGTTAATATTTGTTGAACAAAAGAGTATTTTGTATATAAAGTTCCAAAACAAGTAAACATGATATGTTTAGACACACATATATATGTGGCAAAGCCATGATGATAAACACAAAATTCATTTAGAGATTCACTCTGGAGAGGGGTTGAGGAGAAAAGAGAAGGAGGAGATCGTGAGGGGTCTAGAAGTTTTAATTTTATGAGTAAAGTTCTATTTATTTTCTATTTATTTAATTGGATAGCATTTAATAAGTGTTTTTTATCTTTATGCTTTATGATATATAATATTGCAAACAATCTAACATGCATCACATATTTCACAAACTTTTTCAACAGGTTAGCAGTATAATTATTCAGTAATATGAAACAGTACTAAATGTGCTTACTTTATTATTTGCTTAATTAAAAATAAATTACTGTACTTGCTTTCTCCTTTCAAGATTATTACTCTATTCTTTGGAAGAACACAGAGACATTCATCACTAACATTCGTGGGGGTGCCCCACTTTCAGTGACTGTGTCTTCTGTTACCCATTTCTAACCTAAGAGGAAGACGGATGTTTCTGTTCAGAAAATCACCTGCTGTTTCAAATTTATACTCATTTGAAACTGTCTTCTTTTGCTTTGGGTGGCATAAGCGATAAATGATTTTATAAAAATATTAACTTTAGAAAAACATTTTACATGTAACTAATCAGAAATCACATCTGAGCCCATCCTATCACAAGCAATTAAAACACAGGCTTTCATCTAAAAATGGAAACATTTCACTATGATTTTAGTTTCTGTTCAAACAATAAAATTTATTCATCGGACTCTGTATCAACCTTTATTAGCCTCTCAGAATATTAACGTTACTTCCTAGGTCTGTGATACCTTAACTGAATATTCACAGCTTCAACAAGTTTGCTATGGAACAACTGTAAGAGATGATGATGGTGAATTTATCCCATTTTTCTACTTGTTATTTAACTCTGACTTTTGACAATTTTCAACTTAACTTCAGACAACAAACTGACCTTTTGGCTGAAAGAAGACTCTGTAAATGTAAAATACAGATAATTTAATAATCCAAACTGCCATAAATAAGCACAATATCAATAATTAAATATGATCTATTTATATAATATACAAATTTAACTCATCTACTGATTATGAAAATAACAGACTGTCATTGCATCTAGCTAGATTCATTACCAAACACACAGCTATTGTCACAGAAAATTAAAGCTACAGAGATCTTTTATATACATATTTTTACAGATGAATAAACCAAGCTTGTGATGGGGAGAAAAGACAGCCCATGCTTTATAGTAAGTGGCAGAACAAGGCTTAGACTTCGGATCTCATATTTTAGTAGTCTTTTCCATACATCTATGGCAATGATTTGCATACATAATATCTTGGTTGTGTCTTACTATCCAGGGATATAAGCTCACAAGCTACTGAGAAGAAACAGAGTACTGCCTTGGCTAAGTGAGTTGTGACTTCATAACTGTGACTGCCCAAACTCAGTTAAGAGCCTGTCAAAATATTTCAAGTAGCACTATCAATCATGATTTAAAGTATACTGTGAATGAATAAGTAGTGAATGAAACATGTTTAAACTATACAAATATGAGAACTTTTGGTTATAATCATTTTTTAAAAGTTATTTTTCCATTTTCCTTTCTAAATTTGAGATTTCTAAGAGCTATTATTTGTGTGCATCTTTAAGTTGTATTCTGGCTGTAATAAATCAAAGCTGGCCGGGCGCGGTGGCTCAAGCCTGTAATCCCAGCACTTTGGGAGGCCGAGTCGGGTGGATCACGAGGTCAGGAGATCGAGACCATCCTGGCTAACATGGTGAAACCCCGTCTCTACTAAAAAATACAAAAAACTAGCCGGGCGAGGTGGTGGGCGCCTGTAGTCCCAGCTGCTTGGGAGGCTGAGGCAGGAGAATGGCATGAACCCGGGAGGCGGAGCTTGCAGTGAGCCGAGATCCAGCCACTGCACTCCAGCCTGGGCGACAGAGCGAGACTCCGTCTCAAAAAAATAAATAAATAAATAAATAAATAAATCAAAGCTATAATAAAGTATAATACTTATGTAGTTAATTTACTGAACTTACTGCAAATAAGTTCAAACCCAAAAGCTAAATTGCACTCAAAATATATACATACATGAAATACTTAAAATGCACTTATAAAATCAGAAATTTTAAACTAATGCATTGACTCATTTTTGAAACAAGAAAAGGCAGAATAAAAGATAAGTATGGTTATTGATTAAGCTAATGTCCATGTACCCAAGGAATGATTTGGTGAGAACTCATTCATGATGCTAGATGACCTACTACTAACCTGTTAGCTCTGCCAGAAGAAAAATTACTGAAGTATACTTCGTGGATATATTATAGTGCCTCATCCCCATCTTCCTATAAAAGGAGGCTTCCAAAAGCCCATTGACCTTGCCTGTGTGCAGAGATGACCTTGTTTGTGCAGCAGTCAATGCCAACGTCATCTTCAGTGTGAAATTCTGTCCATAACATTTTGATATTAAATTCTTATCTGTAAAGCTTTCTCTTCATGAAAAAATTCGCTATTTGCTAACAATATAAACCTCCATAAAACTATCCTTTACAGAAAAGCTGAATTTAAATTGCATTTTTGAAGGATTAAATATAAAATTTTATTTGAAAATAAGGATATATTTAATAATTTCTTAGGAGGCACCAGGTGCATTAAATAATGAGCTTGAATTTGGGGATATGGCACCAATTGTCATGTAAGGCCATTAGTACTTTTGATAATAAGAGGACATATACATCACTATATTGCCATCACCTATCAGAATTAAAGTCATGGTCATGTAGACAGAGCTTTTACCTGATGCAGTGAAATAAAATAGAGAAAATAATAGAATTTTTCCTATCAAAGTAATTGTATATGTAATATTTATTGCCATCTGTCACATTCATTGGTCCAATTGTTTAAGCAAGAGAACACAGAAATACTTCCATTTTTATTTTATTTTATTTTATTTTATTTTATTTCAGAGATCAAGTCTCTCACCTTCGCCTGGGCTGGAGTGCAGTGGCACGATCTTGGTTCACTGCATCCTCCGCCTCCCAGTTCAAGCGATTCTCCTGCCTCAGCCTCCCGAGTAGCTGGGATTACAGGCACCCGCCACAACGTCCAGCTTTACTGTCCAGCTAATTTTTTGTATTCTTAGTAGAGACAGGGTTTTCCTGTGTTGGCCAAGCTGGTCTTGAACTCCTGGCCTTGTGATTCTCCTGCCCTGGCCTCCCAAATTGCTGGGATTACAGGCATGAGCCACCATGCCCGGCCCCCATATCATTACTTTTTAAAAATCACAAAACTACATTTTTAAAGAGTTAAAAAAAAAATTTGCCCTACTGAAACAGGGAATGTCATTAGAAATAGATCCACCAAGTATAACAAAGTAAGGCTATGAAGTAAAAAATAAGTACAAGAGAATCAGATAAAAGAAGAAAAGCCCAGCATATCATAATATTTTGACATCAGCTTTTGATTGCCATTTTACCTCAAGTCTTTTTTAGGTACTTCTCTTGATCTGAGCAGTTGGTAGACAACTACACCATTCTCAACACAACTTAATAAAAGTCTTTATAGAAAGCATATTTTAAAGCTGCATGCAATGAGATACATAGAAGAGAATTTTATAGTAGGTTTATTTTCCTGATCCCTAATGAAAAGTGACAGACATATCATCTCTATATGCTAATTTGAATTCTTCTCACCTAGAATCAGGTGTCTTTGAGAAACATTTAACATTTATAACTGAAGAAGCAACAGAGTATTCAAATTTACAAATCTTTCTGGACCACCCATGTGGAGGACACTGGGCAATGAGTTGTGAGTGCCACAGACAGGTAAGACAGACACATTGTCTGTTCAGGAGGCAGCATGGAGAGATGAAAAGGGAACTGCCTGCAGAGACAGAGGGACCTGGATACAAATGAGAGCTTGACTGCTTGCTGGATGGGTCACCCTGCCCACCTTATCTAACTTCTGAGAGCTGAGACAACCACCTGCTTAGAGTCCAGGGCATAGTAGGTATTTAAAAAATGTTAGTGCCTGTTTGTTAACCCCTTGCTTTCCCCACATAATCGACTATATGACAGTTTAAATTGGAGACACAGGCATGTACACAACTAAGTATAATCAGAGGAAAGCATCAGAGATGCTACAATAGGGATACAAAGAAATTGCTTCTGATACTCAAGGGGAAAGCTTTTGGTTGGGACTAGGAAGCCGGAGAGACTGTGGAGAAGATTGTTCAATTTGGCTTTAAAGGAATGGGTAGAGTTTCAGTAGAGAGAAGGGAAGGAGAGTGTATTCTAAGTTGGTGGAAAAGCAAAACTGGGGCATTTATGAATGAGTGCTTTGGTAAGTGCCAAGCTTCACTCATTACATGCTGGCATTGTTGCAGGTGCAGTGGATACACGTAGTAAACAAGGTAAGACAAGAATTCTTTCCTGAAAACGCACAACAGATTATCCCCATAGGTGGAAATAAGAGAAAATAGAAACACACAAACACACACACAAGCATATGTCAAATTTCTTTTCCCTGAAATTGTATTACCCAAAAAGTATTTGCTATGCATGTGCTATGTACTCAGAACTTGGTGCTCTGGAAAATTAAAAACCAATTAAATATAGCTAGTGGTTTCCAGAAATGTACAATCAAGTCCAGTGGACAAAATGAACACATGTGAAATAATAAATTATCAAATATTATGTCATAGACTATAAACGAAATAAGAGGTAAGAATAGAGGATCATATAGACACACATTTCATTCATGAACCTTTATTAATACTTTCATTTTTACTACTATTATAGACTACTTGCCATATTTGTTTACCAAATTTGAGTACGAACCAATAATTCATTACTTGTATCCATTCTCCTCAATGAGCATAAATAACTTACAGGCTTTAGAGTTCAGCAGATCTGAATTTGAATCCCTCATTTCCATTTTCCAGATAAATGACTTTTTTCCTGTTTTTAATCTTTGGGTTTATATATAATATCTTTATTGCAGTAAAAGATACAGATGGTAATGTTAAAAAAAAAAATGTACCATTCAGTTGTTATCACAAAGCAAACACCCGGGTAATCACCCTTCAGGTCACAAAACAGCACTGCCAGCAGCCCTGAACCGCACCGCGCCATCACAACCCTTCTATTTCCCCTTCTCTTCCCCCTAAAGGCAACCACTATTTTGACTTTTAACTCAGTTGTTTAGTTTTGTCTGGTTTTGAAATTCACGTGTATAAATTTTGTAGCATTCTTTACGTGTATTTAATGCACTTACACACACATTTCTCTTTGTATATGCTCAGCGGCAGGATTCCTAAGCCATTGGTGAGGACTGTGTTCACTTTGCTAGGCACACTGTCACTTTCCTCCAGCAGGTCTGGAAAGTTCTCTTGCTCCACATCCTCACTAACTCTTGGAATTGTTTAGATTGTTACACTTTTCGCCATTTTGGTGTGTAGAGGTTATCATTTTGGTTTTAACTGGCATTTCTCAGTTAAAATACGGATGAGAATGCTTAATATATTTATTAACTTAGGATGTCCCTTTGGAAAAATATCGTTCAAATCAATCTTCAAACATTCGATCTATACTGCCCTTCTGACAGACTAGTACCGATACTAATACAGTGTTCTTGATATAGCTGTGTTGATAATATTGTACTTTTCTCCAAAAAGCTTTCAAGTGTGTCTAGTCTATTCAAGAGCGGATTCTAAACCATCAGATAGCATACAAACCCTTCTATACTCTTATGCTATGGGCTCTTCAAATTTATTTTCAAACTATTTTCAGATGACACTTCTGCTCTGGACATACCAGTATACTCAAGTTTTGAGAATGCATGTGCTCCTCTTCTCTTTGTCTTTATACATCAACTTGTGTCTTTCTTTTCCAAATTAGAACCTTGTCTTCCTTCTCTCAACTTATTAGAACCCTTTGTATCCTGAGAAGCCGAATTAATCTGCACTCTCTCTTTCAAAGCTTCCTGACCATCACAGTTGGAAATAATCTCATACTTTTGAAAATCTGTAACAGCTACTGAGATGCAATATGGTGCTTGGAAAAACTGTAGGCATTTGAGTCAAATAGAGGTGAGTTTTAAACTCTTTGCAAGCTGCACAATCTTAAGTTTCTTAATCTCATGATTCTAGTTCTTTGCCTGCAAAATGGAGTTAATACTAAATCCTTTGGAGGGCTGTTACAAAAATTAGATATGATAGACATCATAGCTGAACATAGCATAATACGCATGACACATAATATTGGCTAAAATAAATAGAAGCTATTACTTCTATAATTTTTGATAGTATGACTTATTTAAAATTAATTATATACCTTTTTCTTGACAATTATCTCTTATGCATATATTGTACATATGCCACCAGGATATAAAATCCTTTAGACTAAGAATCATGTATATATCTTTGCGTATGCCACAGTATCATGCAAACATCATGTGCTTGAAAATGTTGATTGATGTCATATTTACTTATGAGTACATAATATTTTTAGAAACAGGCTTGCTGAATATTAAGTTGACAAAAGAGTTTACGATTGTAAAACATCTTCAAGTTTTGGTATAATTTGACTAGAAATTAAATCACTCCAGCTTTCATTTATGAAGGTAGTCACCATAAGGTCTATATAATCAGTGAAGACAAGCATATTGATTGTGCTCAACCACAGAAGCCTTCTTCTGTTGGATAATCCAATCAAATGTCATTTTGGCATAAGAGAAAAAGTAAGTTTGATGACAGGCAAAGGTCTCAGAGGTGGTGAAATCGATTTTAGTCATGGCAACAAGAGGGATCAATATGCAGACTACCAGTCTACAAATATACTGAAAGATCTTATAGGAAATCAGAATGCTGACTGTGCTATTAAAAAATGCACAAATATTGCTCTTCAAAATGTTATCATTTAAAATGTATGTACTTTTATTGAAGAATTTTAAAAATATCAACAATCAACCTGATTTAAGGAACATAGTGATAATAAATGTACTACACATTCAGACATTTCATACTTCTGAACACACACACACACACACACATATATATATATGAACACATACATACCAAGACAAATACAGAAGAGTCCTTAACCTGAGTTGCTCCATTAGAAGTACTTCTTTGTGATTACAAAATGTTATCTAAGTCACCTTCCATTCTTAGAACTTTTAAGAGTTAAACATGCCCAACTACATTCATTTAGCTGTATATTTACAAAGAACTTTGTAACCACTAATTTTAAAGAAAAATTGCTAATTGGCTACTGTGATTTCTAATGTAGAACTCTCTAGAGACACTGAGGTCAAAAGCTTAGGGCACTGAGATAGGGCCACATGCTTAAAAGTATTTTTCCTACCATGGATGCATTCATTGTATGACTTTTCCTTCAAATGGCAGATTGCGGGCGGACAGAAAAAAGGATTGCCAAACAGCAGGTATTCACTACCTTTTGAAGTAACCTCAACTTCAATGTGCCCTTTCTGATAGTGCCTTCAATACAGGCACCATTCAGTAAAACAATTCAGTGTAAAAACAACTGTATAGCACATCTTAGAATATGTTTTTCTATGAAAATAAATTATATCCAATCATTATTATCTAAAAGGGTTTTATAAATTGCTCCTGATATAGGATTGAGCTAGATTTCTAATATTAAAATTAAGAGTTTTTAAGCTCTTTATGTCCTAAATCCAGGCAGGCTGTGACCAAAATTAGGGAATGTCAAATTAGGGCCTGATAAAAATTTTGATAGCATCCTTCATGACTGTGTGAGGGAAACAGAAAGTGAGTGGTAAACAACAGAGCTATTTGCCGGAGTGAGGGCATTCATAATAACATATTCATTTCTCTTCTTATTCCTTGGACAGAATTCCTACCTAGAAGCCCAAGAGTCAGAGCCTGCTTCCCCCATTTCCTTGTAAAAAGTACATGTTTCCCCAAGGCCACAGGAAAACATGCAATTGAAATAGGTAACTTTTGCCTAATTAGGAAATACTGGAAATCAATGTAACTTAAAATGTTCTTTGGGTAAATATTTCATTGCATTGATTTATACAAGTTTTCTTTCACATACTCTCATGTTTATAAATGAGATTCAGCACAAATACACTGTTTTTAAGTACTTTCCTTATTTTTCTATGGGTTTTGTTTTTTCATTTGACTGCTTTTTATTTTGGGTTGCTACCGTGTTAGACAATCTGACATAAAATCTGTGGTTGACAGCTAAAGAGTAATTTTATTCTTATTAGAGCATTTTGTATCACTAATTACAAAAGGTAGAATAAGAATCAGTTTAATGCTAATTATTGAAAATAAGAAGTAAGTTACATCAAGGCTGTGGAAATAGTAATATAATAGCTCTTTGAAAATTCCTATCAGCCCATTGCTTTCACTTTTGTTATGGGAAAATATTTATTGTGGTAATGTTTCTTTTGTTTCCACTATAATACGAAAGTACATGGAAAATAAAAATATCAATTCATAGCACACACATTTAATAAAAATCAACACGTATATACAATATTTTTCTTTTGTTATACTTTTATAGTCCCTTTCAAAATAATCTGTACCAGGTCTCTTAAGACATAAGTGTTTGTAGAATTTGAATCCAAAGGAAGTAAAATGATTATTATGGTAAACAGACTCAGACGAACTATCTCAAGTATGTCCACACTACGAAGAAAAGTTACAGAAAATGGTGTTTAATTAGTCACACATATTTCAATATAAAAATACTTTCTGAAGACCTAATGAAACATAACACATAATTTTCAGTTCTATATCGATTTTGCAATTCGGTGAATAAAGAATTCAAAATGTTAAATGCATTATATAAAAATGATTCAACAGCAGAGCCATAACTAAAAATCTGGCTTTCTGATCCTTGATCTCTAAAAATAAAAAGTCTTTATAGTAATATGTAGACTTTTGCTTTTTGACAAATTATTACTAGAGACACAGGCACTAGAAATACAAGTAACGGCAAAAATCAAACAACCCCATTTCTTTGAGAATTTCTTTGTTCCATCTGACAAAATTTTCACATCACCACTAAGAAAACTTAAGAAAAACTTGACAAATAATGGAGTGGGGGGATACACTGAACTGTGGATAGAGAGATTATGTGTGATTAAAGATGTCAATTTTCCTAAATGTATTTAAAATTTCCATCACCCCTGTCAAAAAATTACAAAAAAACATGAGTCTGCAGCTAGGAAAAATGACTAATCAATGAATTTTTGAAAGTTAATAATAGAGAAGGAAGAATGGCTTTACTAAATAGCAAAGTAAATGATCAAATAGAAAAGTGGTCTGGATCTGGTGAAAGAATAGAATAATTGACTGGAATAATTGACAGGAAGATAAAAAAACAGAATATACTGGTCTGTTGTACACAGTAATTACTAGAACAATAGATTTTAACTATATAACGACATTTTTATTATTCTCCACTTGTCATTCTTTCAGGTCTTATTTTTCAGTTGCTTCATTCTTCCTTTAGCACATATTGTATACAATTTTTTTTTTTTTTAGTAAGAATCCCCATTTGGGATATGATTCCTTAGAATAAATTACTAGACATGGTATAGATTGTTATATTTGAGGTTTATAACATATTTTGTTAAACAATATTTTAAAGATAATAATAATTCATAGTTTCTACTTTTCTATGAACACGTTTCTATTTCAAAACACTGGGTGCTTTTAGGTTATTTTATTTTAGTACGCAGATGTGGAAAAAGATATATTGTGTTTTTATATATATCTAAAATACAAAGATATATTTGTATTTCTTTGTTGCAATGTTCTTATATGCTTAGTAACCACCTGTATTTCTTCTTACACGAATTGTACCCTGGCTCTGTAGTGGTACTCAGAATCTAGCCCTAAATGAAAGCTTGAATGCCAGTGTATTGGACAGGTCCAGAGGGCCCTTAGTATTGACATACATTCTAGATGTATGACAATCTTTGCACACAACTTCCCAGAATGACAATGGGGCTCCTGGGCTCTGTCAAGTTGTCTATTGCTAGTACAACAGAGCTCGGCATCTTCTTGTTTGCTTCAGCTGGAACAGGTTTAAGAAATGTACAGTTTTTAGAAAAAGCATAAACCCTCATTCATTTAGAATAACACTTGGGTGTATTTCAGTGAACCTTTAAGTTGAAACTAATTCCCTTAAGATGAATAATATTTTGTGGATGGTGCAACTTTAAAAGACTGATGAACATTTAAGGTAGGTAGAGGTCATTTAGTTGTGAAAACATTTACAGTCTTTATATGTGGCTAGCTAGCCGGAAACAGAGCTCCACAGGGTCTGAGCTTTTCAGGGTGCTTTGAATAGTCCCAGAACTTGATTTTCCTCCTCTTATACACATGGGCAGTCAAACCAGAATAATGGGGACCATTCTACATCAAAATAATTACTGCCATTCTCTTCTCTGAGGAAGGGTAGAAGTGAAAAGAAATCAACATACACTTAATTCAGGATATATGCTTAACATATACTGCAAATCAACATGAAATACTATTTTGTAAAGGAAGAGTTCAATAAAAGAAAGTTTTTTGTTCTTTTTCCTGAGTTTGGCTATATAATTATGGGATTATTTTCAAAAGAAACAGCAGGGGACCTGCCTTGCTTTTCTTAACTTTAGCAGGAGATAAACACTTTCATTTTCTGTGGATGAAAGGCACATCCTTCATACACATTATCATGTTTTTCACATTTAATATTAACCTTTCTATTGACCAAAGCTACATTTTAAGCCATCAGCAAATCCATTTTTAAATGCTTTTATCAAATTAGAATAAGAGGATATTACACTGAGAACAAAGGTGAAGCCTTTCTTTATGACTCAGATGCAACTTTGCTTTGTCATTTTCCCCTAACTACAATCACTAGATCATGCCTGAGTACAGTTCATCCAAAGAGCACTGAAGTTATTTAATTTAAATTCACCCTGCCAGGAAATATTATAAATGATCATATTAAAAATACCATAAAATATATAAATACCATAATGTTCTTCATGTCAAATTGAAAATAAATGAAGATCAGTTTTTTAAATTAAGAAGGTAAGAACAATCAGTAATTCATCATTGTCAATAAAGCCACAGATCAATTTCCGAAACATGAAGCTTAAACAACTTACTACTTATAAGTAATGGAAGTAATACAACTATACTATTCAGTATCTCTGGCACATAAAATATATTTTAAAAGTTATAGGTTTTCAAAGTATTATTATATCAATTGTTTTTACCTTTCTGAAGATGTCAGAAGTGTATATGTATAATGCTTGGGTATAAGTTTTCCCAATAATTATAAAAGGTATTCTTACCTACTTGATTCTACATTTCAGAGAAGCTATATAATAAAGAAAAAGTGTACAATATGAATTCTATTCTTATTTGCTGGATTATACTCATTTGGAACAGTTCTTTTCATTAGTATATAAACCCATAAAAGGTCTTTCACATAAAACAGGGACTCTAAAACATATGGATATACATGTCCACATTCAAAATGTAACATGTGACTGGAGAGCAAGAGAACATCAGCAGCACTGAGTGAAAACAGATTTCACTGCAACAAAGTTATCTGGAACATTCCTAGACCAAATTTGTTTTATATCCAGAGTTCATGGTTTAGTCTAAAGAAAGAGAGCAAGAATGTGTCTCAACTTCCTTTCTTTATAGCTGTGGCTGGAGTTCTATGTTAAAGGATCTGATTATACCGTTTCCCTACCAGAATATTTTCAATTTCAATTGCATGAAACAGTCTCTTGAACCTGGCTTATGAATTCTCTCATGATCTGGTTTTATCCCCAAAGATTCATCTCCTCCAGCTTTTCAAACACGAACTGGGCAGTAACATGCCCAACTATTTGCAGCTCCCCAAATATCCCAAGTTCTTCTATACTTCTGTGCTTTGCATAATCATGCTTTTAACCTAAAATATACTGAACTTCTTAATAATTTTTATTTATTCCTTGAGTTAACATGAGTCGTTTCCTTTTTAAAACCTTCAGTGATCCTACAAGGCAGAGAGCATACTCTACCCACTGTGCCCCTTGGCACACTGAGCGTGTCTCTAGCCCTTGTTGCACTATATTAAAATAATTTGATAACATATTTTCCCACCTCCAACTAAATAGTGCGTACTTGATGGGCAGGGGTTGCTATTATTAATGCAGATGTAATGCTTGCAACAGAGCAGACATAACAATGTGCTTGTGACCCAAGCACAATAAATGTGCATATAATACCAGTAACATACCATGTAATGCCTGAGACATAGCATGTAATGCCTAGAATATAGCAGTTCTGATGGGAACTGATAGTTTTAAAAGTGTTTGGCAGTTCTCCCTTTCCTCTCTCTCCTGCTGCCATGTAAGACATGCCTTGCTTCCCCTTTGCCTTCCACCATAATTGTAAATTTTCTGAGTGAGGCCTCTTCAGCCATGTGGAACTATGAGTCAATTAAAACTCTTTCCTTTATAAATTAGCCAGTCTCAGATAATATCTATATAGCAGTGTGAGGATGGACTAATATAGTAAACAATAAAATTCTTATCTGTAACCAAATTTAACAAAAAAGAAAGTTTCTGTACTCAGCTAACTTTCTCTCTATTGCACCCACCTTATACAGCAGCACAATAAATGTGAAATGAAAGAATGAATGAGCCTAGGTAGCAGACTGAGAAGTCTAACCAATGATTACACCAGTTTATAATGTTTAAATGTTGTTTATAAGGTCAGAACTTTTCTCCAGCGTTCTAGTTCTCTCATGGAATGCCTACCATAGCCATTTCCTGGGTTGTGCACCCTACAGAAGTTAAGACTAAATATCTAGAAGCCTCTCCATATAAATTTCTTATTTAAAATTATTGTATATAGTTCTGAATTATTGTATCTAGTTCTGAAGTTAACATTTTGGAATCTTAATACAAATATCAGTCATATTTTGTGACATGTCATTTCTATCATGATCTCAGCAGCTATGAGTTCTAGTAATTCAGTGTTCTGTCTAAAGGGAGATGAGAATCAGGAAAAATTATAAAAAGGAATCTTGGAACAAAATTGGCCAAAAAAAAAAAAAATGTGTTGAGGCACTTTAGGTACTTTAGCCACTCCACCGTCTCTCTGTTGGGCTACCTCTGTTTTTGTAAGGACAGTTGATGTTTTCTCATCTAACATCACATTCTCTACAAAGATGAAACCAGTTCTAGAAGAATCGTCTTCCACCTAGATTTTACTTTGCACTCTTTCTACCAAGAAATCTTCTATAGACATTAACTTGTTTTGAAAAGCCATTAGATCCTTCCTTTAGTATAATCTAGGGGTTTTGCAAATGTTTTCATTAACATATTCTAAAGAAAAATGTAGAATAAGTAATTGGTTAGGGGGTAAATTTTGGATACATCTGTGGGTCTAAGCCTAGTAGTCACCTATTCAAAGCAGGAACTTTCCCTCTCCTCTTTCTATACCACTTAGATCTCTTTTGGGATAAAAACAATGAAGAGACTTTATTGGTTTAAATAATGGCTTTACATAAAAATTAAACATGGTTTCTGGCTGGGCATGGTGGCTCATGCCTCTAATTTCAGCACTGTGGGAGGCCAGCTGGGAAAACTGGTTAATCCAAGGAGTTAGAGACCATCCCAGGCCAGAGAGTAAGACTTTGTCTCTACAAAAAAATAAAAATTCAAATTAAAACAACTAGCTGGGCCTGGTGGTGCACATCTGCTGTCCCAGCTACTTGGGAGGCTGAGGCAGGAGGATCATTTGAGCTCAGGAGTTTGAGGACTGCAGTGAACTATGGTCATGCCATTGCACTCCAGCCTGGGTGACAGAGTGAGACTCATTCTCAAAAACAAAATAAAATGTAGAAAAACATATGGCTTCATGTGAGAATAGCTCTAAAGGCTCAAGTAATACCAAGGAATATCTCCTCTCTTCCTTATATATTATCAAATTTATATAGTTACCGCAAACATCTCCAATGTCTCTTTTAGTTATTTCTGTACAAGCTCTTGGATGTATTCTGTTAGCATGTACTGGGTCACATGTCCATCCTTAAAGTGATTATTACAGCCAAGTAGATAGGATATACTGCTTGTTATTGGGAGAACCCATCCCCGAAAGTTAACGTGGGTTCTTTTCTATTTCCCTAAGCATCTTAGCTGGTTTGAGAAATAAAGGGAAAGAGTACAAAAGAAACAAATTTTAAAGTTGGGTGTCCGTGGGAGACATCACATGTTGGCAGGTTCCATGATGGTCCCTGAGCTGTAAAACCATCAAGTTTTTATTAGTGATTTTCAAAAGGGGAGGGAGTGCATGAATAGGGTGTGGGTCACAGAGATCACATACTTCTCAAGGTAATAGAATATCACAAAGCAAGTGGAGGCAGGGCGAGATCACAGGACCACAGAACAGGACAAAATTAAAATTGCTAATGAAGCTTCGGGCACGCATCGTCATTGATAACATCTTATCAGGAGACAAGGTTTGAGAGCAGACAACCTGTCTGACCAAAATTTATTAGGTGGGAATTTCCTCATTCTAAAAGCCTGGGAGAGCTACAGGAGACCAAGGCTTATTTCATCCCTTCAGCTTTGACCATAAAAGACGGCCGCCTCCAGGGGGGCCGTTTATAGACCTACTCTCAGGGCGCATTCTCTTTCTCAGGGATGTTCCTTGCTGAGAAAAAGAATTCAGTGATATTTCTCCTATTTGCTTTTGAAAGTAGAGAAATATGGATCTGTTCCATCCAGCTCACTGACAGTCAGAGTTTAAAGTCTTATCTCCCTTGTTCCCTGAACATTGCTGTTATCTTGTTCCTTTTTTCAAAGTGCCCAGATTTCATATTGTTCAAGCACACATGCTCTACAATTTGTGCAGTTAACGCAATCATCACACGGTCCTGAGGCGACATACATCCTCCTCAGTTTATGCAGATGACGGGATTAAGAGATTAAAGTAAAGACAGGGATAGGAAATCACAAGGATATTGACTGAGGAAGTGATAAGTGTCCATGAAATCTTCACAATTTATGTTCAGAGATTGCAGTAAAGATGGGGATAAGAAATTATAAAAGTATTAATTTGGGGAACTAATAAATGTCCATGACTTCAGCTGGTCCCTCCGTTCGGGGTCCCTGACTTCCCACAACAGCTTGCCTTGGCTGGGAAGAAGATTCATCCCAGCAAGCCTCAATAGTTTAGGGAATTCCTCAAAGAAAAATCAGGGCAGTTTATGATAGAAGAGAATGAAAGAATGTTGAGGAGGCAAGCAGCACAATGTATATTAATCTTCTATAATTTTATATCAATTCAGCAATTTCAATATAAGATCAACAATTCTAAAATTTTAATGAGTTAATTTACTTAAGTTCCTTACCCCTTTTTAGCCTACTAGCAAAACTGAAAGTCAAGAAAATGCACTATATTACTATATTAATCTTGTAGCTTGCTATATACCACGTTCCCTGTTTCAACCATAGGTGCTCCTGAGATAAGAAATCACATATTAAGAATCAAAGCTAAGCAGCATCTCTTCTTTTACTTCCTAATGTGGGTTTCTGGTGACTTTTTATTTGAAGACATGTTTTCCTCAGCCTCAACTTAACACAAGGCTAAGTACCAGCCGTCTTGAAGTTTAAAGATTACTGCAGCTTTCTTTTTTAAATTATATTTAATTGCCTTTCTACAGCAATATTCTCTGATCGTATATAAGTCAAGTCCAATTTCTGCCCATAGTCAGTAGCTAGTTATCTTCTAAAAACAGAAACCTATGATTCTAGTGACACATTCAGTATAGTTCTTATGTTATACAAATAAAAAACATGCATTTCTAATATACTCTAAAATTAGTAAGATTGTTACAACAATTTTTACAAGTTTTGTCAAACTCAGATAATCTTTTTCTATTCAAAAGATATTAGCTCAATGTCAATTCAGAGATATGTTTCTCTGTAAAACAGGTGAATTTTTTAATTATGGAATTTTATTATATATTTATTTTCTGATAGTGAATACAATAGACACTCATTTATTAAAGGACATATATATATGTGCTTTAAAAATGAGGTCACTTACCCGATGAGTGTGTTATGAAAATAAATGAGCTAGGCTGCAAATCAAGTAATCAAATTATTGGTAAGTGATGTGGTTTGGGTGTGTCCCCACCCAACTTTCATCTTTAATTGTAATCTGAATTGTAAAACCCCACCAGGCAGGGACCTGGTGGGAGGTATTTAGGTCATGGGGGTGATTTCCCCTATGCTGTTCTTGTGACAGTGAGGGAGTTCTGATGAGAGTTGATGGTTTTAAAAGTGTTTTGGCAACTCCCCCTTTCCTCTCTCTCCTGCTGCCATGTAAGACGTGCCTTGATTGCCCTTTGCCTTCTACCTTGATTGCCCTTTGCCTTCTACCATGATTGTAAGTTTTCTGAGTGAGGCCTCTTTATCCATGTAGAACTGTGAGTCAATTACATTTCTTTCCTTTATAAATTAGCCAGTCTCAGATAGTATCTTTACAGCAGTGTGAGGATGGACTAATACAGTAATCAATAAAATTCTTATCTATAAAAAATTTTTGAAGAAAATGGAAGTCTCTATGCTCAGCTTTCTCTCTATTGAACCCACCTTAGAGGAATAATAGTAACAACAAACACTTAAATATCACACACTAGGAACAATTCCTAGCATTTAGCATATATTAACTCATTTGTACTAGAGAACAGCATTATAAACAGATCTCATTTCACAGAAAAGGAAACTTAATCACTGTGGATTTAAGGAACCTGCCAAAGAAAGTGGCAAAGTTAGCAGGTGAACCTAGAGTCAGTGCTGCAATGACTAGTCTCCAGAAAGTTAAAGCTCAATAAAACACGGTCTAATGATAAAATGCTGTGAGAGGAATCCCTCAAATTTCAAGTCTTTCTGTATATTTATTTTTTTCTTCCTATGCAAATACAGTAGCTATTTTGCTCCAGTGTACTGGGACTTGGATGTAATGGAATTTGAAGGCATATTGAGATGGTAATAGGGTGTGCAATTTGGTGTCATGCTTTATTTGACATCTAGTAGGCAAAGTTTGAATTTGCAGTGAGGGCAATAATAAAAGTTTACTTAAGGAGAAATTAAGAGTCATTTCTTGAAAATATGTTTAGGGATAAAAGAAAGAAATTAGTTATGGTTCAGAGATTTATTGACAATCTGTTATGTGGAACACGGTGCTAGGAAACAGGCATACAAAAATAATTAAGACATGGTACCTACCCCATAGTAAGCATCAGTATAGAAGGAATAGTGGGGAATAGTAAACTGTAAGTGATTACATTACCAATTCCATAAAATGTACAATGGTGTAATGGAGGGGCAGAAGGGCCAATTGGTAAAACGGACAAGATTAGATGGTGGAGGACATACTGTGATTCCCAAATGGACTTCATACAGAAGGCAATAGGAAGCCAGTAAAAGATTTCTGCTCAGGGGTGGTGGCTCATGTCTGTAAATCCCAACCCTTTGGGAGGCCGAGGTGGGCACATCACCTGAGGTCAGGAGTTTGAGACCAGCCTGATCAATATAGTGAAGCCCGGTCTCTACTAAAAATACAAAAATTAGCCACGCTTGGTGGCG
Organism: Trachypithecus francoisi; assembly: GCF_009764315.1. Taxonomy (NCBI): domain Eukaryota; kingdom Metazoa; phylum Chordata; class Mammalia; order Primates; family Cercopithecidae; genus Trachypithecus; species Trachypithecus francoisi. Next base: position 83,002,592 of record NW_022681469.1, read on the forward strand.
GGTGCCTGTAATCCCAATTACTTGGGAGACTGAGGCAGGAGAATTGCTTGAACCCCAGAGGCAGAGGTTGCAGTGAACTGAGATCGTACCACTGCACTTCAGCCTGGGTGACAGACCAAGACTCTGTCACAAAAACAAACAAACAAAAAAGATTTCAAGCAGCTGAATGATGTGATCAAAAGAGGATTTATAGTGGATAATACCATAATATCAGTATAAAGAAAATAATACCAGTATAAGGAAAACCTGATTCAAGGATTCTAACATCTCTGCTTGCTGCCTTAGTTTTCCCCAATTAGTGTAATTCTTTTAAATTAGCACTGTCCCCTCTACTGTTGCAACCCTTATCTAAGCCACACTTCATCTCTCATTGGAATTATAGCTGAAGCTATAGTCTCCTCACTGCTGCTTCTCTGCTCCCCCAGAGTTGGTTCTCAACAAAGCAACATCAGTGATTCTTTAAAAACATGTCAGTTCTAGTCACTTGTTTCAAACCCTTCAAGAGACTCCCATCTTAGAATAAAAACCAAAGCCCCTGAATGGTCTCAAGCCTCTATAACCTCTTTAAACTCACCACCTAATAAACTCTCCCTATAACTCATTCTACTCCAACCACACTGGCCACCTTGTTGTTCCTCAAATATTCAAAGCATTTTCTACCTCCGGGTCTTGCATTTAATGTTCCTTCTGCCCTAAATGTTCTCTTCTCAAATTTGCATAGGGCTTACTTTCTCATCTCCTTTATGTCTCTTCACAGATGTCACTCCATTAGCAGGATTGAGGATTGAATAAATTGTAGTGTTGTGAACTAGGCTGGGAAAATTGGAAGAGAAACTGACTCTGGAGAAAAGATGACGAGTTTGACTTTGGTACACAGTGAAGTTAAAAATGCCAGTAGGGTTTGGCTGGCACTTCCGGGCATAGCTCTATAGCAGAGAGTTGATATGAAATGTTAACTTTTAACAAAGGATCAGAGAAAGAATACAACATATAGGAAACAGAGGAAGTAGCATGTGCTAGATTCAGTATGTCCACAAATTCTGGCAAGTACCTCTCATCCAAAGGTATAATATATTCCACTATTCCTTGAGCCTTGTTAGATTTGAGACTTGCTTTGACCCATAGAATGTGGCAGAAGTGGTCTTATGAGAGTTCAGAACCTAGGCATCAAGTGGCCATTCAGCTGCTTTTCCCTCCTAGAACATTATCTTGAGACCACTTAGAAAAGATGCCAGTCTAGTCTACTGGAACATGAGGGGACACCTGGAGATAAAATGAGGCACATTCATTGACATTAGTGGGGCCAACTGGGGCCATTCCACCATGCCAGCTCTTCAGCTAAATGCAGCTGCATCAGTGAGACCAGGCAGAACTAACACAGAAACTGCCCATCCAACCAATAGAATTATGAAAAAACAAACACAAAAAATTAAGTTTGAGGTAATTTGTTATGCCATATACATAGCTGGTACAGATTTTAATATGTAGCAATGAGATGCTGCTTTAAGAAATCTAAAACAAGTAGCATTGGCTTTGAGACTTGGGGTGGGTAAAGGCTGAAAAGTAGGCAAGAAGATTGTTAGTGAAGAGTAGAGACAGACATTAAATAATAAATTAAACCATTTGCCATAATTCTCCCATCTAGAGGCAGAGTCTATTTTTCCACCCATTGAATCTAGATTGGGAAAAGTAGGTAAGAAGATTGTTAGTGAAGAATTAGTTCCATAATGTACATATTACACCATGCAGTGATGAAAAAATTGGTAAAACTGTCTCTTGTGGAAACTTACAAGATAGAAAATGTAAGTATTTAGATAAAGGAATTCGCAGGAAAAATGTTAAAAATGTCCACTTAATGTTTTCTTTTTCTTCTGAGAATGATATGCTATTAGAAGAGAAATAGAGAAGAAATAATTGAACGTGCAATTGGAGTTTAGAAGATGCCACAATGAGCTATTATAAAATGAAAAAGTAAAACCATTTCTCATCCTTACTTCTCTAGGAAAAAGTAAGAAGTGACCTAAGGTAAAAATCAATCTGGGATCTAGCTAATAATTTGTTGATAACACCAGAGAAAGACTTAGGTGATTCATAGAAGACCCTCTCAGCTAGACAGGGCTTTTAAGAATCTTAGAAGCATTTCCCACAGCAGACTCACATGTAGCCCAAAATAAAAAGAAGGCTGTGTGAAAAACAGTTATGTATGGATATGGCTTTTGTGGCATAAAGTGATATCCAATGAGATTTATGGAAAACTCAAAATGTTTTAAGGGTGCTGCATTGATAAAACTTTGCCAATTTAGACTTGGGGAAATTCAGACAGTTCAGAATGAACAAAAAAGTCCTCTGGCCCCTCTAATTTCCATGGTCAGGAGACCGACTGAGAAAGTTCCTCGGCTACAAATATAAGCCATTTCTTATGGCAAAGGAAAGATATTTTAGGAGAAAATTCAAGAGCTCAGAATGAAAGAATCAGGAAAAACAGTGGACTAGGAAATGATTCCCAAAGAACAAAAGGAGAGCCTAATCAAGGAACTTACTCTGTTCCTGTTTTATGGTAAACAGGCTGGATACATATATTTATTGCAGCACTATTTACAATAGCAAAGACACAGAACCAACCCAAATGTCCATCAATGATAGACTGGATAAAGAAAATGTGGTACATATACACACCACGGGATACTACACAGCCATAAAAAGGAGTGAGATCATGTCATTTGCAGGGACATGGATGACGCTGGAAGCCATCATCCTTGGCGAATAAACACAGGAACAGAAAACCAAACACCACATGTTCTCATTCATAAGTGGGAGCTGAAAAATGAGAACACATGGACACAGGGAAGTAACAACACACACTGGCGCCTGTGGGGGTTGGGGAGGAGGGAGAGCATCAGGACAAATAGCTAATCCATGCAGCACTTAAAACCTAGGTGACAGGTTGACAGGTGCAGCAAACCACCATGGCACATGTATACCTATGTAACAAACCTACAGGTTCTGCACTTGTATCTTGGGACTTAAAGTAAAATAATAAAAGAACGTTATAGGGCAGAAATGGCTGAATGTTTCCTGTTTTTCTCATAATGGGAGAGTGCTTTTCCACTCTCTATCACGATATTGTATGTTGCATATGTGGAGGGAATTATTGGAAGATACCTTGTTCTTTTCATTCACAGACCTCTGATTCAAGAGTAGCTACATTCATATTTGAAACAGATGCAAATTATGAGATAGTAAACTTTAAGCCTGATCATATAATTGCATGACAATTTTTGTGGTCTTGGATGGGGAGGGTGTATATTTTGTATGTGAGAGGATTGAAAATAATTGTAACCAGAGTAGACTGTAGTAAATTATTTGGCATAATTCTTTGAAATATATCCCATTAAGAGGCAAAGTCTATTTTCCTACTCATTAAATCTGGATTGTCCCTTGCGACTTGCTGTGACTAGCAGAATGTGGACCATGTGATACTGTGTGAGTTCAAGGGGACTTTCAGCTTTTGCTTGGTCCTCTTGAAGTTATGCCTTAAAGCCACCATATAAAAAGAAGTTGATCTAGCTTATTGGAGGATGAGAGTCCATGTACCAATGGGGTACCAATGTACCCCAGCTGATGGCACCAACTGCCAGATATGTGAGGGAGGCCACTTGGACCTTTCAGCCATAGTCAAAATTCCCCAAGAGAGCTCAGGTGAAACCTGAACAAGCACTTCTGCATTCTCATGATTGCAGTGACTAAGTTTTGAGGTGGTTTGTTCCCTAGCAATAAATGATATATGGTCTGAGAGGTGGAAAGAGAATAGGGAATACAGAATCAATGAAGTCATGGGAAGACAACATTTTACAGAGAAGGTGGATATAAAGGGAATCAAAGGAGCAAACATGAGGTTCACTAACATAAGGAATGCATCTGTCAGGTTTAATAACTAAACTCCCGCCTAATTTAACTGCAAGTTATGCTTTCTGTCCAATGTCCATACTGGCTTTGGCCAGGCACAGTGTCATGTGACTGTTGTCCCAGCTCTTTGGGATGCTAAGGCAGGAGGATTGCTTGCACCCAGGCATTCAAGACCAACTTGGGCAACACAGTGAGACCACATCTCTAAAAGGAAATAAAGAGAAAATTGGTTGCTCTGTGTTGTGTTACGGCACCCACCACCTATGACAAAGTAAACTGCTATTCTATATCTGCCATTTGAAGTGGTAGCTAACATTCAGTGGGGAATTTGTATCACTGAGTGGTAAATAATTATTTACTCAATTTTTATCTGACATCTCTGCTGAATCTACCCTACTTTAAAAATAAAACAAAATTATTTAGAAAATTCTACTCTTTTCTACAACACTGCCATTTAAAAGAACAAAGAACATTGGCTCAACGCTGATGGTTTTTTTAAAAAAGCATTTTTTACTAACATATTCAAGTATATTGTAATACATACACAGACACATATACTAACACATAGCAGACAAATCAGAGTATCTGATGCCAAGTTTGTATAGTCCGAAATAAAGTGGTGATTACGACACACCAACATTGAAGGAAAACGTACTGCTTTAAATTTTCTAAAAGGTTATAATGACTTTTATCTTTACAACAAATTGAATAGAGAGTCTCAACCCAATTATAGGAAACAAACTCCTACCAATAGTGTTAGACGATCCTAATTGTAAGTGAGAGACCTTAGATTTAACATAATATCCAATCTAACTGTATTTCAAACACATTAGAAGACAACATTCTACAGGAAGGAAACTTCTTAGTTGACTTATTGCTTAAATTATGGAAAAACAATTCAGTTATAAGATGTGTTCTTGCATTTAAAAGAAGTTTTTTCCACATAATGGCCTTGTAATTTGTGTTAAGAAGAAGATTCCAGATCCAAAGAATGATCATGCATTTGAACTTGTGTTCCCATCTAGTTCCATAGATATTTGAACTGATCTGAACTCAGGGTTCTCACCAAGGTTTCAGAAGCAAATCTTATTTAGGTGAGGATCTATTCTATACACATATTTTAACTTTTTGTCTACCACTCTCCCTTGCACATTACAATGTTCTTGTTTATCACTGATAAATAATAAGATATGGCACAAAAGGTACTCCTCAATAGAAAGGCACAAAAATATTTATAAATGTGTTCTTCCATTTTAAGTTCTTGAAAAGATATTCTAACATTTTCTAATACTGAACAATCTTAATGTCTGCTACTTGGGAGTCTTCAGGTTTTCCAGCCTTCTGAAGCTCCTTTTTGCATTAAAATTCAAATAGAATTATTTGAATTTCATTGGGAATCCAGGAACCTCCTAAGTGGCAGTGGACCAGAAAACTGCATATTCTTGTGGGCCCAGAAGACACTGTTTAATAGGGTCTTTGGTTCCTTTTAGTTTATACAATATTCATATTCCTTACCACGTAAATGGATTTCCTTTTGTAATGGGCAGTGTTGCTGGCCAGTTTGGATCCCATGGGATCCCTTTCACTGGATCTCTGCACCCATCTTTCAGATTCTGCAGTTGCAGCCTCATTCCTGACCTTAGGCTGATTGCCCTTTGACACTAGCATTGTCTGGCCAATATAGGGAACTGGAAGTTTCTGGAACTCACTTTCTTTTCTCTGGAATTTTCCTGTTGCTGATTTTGTTTTGCATGCTATTGTTTTAATAAGTCATGCTTATAGGTACAACTGTATGGTGAATCCTCCTAGTGAATCACTAAACCTGGGAATGGTTTTAGGAACTCAAGTCCCTTTCTCTTTTCTATATTTTGCTTCTTCATTCCCCCTTTTCTTGCTGATTTCTTCTGGGAGCACATCCTTAATAAGCTTGATGTATCTTAATCCTTGACCTGGCCTATGCTTCTGGAACAATCTATGAATATTCTGAATTAGTCAAAATACTAGTCTCAACTATGAGTTCTATAACTTCTCTTTTTCTATTCCTGGCATGCTTTGCTCCCAATCTTCTACCAATTGTCCCACTTACCTGTGTCCCCCTTCACACTGTTACTTTTTAATAATAAATACGTGTCTGGAAAAAAAACTCAATATTCACTTTATATATTGCATACAAATTGTACTATAAGACTTAAAATAGGGCACTATATTTCCCCATCTCTTTCCACAATGAGTCCTGTTCTCCAGTGGTATAAATTTTCAAAATTCTTACATTTTCTTCAACATACTGAAATGATATGCCCCATATTCCTCCTAGTTCTGACTACATGGAAACAAAGAAGTATGACCAGAACTACTTGGGAAAGAAATAGTACTCAAGTTTTCCCTTTCCTCATCTTATAGCCGGAAACATATCTTGTTCCAGAAGGAAGAAATTGGTGGTAAAAAGTTGAGAAAGATTAAGAAGTCACGTGGCAAGCCAGTGCCCTAGATACTAAAGTCAATGATATAGCTTGGATATGTGTCCCCACTAAATCTCATATTGAAATGTAATCCCCACTGTTGGAGGTGGCGTCTGGTGGGAGGTGATTGGATCACAGGGGTAGATGTCTTATGAATGCTTTAGCACCAAATCCTTGGTGCTGACGTTATGATAGTGAGTTCTCATGAGATCTGGTTGTTTAAAAATGTGTGTCATCTCCCTCTTCTCTCCCTCTGTTGATACACTCTGTCATGTGAGATGTTTGCTCCCACTTAGCTTTCCACCATGAATAAAAGCTTCCTGAGGCCTCACCAGAGGCCAAACACCTAACAGTGCCATGCTTCCTATCAGCCTGCAGGACTGTGAGCCAATTAAACCCTTTTTCCTCTTGTATAAATCACTCAGCCTCAGGTATTTCTTTATAAGCAATGCACAAATAGCCTAACACAGTCAACTTTTCCAAGTGTTTTCAAAGCCAGTTCTTTTGATACTTTTGATCATATGTAGAAATGTACCCAAAAGAGTCAGAAAAACTTGCTTCCAGGGCTTGCCTCAGTGCTCATCTCCACATGTGTTTAGACATAAATCTTCTTCAGCATTACTAGAAGCCAGTCAGTTTGGCATGGTGCTGAGAGTCTTTGGATAGCAGAGTTACACCCATTCAAGAATGGCACAATACACAAGAATGGCCCTAGCTGGCAACCTTCATTACTCTTATACTGTATCATTAAGAGCTGGGTAATGCTGACTTGCAATGATTTACTTCCATAAAAGTATGTTTGGGTTTCTTAACAATCTGGGTCAAGTAGGAAAGTGATTGCTTATGCCTGTGTCATTGGTATATGCTAACTTTTACTAATGTGGGGAAAAGAAAAGAAAGATAGCACAGAAGTTCAGGCATTTGAAACCACTGAGGTTTACTGCTTTAAAAAATAATGCAAAAAGAAAAACAAAATAAACTGACTTTTTTTTTTTTGAAATTCACATGGAAAAGTGTCAGTACTCGATATCTGAAATAGCACACATGATATGGAAATATAGACAGCATCATATTTTTTGTTTTTAAGCAGAGGACAAGGAAATATGGAAACAATATTTGATTTACACTCTCAAGGAATAATACTTTTTCCCCTTGCTCCCGAGTCCAATAACCTGGCTTTGTTCTGCCTCTAATAAGCCAATTTAGGAAATAAAATACTCTTGCCTTGCCAGATTTACACCTTTAAATGAAACATATTCAATATCAAAAAAAATTAAAATAGGGCAGGTTTTGGGTTTTTTTTTTTTTACAGGTATAACATCCTCTGATTCTCCAGATCACAGATCTTTGGAGTAGGTTCCTGCATTTGTGTTCAGAGACCTGGAATTGCAGATCTGATGATCTTTAATTAATGAGCAGTATTTGTTCTACTACATTAAAATGTTTCTCTCTTTTTGGAGAGTCTAATTGTCTTTTGTGCTCTCTTTTGTCTTGCAACTCTGTTACACCCCTCTGCCTTCTTCTCTGACAGAGAAGCTATACAAAACTCCTCCTGGGGTCTCTTGCAACCCTCCCCCAACCCTCCTCCTTAGAAGGCAAATAGAAAAATGAACAACAGCAGCAGCAAATCTTAATGATCACTGGGAGTCTGGACAAAGAATATTTCAGAAAACAAATAGATTTTAAGTGTCTTGAGGTCATTAACAAAATTGTGAAATTTGTGAGGAATGTGTGAGCAAAAAAGTCTTTTTATTATTTCTTCAGTTCACAGGCTTTACGTTTCATGTCCCTAGTTGAGCTTTAACTTAATTATAAAACAAAATGTATAGCTGCAGCCCAGGCCTAGAGGTAGAGTCTGTACAACTAATCAACTTTAATTCCCTGGGCCCAATTTAATTACAAAACAACGTTTGGTGCAGCTGCTAAACACTTACCAGATGACCATATGATAATATCAGAGCAGTATTTACAAGTCTCCAGCTTTTTGTTTTATTCTATCAGCCTAATTATGTCTTAGTTTATATACAAATTTGACTGGGTTCTAGGATTCATAATAAAAAATAATTTTCTTGATTTTATACATCCATGTAGCTGAAACAGCTAATGTATTAAGTTGTACCACAACTAATTAATGTCAGGAAATAAAAGTTAATGTTGGAAAAGATGTCCTGTAAAGGACAATAACGAATTAAGTATCAGTTGCATACTTACCTTTTTAAATTAATTCTGTTAGTGATGTAGACAAAACGAAACCAGCTCATGTATATTGTGAGTTATTAATTTGCTTTTTAGGTTATAACATACATTGCCAATACAATTACACACATCTAACTCATACCTTTGCTTGTTTTTTAGCGTTTTTTCACAAGACAAGCTAGGAGGTAATATTTGCATTGCAAAATAAGTTTTCCTTAACAAAATTAAAATAAGCCACTTATATTTTTTAAATAGCTGGCTCCTTTAGTCTATATAAAATATATTCCATTTGCACAAATACCAGGAAGATCATTGCACTAAGTGGACTAAATCTGATTTTTCATTGCATAACACTGAGGCAGAAATGCCATGCAAAATTAACTTTTTAGCTTTTTGTTTCACTCAAAAACACTTTTCACAATACCTGAGACCCTAATTCCTCTGTAGGTCTATGGAAGGACAAGAAAAATTGTTTGAACTGAGAAAAACGAACAAGTACTATTACTGAGGGAATTTAATATGACCATTACTGTTTTTACAGAAATTCAAAAGGTAACAGTATTGTGTAATCCAAATTAGGATTTAAAATGTGAGTAAGAGAGAAACAGAACATGCTTCTTTTGCTTTCTTTTCCTAGCTGCCAATCTCTGAGTATTACTTCCTTTTTATGCCTCTCTTTATTGTAGAATAAGGAAGAGCTAAAGAGAGGACATATCACAGCAGGTTATGCTTATCATAGCAAAAAAGCAGAATATATAAAATTCATCATAAGAGATCTGGAGCAATGATCTGCTTCTTCCCATTTCAAACTCAAGCACTGGTTCAGATTTTACCTAATACTGTCTTGCATGACTATATTAGACCCTGGACAAAGACAAAAGGCTAATTTCTCAGTAATAGCAGTGTCTGTCAGTCTCCCAGCCCAGCAAGTGTCTTTCTTTATGACTGAACAGTGACTGAGTCACAAGAGGAAACAATTCTGCTTACTGGAAGAAAATAGGATGGAAAGAATTATGACGGTTACCAGATGTCCCAGTACCCCCAAGGGGGCACCAGAATGTTTCTGCATATGCTGTAAACAGCATAAACTGTCAACTATTGGACCCTGGGGTTTAGCACTCATGTTTCTCTGATGTGCAGAGTCATAGGATTCAAGAGATAGAGCAACCTTAGAGATGATCTCGTCCAGAGGTTTAAAGTACGTCTGGGGGAGTCTTGCGGTTTGTGTGACTCAGGGATGACTTAGAGGTAAGGGGTTCTCCCCAATACAGTAGCAGTACTCTTAGGAAGGAATGTAAAAATCTTAGAGCTAATATCAAGACAGTATATTTTATCAAACAAATATCAGTTATAAAAGTCCAAGATTATTCCTGTGGCTGGGGAAAAGAATCTTGTGGAAAGCCACTATCCAGTGGCTCTAGGACATTCCTAAATAAGGGAGTCCTAGAGAGTAAAAGGTTAGTTCAGGAACTCTAGGCTGTAATGGACCTCGTGGATTGTGAGCCTGGAAATTAAATGATAACACTAAGACATGATGTCAGGGAGGTTAAAAGAAAATACTTTTAGAGTCAAGTCAACCAATGCTTACAACCCTTCTTTGTTTACATTTCATTTTCTATAATTTTTTTTAAAGTCACTTTAAAAAGTTACCTTTCCTTGTTGTTGTTAAATTTGGCAATTCAATTAATTATTACCCTAATGATAATTTAATTCTTATGCTATATGATCTGTTCTGTTTTCACATTTAACATTATCTTGCTACTATTCATGGATCCTCTCCACTGCCACCATTTCATTAAGGACAAAAGTGAGAAGGAGACAGGGAAGGGGAGGGGAGGGAGGGAGGGAGGGAGAGAGAAGCAGCTATTTCTATGTTTGTAAATGGAACCAGCTATAATGCAAGAAGACACAGGATTTTAATAGAAAGTAAAAACATATATGCAGGATTGGACGTCCATAAAAACATAATAGACACGTCTGTCTTACCATCACTGTTGATGCACACAACCTCTTGAACTTGCGTGCCTGGACCACACTCCTTTCCATTATCTGGCTCGCAGTCTCCGAGTCTCACTGCTTTCCAGTCATAACAGGCAGGCTCTTCACAGGGAATGGCTTCCAGTAAGTGAGGGCAGTTTCCAGTTCCCCCAGAGCCTCCAGTGGGCTCATTGGTAATACGCCGCTTCCTCAGTTTGAAGCCTGAAGTACGGGGGAAAGAAAAATCTATTGTTACCATCAAAGGTTGAGTATTTCAGAAAGTTGAATAAAATCTCAGGGTAAAAGTTAGATAAGAGTGGAGGTAGAAGTAATTTCTGTTTTGAATCACAGACTCTAGCTAATCTGGGGTCATGAACCATTCATTAAATGAGTAAGTGAATGGATTAATGAACAGAATGAAAATAAATGAGAACCTTTGGTTTTAGCTTACTACCACAAAGGTAAGGCTAGAAATGTCGTATAGTACCTATCTCCCTTGTAGGGCATAGAGGAGTAGGGTGGGAAGGAGCAGAAACAGAGATAAACTTTGGTTGACTTGGAAGGTCTGTAGCTATAGCATATTCGAAGAATGAGTGAAATTTCAAGCTATTTAGAAATATCGATTACCAGACAAAAGTGCTATTTTTCTTAAATCTTCAGCAATGTCACATGATTAAATTTGGAAAATGAACCTCTAAGAAGTTGTATGGTTCCAGAGAAACAATCTCTTTGAGGTTCAGTTGATTTTAGACCCTCTGGGAATTTGAATTAGGAACATAAGCCATGTGGGCTCCAGTGTGAAATATTCAAAGTCCTGCTTTGTGCTTTAATAGCATCTAAGTGTTGCCCTTCCTGACAGTGTGTAACAAAATTAATAAGTCTATTTATTGTTATGTAAACATACTAGAATCACTAGAAGACTGGCCTTGGAAACAAAATAGAAAAATGTTTTTAATCACGAGATCATGTGAAAATTAACTCACCACGTCCACCATAAGAAAACCATTGCATTTATTCTATTCCTCTCTCATTTGCATTATGAAAGTAATACCATTTTTACATTTTTTTCTTCAAAGTAATAAGCAGCTTTATTATTGGGCACTAGATGTGGGTCAGGCACTAAACTAAGTGCTTTATGTTTATCTCATTGATTCCTTAGAGACAACCTGGATGGCAGATATTGTTACATCCCTTTTACAGATAAGGGGACAAAGGTTTAGACAAGTTAGCTAACTTATCTAAACAGTAAGGGACACAGTAGGTTTTTCCAACCCAGGCCTGACCCCACAGCTCATTTTAACCATTGCACTAAACTGTCTCAGATCCTCTCCATCATTTTGTCTAAATTAACAAGCATTTATGCCTATGTTCTTCTGTTTTAATCTTCTGGTACTATCACTGGAGTAGGTTTATTCATCTTTTGAAATTAATAGTCTTTAGCCATTCTGGAAAATACCACAAACAAGGAACACAGAAGAGAATTTAAAAAATAATTCATGATTTGATACAACTGGTGGGTATAAAAGGCATGTCATGGTCACGTGACCTACCTTTTTTTCCTTGCTGATCATTACAGTTTTCATAAGTACAAGGTCCCCAAGCTGACCATGGTGAAACTTCACATTCAGTTGGACAAGGAATGTGGCACAGTTGTGTAGTATTAGGGATAGGGCCAGTGCATAATTTCAAGTCCACTGGCTTTGAGGCTAGAGAAAAATACAGACACATATTAAAAAAATAAACAAAAGGAAAACATATGGCCAGCAATATGATTTTTCTGTGTGCATGGAAAAGGAAAATCCTTAAAGAAGTGTTACCAAGATATCATTCCAATGCTTCTCAGCCACATCCTGAGAATAAAAAGAATGAATGGAAATAAAAGAGGCAGGATAGTGTAGTCAAAGGAAACTGGAGATGTCTTGCAAATTGTTTGATTACCAGTTTTATCACTAATTGGTCATGCAACTGATAATTCTGAATGTAACTTTCCTAGTCTGTAAAACATTCCTTAAGGTTAGATCTAAAATTCTACAGCAATATTCTAAGAAAGTAAAAGAAAACTTTAGAGGACTGAACACAATAGGAGGGGGACTATAGCTTTAACATATATGAAAAAAATGTCCACTGAGTAGTTCCTGGTGGAGCACTCTCCCATCTCGTTTGGTTCACAGAGATTGGGAGGTAAGATGAAGAAGGATCTCAAATGGGGGCTACTGTCTGTACCACCAGCTACAGTACTCACTGAATTATTTCCAAAACATCTAAATAATAATATATTATCTGCATATATGACATAAATCTAGTAAATGACAAGCTAATGGGTGCATCACACCAACATGGCACATGTATACATATGTAACAAACCTGCATGTTGTGCACATGTACCATAGAACTTAAAGTATAAAAAAAAAATCTACTAATCAGTAAGGATACTAATTTATAATTATCTACATTTGTTCATAAGTTGACCAATAAACTGTGGATAAATGTTGCTTGTCCTTGCTTCTTTTGTGTTTTCTTATACCTGCAGTTTGGCTCTTTTGTATATATTTGATAGTTAAGGTCAATATATGTCCATAGTTCTGGACATAGAACTAATTAAAAATGACTAACTGATGAAAAGATATGTAAAACTATATGGACAGAGGAAGAGAATCAAGTTCAGCTGTATAATATCTATCTATATAATATCTGTCTGTCTATCTCCTGACAGCCATAGTTGCTTTTGTTTTTTAAAAAATTTAATACGTGGTCAGGCGTGGTGGTTCATGCCTGTAATCCCAGCACTTTGGGAGGCCGAGGTAGGCAGATCATGAGGTCAAGAGATAGAGACCATCCAGGCCAACATGATGAAATCTCGTCTCTACTAAATATACAAAAATTAGCTGAACGTGTTGCTGCACGCCTGTAGTCCCAGCTACTTGCGAGGCTGAGGCAGGAGAATCACTTGAACTTGGGAAGCAGAGGTTGCAGTGAGCTGAGATCACGCCACTGCACTCCAGTCTGGCAACAGAGCGAGACTCTGTCAAAAAAGAAAAAAAAAAAAAAAGAAAAAAAAGTAATTATCTTGGTCACACATTTCCTGAATAATAGCTAATTCCTTTGTCACTCTGATAATTTGGTGAGTCCATGCTTGTAGAAAAAAATGACTTAAACAATGGATGCTTAGCTATTTCTCATTCTCCTATGTGAAAGAACTATCAAATTCTAATTTCATGGGATTGCATGAAGAAGCTCATAGAGAAATTAAAAATTTTAAACTGTATTTTCCTAACTTTTAAATGAAAGTACTATGTCTGTTTGTAGTTTAAACTTGAAGACAAATTGTAAGCACTTTTACAATCCTGTAAGTTTTCACGCACACAAGCACAGTCATAAATGCTATCTAAATCCTATCACATTGATTCCTTACTGCCACAGTTTTTGTTCTGAAAAGTATTCTGCCAATTTTATGTCTCCTTTTCTCTACTAGTAGTACTTATCTCTTTCTCCATATCTCCCCCTCTTCTCCACCCCCACCACTCCCACATTTGCCGCTACAGTGAAAATAAATAACTGGGCACTAATTGGCTAAGTATGAGCACAGTAAGCATTCTCACTCAAGTTCATCAGGACTGCTGTTTATGTGCATCACAACAGCAGCCAAAGCCAAAAATGATTAATTTTATTGCTTTCCAGTAGCAAAAGTGTTTGGCACACTAATGACAGAAAATATAGAAATAAATGGTTCACTCTGAATATAAAAAGTAACAACATCAATGATAAGTACTTCACATAAAAATGGATTCTTTTAAAGACATGTATAGGCAGAAGAGTCTACACTACATAGCAAATTAGCTGCAAATTAACATAAATAATGATTTTTACTTATGGAAACTTTCAGAGTATCTAATTTGAAATGAGAAGTTTTGGGTAAGAGACCTTAAAATCTCAATTTTTTTCCTTCAATTGGTGAAAAGTCATTTTAAATCTTGCTGCTATTATATTGTTTTCAAAATAATAATTTATTTAAAATAAAATTTACCGGGTATGAAATTGTGAGGAATCTTAGGGTCTGATTTTATTTTATATATAAGGTTGAAAACTTTAGGAAGCAAACATTGTTTTATTAAGAAAACAGGTTAAGCAAGATGGCTGACAGGAAGAGCTTCTCCCACCAAGAGAGCAGCCCATTAAGAAGACCTGCACCCTCCAACCAGATCTTCAGAAGGATGGCATTGAAAGTGGACAGAGGGAGAATATAGAATCTGGGATAAAGAAGAGGAAGCTGGAACTCTGCACTGGGCTACTGAACATTCCTGTTCCTGAGGGGCTCCTGGGAAAGGGATGAATTAAACAGGCATGGAATGGCTCCCTCTAGACACTGACCCCAGAATCCTAGCTGCAGGGGAACCCACTCCCCATGCAGACATTTGAGTTTGCAGAGAGAGCTTATCAGAGAGTTGTCAGGGACAGGGCTCTAATATGTGCAGAATCCAGAGCGTTTGGCATAGAAATAGCTGCAGTAGAGCATGGCCAGAGATGCCCACCTCCCAAGGCTCACTACCTTCTTCAAGGTGGCTTTGGCCTTTGTTGACTGTAGGACATGAACATAGCATAACTTTCTTTCCCATGGCACAGGCCCAGTCTGATCTGAGCACCCCCTATCTTTCAGCCTGTCCCAGGGTAACTGCCCGGCTTTGCCAGTACAATCTTGTACTTGCAGTACAATCTCAGATGCCCAATGGGGGTGCTTTCCAGAAGCTGCTACCATAACTCCTTCATTGGTAGGCACCACCTAACCATTCGAGAGCTTCTGCAGATGGGCCCTCCCCAGCATGCTCCTGCCTGCAGCCTTCCCCAACTACCATGCCAGGGCCCACCACACTGCTGCTGCTCTGCTGTTGCTGGCATGCACACGCGTGAGCGAGTGTGCGCACACACACACACACACACACGTGGACCCTGCCACACTGCTGCCCTGTAGTTGATGGCATGCATGCACAAGTGTGGACTGCATTGTCACCACCCCAATGTAGTGCTTTTGCCAGCACCCTCCATCAGAGTATTGCTGCTAGCTGACCTCAGCCCTTGCAGTACAGCAGGTGCTTAACCTTGAGGGGCCAGAGAACAAAGCCATGGGCCTGGTCTGAGGTCCCCAGTGTGCTGAGCTGAGCCTGGGCCACCTGAAATCACCCAGAAATGAAGCCAGTTGACCGAACCCAATTTATACCACTGTCAAACCCTCAAGGATATCAAAGAATATAAAAGCAATAAGCCCCATTCAATAGATAGCAGTTTCAAAGATTTAAGGAACATCAGCCCATATAGATGAGAGGAAAACCAGCACAAGAACACTGAGAACTTAAAAAAGCCAGTGTCTTATTACATCCAAATGACTGCACTAGTTCCCCAGTGCTGGTTTTAAACCAGGCTGAAATGGCTAAAATGACAGAGATGGAATTCAGAGTCTGGATGACATTGAAGATCACTGAGATTCAGGAGAAAGTTGAAACCCAATCCAAGAAATCCAAGGAATCCAGTAAAATGATAAGAGCTAAAGATGAAATAGCCATTTTAAGAAAAAAACAAACTGATCTAGTAGATCTGAAAAACTCACTATAAGAATTTCATAATACAATTGAAAGTATTAACAGCAGAATAGACCAAGCTAATGAAGAAATCTCAGAGCTTGAAGAGTGGTTCTTCAAATCAAATCAGACAGACAAAAATAATGAAAACAAACTTTAAAAAATGAAATGTGGAATTATATGAAATATGGGATTATGTAAAGAGACTAAATCTATGACTCACTGGCATCCCTGAAAGAGAGTAAGGAAATTCATTACTACCAGACCTGCCTTACAAGAGGTCCTTAAGGAAGTGCTAAACATGGAAATGAAAGACTGTTACTAACCACCACACAAACACACTTAAGTACACAGACTATTGACACTAGAAAGCTACTACAAAATCAAATTTAGACAACTAGCTAATATAATGACAGAATAAAATATTCACATATCAGTATTAATCTTGAATGTAAATAGGCTAAACACTCCACTTAAAAGTCACAGAGTGATAACTTGAATAAAGAAGCAAAACCCAACTGTGCTATCTTAAGAGACCATATCACATGCAATGACACTCATAGGCTCAAAGTAAAGGGATGGCGAAAACAAACATATCTGGGACCCAAACTTCACACTTGATCAAATGAAACTAACGGACCTCTACAGAACATTCCATCTAACAACAGAATATACATTCTTCTCATTGGCACATAGCACATACTCTAAAATTGACCATATGCTTGAACATAAAGCAATTCTTAACAAATTCAAAAAAACAAAACAAAAACAACAACAACAAAAAACAAATCATATCAACCACACTCTCAGACCACAGCACAATAAATACAGAAGTTAATACCATGATGATCTCTCAAAAGCATACAATTACATGGAAATTAAAGCAACCTTATTCTGAATGACTTTTGGATAATCAATGAGACTTAGGCAGGAATCAAGAAATTCTTTGAAATTAATGAAAACAAACATACAACATACCAGACTTTCTGGGACACAGCTAAAGCAGTGTTAAGAGGAAAGTTTACTATACTAAATACATCAAAAAATTAGAAAATTCTCAAATTAACATAAAATCACACTTAGAGGAACTAGAAAAACAAGAGGAAAGCGACACCAAAGTCAGCAGTAGACAAGAAATAACCAAAAACAAAGCTGTGCTGTAGAAAATAATGTAATAAAAATCCACACAAAAATATTGACCAAACCAAAAGTTGGCTTCTTGACAGAATAAATAAGATTGATAGACTGCTAGCTAGAATAATAAAGAAAAAAGAGAGAAGATCCTATTAAACACAGTAAGAAATGACAAAGGTGACATAAACACCGACCCCACAGAAATACAAAATACCCTGAGACTATTATGATACCTCTATGCACACAACCTAGAAAAATTATAAGAAATGGATAAATTCCTAGAAATATACAACCTCCAAAAATTGAACCAGGAAAAAAACTGAAACACTGAACAGGCATATAACAAGTTTTGAAGTTGAATCAGTAATAAAAAACCCCTACCAACCACAAAAGGGCCTGAGTAGACAGATTGACAGCTGAATTCTACCATTCATATAACGAAGAGCTAGTACTAACCCTACTAAAACTATTCCAAAAGAGTAAGAAAGAATCCCTCTTTACTCATTCCATGAGGCTAGAATCATTCTGATACCAAAACCTGGCAGAGACACAACAACAAAAAAGAAAACTTTAGGCCAATATCCCTGATGAACAGAGATGCAAAAATCCTCAAAAAATACAAGCTAACCAAGTCAAGCAACACATCAACAAGCTAAAACCACTACAATCAAGTTGGCTTTACTCCTGGGACAAAAGATTGGTTCAATATAAACAAATAAATATGATTTATCATATAAACAGCTAAAAACAAAAATCACATTGTCTCAATAGATGTAGAAAAGTCTTTTGACTCAGCATCACTTCATGTTAGAAACCATCAACAAACTATGTATCAAAGGAAAATACCTAAAAAAAAAAAAAGAACCATCTATGACAAACATACAGTCAATATCATACTGAATGGACAAAAGCTGGAAGTTCACCTTGAGAACTGGAACAAGACAAGAATACCCAGATAACCTACACAATGGGAGAAAAGTTTTACAATCTATCCATCTGAAAAACGTCTAATATCCAGAACCTACAAGGAACTTAAATTTAAAAGAAAAAAAAAAACCCATTGAAAAGTGGGAAAGGACAAGAAAAGACACTTCACAAAAGAAGACATTCATGCAGCCAACAAACATATGAAAAATGGTTTAACATCACTATTCATTAGAGAAATGCAAATTAAAACCACAGTGAAATACCACCTCATGCCAGTCAGAATGGCTGTTACTAAAAAGTCAACAAACAACAGATGCTGACAAGGTTGTGGAGAAATAGGAATGCTTTTACACTGTTGGTGGAAATGTAAATTAGTTCAGCCATTGTGGAAGACAGTGTGGTAATTCCTTAAAGATTTAGAACTAGAAATACCATTTGACTCAACAATCCCTTTACTGGGTATATACCCAAATGAATATAAATCATTCTATTATAAAGATACATGCATGCTCATGTTTACTGCAGCAGCACTGTCCACAATAGCAAAAATGTGGAATCAACCCAAATGCCCATCAATGATAGACTGGATAAAGAAAATGTCATACATATACAGTATGAAATACTAAGTAGCTGTTAAAAGGAATGAGATCATGTATTTGAAGGGACATGGATGGAGCTGGAAGCCATTATCCTTAGCAAACTAATGCAGGAAAACAAAACCAAATACTTCACATTTTCACTTGTAAGTGGAAGCTGAACAATGAGAACACATGGACACAGGTAGGGGAACAACATACGCTAGGACCTGTTAGGGGAGTGTGGTGAAGGAGAGCATCAGGAAAAATATCTAATGTATGCTGGGCTTAATACCTAGGTGATGGGTTCATAGGTGCAGCAAATCACCATGGCACACATTTACCTATGCAATGAACCTGCACATCCTGCACATGTACTCCAGAACTTAAAACAAACAAATGTATGCCCACTCTCACCACTCCTATTAAACATAGTACTGGAAGTTCCAGCCAGTGCAATCAGGAAAGAGAAAGAAACAAAAGGCATCCAAATAGGAAGAGATAAGGTCAAACTATCTCTCTTTACAGATGATATGCTTTTATACCTAGAAAACCCCATAATCTCTGCCCAAAGGCTCCTAGACCTGCTAAGACACTTCAGCAAATTTTCAGGATACAAAATCAATGTACAAAATTCAGCAGAATTTCCATACACCAATAATATCCAAGATGAAAGCCAAATCAGGAATGCAATCCTATTCATAATAGCCACCAAGAGAATAAAATACCTAGGAACACAGCTAACCAGGGAGTGAAAGATCTCTAGAATGAGAATTACAAAACACTGCTCAAATAAATCAGAAATGACACAAATAAATGGAAAAACATTCCATGCTCTTGAATAGTGATATGGTTTGTTTCTCTGTCCCCACCCAAATATCATTTCAAATTATAATACCACATGTCAAGGGAGGGACCTGGCAGGAGGATTGGATTATGGGGGCACTTTCCCCCATGCTATTCTCATGATAGTGAGTTCTCACAATATCTAGTGGTTTAGAAGCGACACTTCCTCCTTTTCTGTCTCTTTCCTGCCATCTTGTGAAGAAGGTGCTTGCTTCTCCTTTGCCTTCTGCCATGACTGTAAGTTTCTCAAGGTCTTCCCAGCGATATGGAACTGTGAGTCTATTAAACCTCCTTTCTTTAAAAAGTACCCAGTCTCAAGTAGTTCTTTATATCAGTGTGAAAATGAACTAATTCAGATAGGAAGAAGCAATATTGTTTAAGTGGCCATTCTGCCCAAAGCAATTTACAGAATCATTGCTATTCCTATCAAAGCACCAATGACATTTTTCACAGAATTAGAATAACTATTCTAAAATTAATATAGAACCAGAAGGTAGCCTGAATAGCCAAAGCAATCCTAAGCAAAAAGAACAAAGCCAGAGGCATCACACTCCCCACTTCAAACCGCACTACAAGGCTGTAGTAATCAAAACAGCATGGTTCTGATTCGAAAACAGACACATAAATCAAGGAAACAGATTAGTGAATCCAGAAACAAAGCCACACACTTATAGACATCTGATCTTCAACACAGTCAACAAAAACAAGCAATACAGAAAGGACTCCTGATTCAATAAGTTATCCTGGGATAACTGGCTAGTCATATGCTGAAAATTGAAACTCTACCCCTTCCTTTCACCATATATGAAAATCAACTCAAGATAGAGTAAAGACTTAAATATAAGATCTAATACTATAAAACTCTAGAAGAAAATCTAGGAAATACCATTCTGGACATAGGCCCTGGCAAAGATTTCACGATGAAGACTCCAAAATCATTTGCCACAGAAAGAAAAATTAACAAATAAGACTTAATTAAACTAAAGAGCTACTTCTGCACAGCAAAAGAAACTATCCACCAAGTAAACAGATAACTTACAAAATGAGAGAAAATATTGCAAAGTATGCATCTGACAAAGGTCTAATATCCTGAATTTATAAGGAACTTAAACAAAAAATAACCCCATTAAGGAATAGGCAAACTATAACACATGAATAGGCACTTCTCAAAAGAAGACATACACATGGCCAACAAACATATGAAAAATTCCTTAACATCACTATTCATCAGAGACAATCAAATCAAAACCATGAGATACCACCTCATACCAGTCAGAATGGCTACTACTAAAAAGTAAAAAAATAACAGAAGCTGGCAAGGTTTCTAAGAAAAAGGAACACTTATACACTGCTAGTGGAAATATAAATTAGTTCAGTCACTGTGGAAAGCGTTTTGGAGATTTCTCAAAGAACTTAAAACAACTATCATTTGACCCAGCCATCCTACTACTGGGTATATACGCAAAGAAAAATAAATCAGTTTACCATAAAGACATATACATGTATATGTTCATCACAGAACTCTTCAAAACAGCAAAGACATGGAATCAACCTAGATGCCCATCAACAGTGAACTGGATAAAGATAATGTGATACAAAAAAGAAAGAAATCATGTTCTTTGCACCAACATGGATGGACCTGGAGGTCGTTATCCTTATTTAAATTACTGCATGAACAGAAAACCAAATACTGCATGTTCTCACGTGCAAGTGGAAGCTGGTAAACACCAACACAAAGTAGGGAAAAACAGACACCAGGACCTACTTGAGGGTATAAGGTGGGAAGAGGGTGAGGATTGTAAAACGACCTATTGAGTACTATGCTCATTACCTGGGCGATGAAATAATCTATACACTAACCCCCATGACTCCCCATTTACCCATGTAACAAACCTGCACATATATCTCTGAACTTCAAAGCTGGGGGGGTGGGGAAAACATACACACACACTCCCAACCTTAATTTAAACAAGCAAAGAAAGGAAACAGGTTAAAACATTGTGCTTTTACTTCATGGCCACCTTTTTTTTCCCCTTTTAATAAGTTTTATTTTAGCTTTTGGTGTATTTTCAATAAATTAAGTGGAATAATCAGCCACAAAATTTTGAGCTACAAAAACAGAAATGCGATGAATAAAGGCTCAAGGAAGTATTGGTACAGGAGTTAAGAAAAAATTACTTAGGCAGATAGGGAGGGTACAGAAGTCCTTGGTAAGGTTTCCGTTTTAATGAAAAGCAGTCCCAAATCATTTTCCTTTTTAACAAAGAACAGCTGCAGACATAGAAGCTGGCGGTTGTGCCAATCATGTTTAAAATGGCAGCCCCATCTTCCCTTCTCTTTATCAGCCCCGTACGTGTACAGTAAGGAGCAGACAAGATGGTACCCATTGACAGGAGAGTTCATTTGCATAATAAGATTAGGACTACAGGCCAGCCTTCCCATAAGCTATGTAAACATCACACCTAATCAAACCAATCTGTGAGCCCTGTGTAACTCAGACACCGCCTCCTCAAACCTGACTGTAAAATCCAGCACATCCCCCGCCTTCGGGTCTTTTCCACTCAGACACCCCTCTCTCTCTAGAGAGGGAGATGTTTCTCTTTCTCTTCTCTTCTGCCTATTGAACCTCCACTCCTAAACTCATGTATGTCTGTGTCCTAAATTTTCCTGGCACGAGATGACAAATCCCAGGGTATATACCCCAGACGACATAGCTGCTTCAGTATTGCTGAAACAAAGTGTTCCTGAGGGTTGCTTAGCTGCTAAGCCCATCAAATCAACACTGACATAATTCTCAAGAAATGATTTCTACTTACAGTTGTCCCTGTGCACACATAAGCTTTTTTTTTCATTAATCAAGGAAACATAGGGAAGAATACCTGCTATGTATAATTCTATTCCTTTGGTGATTTTCATTATAGGTTTTCTTGAAAGAGAGCACGTATTGATTAGTATAAATCATAGATCCCACCTGAGTTCCTCAAAAACTGTAAGACAATTACTTCTCTGCAATTGCCCAAGAGTTATTTGGAATCAGTGTGATTCAATGAACGAAGTAAAGGACAGACCTAGGAAAAATTACTGACTTTCAGTTTATACTGAGAATAAACATAAGTAGTGGGAAGTAGTGTAATAACTGTTGCAATAAATTTTAAGAAAGGCTGGAAAGGAGAAGCAAATAAAGTAGAAGAGAATAAAAGATGGAAGAAATGATTGCAAAAGGCTAAAATTAACCTCTAACAGTCACATTATCAACTGAATAGGAAACTAAAAACTAAAATAGCACATCCACTAGTTTGTCAAAACATTTTAAAGTTTGATAATACTAAGTGCTGGAGAAGACATAAAGCAGCCCAAACAGACGCTGCTGGTGGGAATTTAAGTTGTTTTGATCAAAATGTAAAATAATTTGCAATGTTCTAGTATGGTTGAAAAGATGTGCACACTTCTAGGTATATCCCATGGAAAACTATCAGACATTTATCTGAGAGATGTTTATAAGAACTGTTATTGTATAATAGTATTGTTTATAATAGCAAGTATCTAGAAACAACTCATGTTCAATTAAAAGGGAATTGGTATTGAATAACAGGATGTCTAAGCTAGAGCATAATCACCAATATAAAATCCACATACATGTCATCAGAAAGTGAAAAAGCAAGCTGAAGAATATATTTTTAATGATACCATTCACATAAAGCTTTATTTTATTTTATTTTTTAAAAAATGCAGTATCATAAGGTTTTGGGATAAATGCATAAGTCCGAGGAAGAGGAAAGCAGTCACAAATATCAGGGACCTGGCCTGACATTTTCAGTTAGGTCTGATGCTTTTAGGGGCTGGCCTGGCACTCACACCTATGACATGGTATTCTCCTGTTGAACATGAACAACTTCATAGGGCAGCATATCACATATTCTGTGACTATGATGGAGTGAGACAAAAAATAAGACTACATAATTTGCCTAAGTAAAAACAAGGTCACTGTGAGAGCCCTGAAATATCAAATCTTTCTTTCTACCAGCTAATACAAATGAGTTCTGCTTCTTTACCAATTCTAGTTTTAGTTTCTTTCCAGTGTTTTCACCTTCCAGATAAGGTTTATTTAGATACCCACTCGGAGAATTATTCTTGCTCCCTTATAGCATTCAATCCATGCAAAGTCCATTTATTGAAACTCCTTAAAAAAATCATCTAATACATTATTTATAACACCATTTCTGATATCCTTACTGAGATGCCCATGGTTGCATTCTCCCCAGCTCCAATGAGTAACAAACCCAACTTGCTCAACTACAGGCGTGTTCCTGGTGGTTAATGGCTGAAAAGCATTGACAAGTCAAATATATAAAGAAAAACAAGGAATTGCAAACAAAAGTTTAGAAGAGGGTTTCCACTTATGAATGGAGTGAGATGTAATTTGTTTAATAACAAACAGATGATGGCGTTTACTACATGCCAGGAAATGTTACACTGTTCCAAGTACCTAACAGATATTAAGTTATTGAATTCTTACAAAACCCATGAGGTAGGTATTCCACTTATCCCCATATATGAAAACCGAGTATGAAGTTGCCCTCAATTACATAGCTAAGAAAGTATAGATTTCAGATTCACATCCAAGCAGTCCGGCTCCATAGTCTTCAGTGTGTATGTACCTCTAATTACTGCTCCATGTAATCTTGGAAGGGTACATGATGGGGTTTCAATAATATATGTCTAGCTAAATACATAGGCACACACATATGCATATTTAACATAGGTAATAATTAAAAATAAATTTAATGAGGGTTGTTAATATAGTGTCATAGTAACTTAATATATCTGAGGCTATCAAGATAATCGCATATCAACCCTAGTGTTCTATCAATGAAAATTATTCTGATTTTTGTGCTCCAGTTAGAAATGGAAATAAAATTTTCCTTCTGCTAGATATCAAGTACTACTTAATTATTATTAAAATGGGATATTCTGCACTTATACTGATAAATAGTAAGCACTTACATGGCATTTACTAGAGAAATTATTTTAGTCCTCACAGAAATTTCATGAAGTAGGCACAATTGTAATCCACATTTAAGAATTAAGAAACTGAGTCCAGGTGTGTTGGCTCATATCTGTAATCCCAATCACTTGTGAGAACAGGGCGGGTAGATTACCCAAGGCTAGGAGTTCAAGACCAGCCTCGCCAACATGGCAAAACCCCCTCTCTACTAAAATTACAAAAATTAGCTGGGCACGGTGGCACACTTGGAAGGCTAAGGCACAAGAACTGCTTGAACCCAGGAGGCAGAGGCTGCAGTGAGCGAGGTCACAGCACTGCACCCCACCCTGGGCAACAGAGCGACTGTGTGTCAAAAAATAAAATAAAATAAATAAGAAACCGATGCTCAGAAAGATTAATTTTCCCAAGGTCACACAGTTAATTAGCAACAGCTGAAAGCTAACTTACCCACTATGCTACACTATAATATGGCAGTTAGTAGAAGACATGTTCTTCTACCAGTTCCCACCCAACTCCTGGAAGTCTAGTACAGAGAATAGTTTGAGTAGAATGATGTAAGGTTTCAAAACAGACTATTTGGTTATTTTATGTGGACCAGTGCAGAATCTGGTAGTGATATTCGTCTGAAAATGAATCCCCAGTATATTACTTAAAAAGCAATTTATATTCTCATCCATTTTAAATATCTAATCTTTCAAAGCTAAATCTTTTTTGTTCTAAGGCTCTCAAATGTACAAATATACATTTGAAAAATTTTTCTAAATCATAAAAATATATCTTTGGATTCTCAGACTATTTTGAATCAGAGATCTCACACAGTCTACTTCAGACCAATTTGAATAATGATATCCCTTTTCCATAGTCATTCAAAAGATATATTGGTGCTCAAAGGTTGAGTAAAATGCAATAAATTTAATAATTCATTCATCCATTTAGCAAAACAGCTGAGTATTTCAGGGACTCAAAACCTCCTGATATGTATTTTTTTTTCCATTGTCTTCCCTGTAAATCTACCTTTTTCTTAAATTAGCATTTTACTTCCTTAAACGAACTTATTTGATTGCTAATTCACAATTACAAGGAAATTCTCTTGGACTTAAATCTTAATATCTGTATAGGAACTGACAAACCTTTATTATTAAATATAAGGGTGCTTGATAACAAGAGATTCCAAAGATCAACAAATGAAATTAGTTACAAATGGCTTTCTGTTCCCTTTTTATTTTTTAAAAAAAATTTTCAGTAAGTTAAAATAAATATTAAGCGCTTACTCTTTGCAAGGTCCTGCCATTATGTTAGGCATTATATGCCAAAGGGTGTTTTGGTGCCAATGGCACTAGTGTGAGTTTTTGATGTTTTGTTTTTACTGTTTTGTCTTTCTTAGTTACTACAGGTGTGTGGTAGTAATTTCAGGTATATTTTTACCAAAGCAGTTTTAATTTCAAGAAGGTTCTATGGATGATTTGGTCAAAGCTTACTTAGACCTTAGCTAGAGTCACTAAAAATTCACTCAGTAATTGGTGTCAAGCAAATAAAGAAAGCTTTTATCCTGAAAATTAATCAAATTCAGTGTTACCAGTGATTGCTCAAAGCTCTTTGGAGATGTTCCTGTACTAAACTTGAATCATAGAAATTTATTTCCTCTTGTCTTTCTCAGCCTGGTTAATATAATGGTGACATAAACCCCATCATACTTAAAAAAACTATATAACATATTGTTTTCAAAGCTCATACATTTATTCCTCAATCAATTTTGAGCCATATTTAAAACAATGCTTGAGAATTATCTCTTGGTATTTAATGTGCTTCAAAGCTCACTGCCAGTCCTTTTGAGTTATGATAACTCATTAAGTTTATTTTATTTTTGAGATAGAGGGTCCCTTTGTCTCCCAAGCTGGAGTACAGTGGCGTGATCTCAGCTCACTGCAACCTCTGCCTCTTGGATTCAAGAGATTCTCCTGCCTCATGCTCCCTAACTGGGATTATAGATATGCACCACCATGTCTGGCTGATTTTTGTATTTTTTAGTAGAGATGGGGTTTCACCATGTTGGCCAGGCTGGTCTCAAACTCCTGACCTCAGCCAACCTGCCCTCCTTGGCCTCCAAAAGTGCTGGGAGAAGAGGCATGAGCCACGATGCCCCGTCACTAAGTTATGGTTTTTGATTAGTCTTTTGTTCTTTTAAACCGAGACATTACACAGTTTATTTAGGAAGCATACATGAATTGTACTTAAGTTCATTTTCTATATCATAATCAGTATCCTCAGTATCCAATCAACTGCTCTGTGCAGTTCATGAATTGATAGCCATTATTTTCATCCCTGGCCATCCTGCTTGATCACAGATCGCATCCTCTTTGCACGTGTTCATGCTTGCTGCTTCGATAACCTCTTGAATTGTGGTGAGGTCACAAATCAGATTTTTTAAAAAGTGTTTTTTCTTACACTAGACTATTTCAAAGCTAAGCTGTTCATTGGAGTGGCACTGTCTTTGGAATTAGAACATTTTTACATAAACCTGTTTACTTTTCTGTTTATTCTTTTGGAGTTAGAGAAGGTCAAGGCTTGTTCTATTTTGGTTTACAATTGAGTGAAAGATACACTGTATATATTATATAAATTTAGATAAGGTTCTTTTCAAATATTCAAATAAAGGAATTTTTAAGTCCAGACTGAAATCAGAAGAGCATTCCTTTTTCTTTTCTCCTTAGCTTTATATTCTAGTTTTAACTTCCCAATTATGGATGTCGAAGACACTGCTAGTGGGGAGGGATGCTATCACATGGACATGAACGGTGTTGTAACAGGGACAAATCTCCAAGAAAGCCTTCTCCTCTACATAAGGGACTGAGCCCACCTTGCAGCTGGTCTGCTGCCTGAATGCTGTGTGTTGGCAAGTTGGGAGGATATTTGAGCAATGGGTCCTGACTGTCCTTGCCTTCAGCCTTCACTCTGCCAAGCTAGGATGCCAGTGAGCTTTGCCAGAGTCCCTTCCTAATTCTCTTACGAATATTACTCAATCTCACAGCGGTTGCTGCTTTGTCTTGGTGTCTGTTCCTCCAGTCTTATATAAATACCATCTTAGCAGACAGAAACTCCTCCCAGGGTCTAGCGTCTGGATGGACTGTCTCCTGATTTCAAGGACAGGTATAGGGTTTTCCCTATTTGTATATTCATTGGCCATTTTAGGGAATTCTAGAGAAAGGTCCATATGTCTCTGCCCACAATGCCATATTGCCTAGAAAATAACTCCTCACGTCATTACTCAAATAAAATAGAACTGTGCTATTTTTAAATTATTTATAGAAATAAACGTATGTCAGATAATTTCTTTCACTGACCTCGTTTCATGTAAGATAAGAACACTTAATAGTGGGATTGTTCAAAATGTACATTTTCCTAACAATGTCATCATTGTCAGAATTTAAATTTCACAAATTGTATCAACAGCTTGTTGGGGATATGACTCTCCTAGTATGGAGATGTACCATCTGTTGCAACACTGCAAATATGGAGAGTCTGTCTTTCCTTTTTTTTTTTAATAGGACATGTTGTAGAGTAGTGTACATAAAACTCATACTGAAATCTTCCAACATACCATTTATTGACTCAAATTCTCACAATGTCCCTAACAACAAAAACAGCATTAACTGATATTGTAAATTAAAACAAGCAGTTTGGAATACATATGTCATCCAAAATACAATAACAAAACTGAAGCATTTAGAATTTGCAAAATTATAATCCTTGCTTCAAAGTAAGTACTGAAGAAGAATTTGAGTATCTAATCAAACAAGTTCTGCAAATAGCTCCACACATTTGCCGAGCAACTCCAAATATAATTATTTATCACAAAAAAATCCACAGACTATGTGGCTTAAACAAAAGAAAGAGTGACAACCGGACTTCAGATTTAAAATGATGCTCTGTTGTTACGTGAAGAATCGATTGTGCAGGGCAAGGAACACAAGGATACTTGTTAGGAGACTATTCCAATTATACAGGCAAGAGACAGTGCCTTGAACTAGAGGATGATAGTGGAGGTGAAGGGGTCAGATAAATATTGAAGGTGGAGTCAGGAAAATTTTCTAAGAAAATGGTTGTGGGGGTTAGAGAGAGAGGAATCAAGTATGGCTCCAAAGATTTTGGTCCAAGCAAGCAATATCTAGCTCTCGGTTGTCATCACATTGTTTGCCCTTGTTCTTGAACCCCTAAGACCATGATAAGTCTATTTTCTCACACTGCTTTTTAGTTGAGCAGAGTCCTTTGCTATATACAAAATTGCAAGTGACAGCAATCAGCCCAATTCCTCCTCCTTGTACCTCCATTCCTGCCTTGCTTCACTCCACCTACAACTAACTCACCTGTTCCTGCAGTTGCCAACTGATTGGCAGGTCTGAATTAAACTGCTGGGTTTGACATTTAAAAAATGGAGTTTTCAGTACTTCTGGGTTCTCCTTTTATTAGGCTAAGCATGAAGGCTGCTAATATTCACCCCACTCACCGCAAGACACATGATATCTATGATAAGGCTCCTTAAAAAAACAGCAGCAAGACTTCTGGGATTACTTAAACTACTGCATGTGTTTCTTAAAAACAAATATGAACGGTCAAATGTTGCTGAGTGTCAACACTGCCTGCTGAAAAATATCATTATGCAGCTTTTTGGAATGTGGCAAAGTTACTGGTGTCCCAGTCTGTGATGCATAATCATAATTTTCATGACCTATGCTCAAACTTACAACAGTAATTTTTCAATTTTCAGTACATGTCTCCATTACTGGGGTTTGAGGAGAGAGGTAGGAGAGAGAGAAAGGGATGTTTTAAGGAAGCACTTTCCTGGGTTCTATTCTCAGAAATTCCAATTCACTACATTTGGGTTGAAACCCAGAAATATAAACTAGGGATATGGATTTTTAACATGTACTTCTTGCGAATCTGATGCAGCAATGTTTAGATCACCCTTTGAGAAACACAGCTATGAAGGAGTACAGATAAAGTTAACCACAAAGCGCTCCAAAGTACCATGGTACTACATGCATACCTATTAGAGATGCCATGTACATTCCAGCACAGAGCTACATGCACTCTGATAAACAATTGCTTGCTATAATTGTTTCTGACCATAAAAATATGCAGAATAATTTTTTCAATGGTATTTTATTTTCTCTATGGTGATACATTCCTGGATATTTCAGAAAGTCTATGTCCCCATTTTTACTTATGCCAACACATAAGCTGAGTTGGAATACTTTTCAAGTTTATGCTATCTATATTCTTTTAAGTAAAACTGCTTAGAAGAGTGACACCAGAAATTCAAAAACATCTGTCATTGAAAATCTCAAATCTTGCTAGGAAATCCTTCTAAATGTTTGATATTAGTGATCATCTTGACTTTTGTCAGCTGATACAACTGCATCTCAGGCAAAGTGGATCCAGCTGTGGGAGAGTACGGAGGGGACTGACCAACAGTTTTCTAAAGTTGTTGTTCCTGTTTATCTCTAAGGACCAGCTCTAGGTTTGTTTTTAAGTGTCTCCCCCTAGTCCTAACTTACTAATAAGAGCTAATAATCCTTTAGGGCCCAATATCCCATGTATTATTCCTTTTTCATACTGCTATAAAGTACTATCCGAGACTAGGTAATTTATAAAGGGAGAGGTTTAATTGACTCACAGTTCAGCAAGGCTGTGGAGGCCTCTGGAAACTTAAAAATCATAGTGGAGGTGAAGAGGAAGCAAGACACTGCCCTCACAAGGCAGCCGAAAGGACCAGTGCAGAGTAAAGGGGGAAGACCCCCCCCCCCCTTATAAAATCATCAAATCTCGTGAGAACTCACTCACTGTCACGAGAACAGCATGGATAAAACCGCCCTCATGATTCAGTTACCTCCACCTGGTCTCTTCTTTCATACCTGGAGATTAGGGGAATTACAATTCAAGATGAGATTTAGGTGGGGACACAAAACCTAACTGTATCATTCCACAAACTCCAAGAAGAAATGTTATTGCTTTCTGCATTCTTGATGTTGATTCCAAATAGAGCAATAATTCTCACCCTTGGCCGTAACTGGAATCACCTGGAGAGGGTTTAAAACTACCGATGCCTGGATTTCTCACCAGACATCTGATTTAGGGTAATTGTTTTCAGGTAAGGCCTGAGCCGCAGGTCAGTCCCTGCCCTACCCTACCATAGCTGGATCCACTTTGCCTGAGATGCAGTTTTATCAGCTGACAAAAGAGTAAAGATGATCACTAATATCAAACATTTAGAAGGATTTCCTAGCAAGATTTGAGATTTTCAATGACAGATGTTTTTGAATTTCTGGTGTCACTCTTCTAAGCAGTTATGAGCTCCTTGGGTAATTCAAGTGAACAGATAAGATTACAAACCACAGGTCTATATGGACCCTGTTACCTCAACCTGGGATTCACCACAAGTCAGACTAGTTTTGCATATTTTGATCCCAGCTCACTCCACGTCTCCCAGTCTCTTACTCTTAGTTTTCTTTTCTCACCCTCAAATGTTTGAGCTCTTCCTTTACTTAAGAAAAGTTCTCCTTATAGATTTTAAACTATTTCACCTAATTTTTTTTGGTAATTATTATTAATGAGTCCTTCTTACATTTTATCTCATCGATTTTAACTCTCATCTCAGCACTATGCTTTTTACATTTCTGTTTTTGTTGACTTCTAGTCTACCATAGTCACTCAAAATCTTGTTATTTTACTATCAGTATTCTTTTGTGAATTTAAATAGTATTTTAAGTATCATACTAATTACCAAATTACTTTTTCTCTGAAACTTTATTTGCAGTTCAACAACTCTAGTCCTTATCTGTTGTATTATTATTATTTTCAAGTTCACTGTTCTCAGACATTTCGGATTGTTTTCTCCTCTGGACAGAAATAATGAGAGAACCCACAGCAATGTATGTGGGATGGGGAGTTCTTCGCTCTGCTGATCTTCTGCTTATACCTGTAGTGTCACTGAGAGTTTTCAAATATCACTTAAAATGGAATGGGTTTCTTTTCCTTAAAAACCGGAACAAGATAAAGATGACTACTGTTACCATTCTTATTCCATATAGTATTGGAAATAGCCAGAGCAATCAGGAAAGAGGAATCAGGCAAACTGTCCCTCTTTTCAGATGGTATGATTGTATATATAGAAAAACCGGAAGTTTCCACCAATAAAAACTCTTAGAACTGATAAAAATAAAAGTTGCAGGATCCAAAATCAATATATAAAAATTGATGGCTTTTCTATACATCAAAATGTACTTATTGAAAAAGAAATCAAGAAAGCAATCCCGTTTACAATAGCTACAAAAAAAACAAAAAACAAAAAACAAAACTACACTCCTCTCACCATAGACAAAAATCAACACAAAATGAATTAAGAACTTAAACATAAGCTCTGAAACTATGAAACTACTAGAAGAAAGCAAGGAAATGCTTCAGGACATTGGTCTAGGCAAAGATTTTATGGTTAAGACTTCAAAAGTACAGGCAACAGAAACAAAAACTAATGGGACTGCATTAAAATAAAACGTTTTTGTACAGTAAGGGAAATAATCAGCAAGGTGAAAAGACAACCTCTGAAATGGGAGAAAATATTTGCAAGCTATTCATCCAACAAGGCGCGAACATCCAGAATATACAAGGAACTCAACAGCAATAATAATAATAATAATATAATAATAATAATTCCATTAAAAAGCGGGCAAAGGGTCTGAATAGACATTTCTTAAAAGAAAACATACAAATGGCCAACAGATACATGAAAAAAATGATTGACATCACTACTCATCAGGGTAATGCAAATCAAAACCACAATAAGAGATCATCTTATCCAGTTAGAATGGCTACTATTAAATTGAGAAAACATAAGAAATGCTGACAAGAATGAAGAGAAAAAGGAACAAGAGTTCCCTGCTGGTAGGAATGTAAATTAGTGACTTTGGACAACAGTGCTGTGGTTTCTCAAAAAATTAAAAACAGAGCTACCATACAATCCAGCAATCTTACTGCTGGGCATTTATCTAAAGGAAAGAAAATCAGTTTCAAAGGGATACCTGCACCCCATGTTTATGGCAGCACTATTCACTATTTATAGCCAAGATTTGGAATTAACTTAGGTGTTCATCAACAAATGAATGGATAAACAATATTTGGTACATATACACAATGGTATACTATTCATCCATACAAAGAAATGAAATTATGTCACTTGCAGCAACATGGATGAAACTAGGCTGGGCACAGCAACTCACACTATAATCCCAGCACTTTGGGAGGCTGAGGTGGACAGATCACTTGAGCCTAGGAGTTGGAGACCAGCCTGGGAAACACGGTAAAACTCCATCTCTACAAAAAGTACAAAAATTAGCTAGGTATGGTAGTGCATGCCTGTAGTCCCAGCTACTCAGGAGACTGAGTTGGGAGGATTGCTTCACTCAGGAGGTTGAGGCTACAGTGAGCTGTGACCCTGCCACTACATTCCAGCCTAGGTGGCAGAGCAAGACCTTCTAAAAAAAAAAAAAAAAGAAATAAATAAAGAAAGAAAAGAAAAGAAAAAAGAACCTAGAGGTCATTATGTTAAGTGAAATAAGCCAGGCACAGAAGGACAGATATCACACGTTCTCACTCATAGGGTGGGAGTCAAAAAGAGTTGATCTCATGGAGGTAGAAAGTAGAATGATAGTTACCAGAGATGGAGAAGGATAGTGGAAAGAGGGGGATGAGAAGAGGATGGTTAATAGGTACAAATACACAGGAGTAAGTTCTAGTTTTCAATAGCACAGTTGGGTGACTTTAGTTAATAATTTATGGTATATTTCAAAATAGCTGGAAGAGAAGATTTGAAATGTTCCCAACACAAAGAAATGATAAATGTCTGAGATGACAAATATCCTAAATACCTTGTTTTGATCATTATACATTGTATGCATGTATCAAACATCACAATACCCCATAAATATGTTCAATTATTATGTGTCAATAATAAAAATGGCCTTGCTTTTTAATATTTTACATCATTCAAAGTTTACGTAAATAACTACCTGTTTTAAAATCCTTTTAATTGGACACAAAGAACCATTGAACATGCAGGAAAAAATGTCAGCATTGCTACCCAGCCAGGAGGGACTGTAGGGAGACAGTGGTGGGTCAGGGTGGAGAGGGATTTAAGCCTCTATTTTCCCCTTGATGGGGGACCAGTTGGCATGAAACGTGAAAATAACTCTTGAGAGGATATTTAGAGGTAGATTCAAAACAAGGTATCTGTTATCATATGTATTCCACTTAGTTCTTGTGTTCTTATTTTGGGGTTATTTCTGTCTCTATTCTTGATGGAGTCCTCAGAGGACTCCCAGCAATTCTTGGCTGTGACTTTTCTTGCTCCTTTCTCTGGTTAGGAGAATGTTTTTCAATGAGCTCAGCTGCATTTTAGTTGGGAGGACACATCAATTGGTCAGGACTGGTATTAGATTAGCTGGCAACAAACAGATATGAGAAGGCACAAACATGAGAAGGGAAGCTGATCTCTCTTCCAGACCATAAGGTTTGGTTCCACTATATGAGGCTCCATGGAACTGAGGAGATGGTGGAGGTTCCACAGATCCTTGATTTATTTTCCAAAAGGAAATTACAATGTTATTCTGAGGAACATGATGTTCTTGTTTATTTACTCATTCCTGAAGTTCTAAGCTGTAATTGTGGGCATGTTTTCCCCTATTGAGCTACTGCTGAATTTCATCTCACACTTCTTGCTAAATCATTGGCCATGCCTTACATTTTAGATCAGATTTATTGAGAGCTTAGTATGTGCCTGACCTGGTTCTAAGTGCAATATATGGACTCTCTATTTTAAATTTTTAAAAATTCTATTGTTCCTATTTTTCTAAAGATGAAAAGAGGTTCTCAGAGAAGTTAAGTAACCTGTCCAAAATCACATGGCTCAGGTAATCTATCTCTACAGTCTACATTTAAAACTGCTCAGTAACCAGTTCTCTCAGTTACCATTTCTCTGAAGATGTCTGTTTGTCATGCTCACTTTTGAAGAATATTTGCACCAAATGTAGTCATTCAGTTTTTCTCAGCAAATACTATTTCATTGTCTTACAGCCTTCATTGTCTGAGATTTCAACCCTTATTTGTTATCTTTATTCACATGTATGTATTGTATCTTTTTTCCTCTGGCTGCTTTAAAATTTTCTCTTTATCTTTTAGAAATTTGAGTATAGGGTATTTTTGCTGTTGTTCTCTTTGTATTTATTCTGCTTGTGGTTTGCTGAGCTTTGTAGATCTTTAAGTTGATGTTTTTTAACTGAATTTGAGATTTTTTTGGCCATTATTTCTTCAAATATGTTTTCTGTCAGATCATTCCCTTCTTTCTCTGGAATATCATTAATACATTTATTAGACACTATGACACTATACCACTAGTCACTGAATCTCTGTTCACTTTTATTTTTAATAGAAATGCCATCTCACTATGTTGTCCAGGCTGGTATCAAACTCCTGGGCTCAAGCGATCTTCCCACCTTGGCCTCCCAAAGTGTTGGGATTACAGGCATAAGTTCCACCCTGTGTTCACTTTGTTTCCCTCCTATCTTCTGTCTTTAGATCTACTTCTATTGCTTTGTCTTCAAGATCAATAATGCTTTATTCTACTCAAATCCAATAATTTCTATTGATTTGTCTTCAATATCACTTAGCCTTCCTTTTGTAATCCTCGATTATTAAGCCCACTCAGTGAGTTTTTATTGCAGAGTCTGTATATTCTTGAATTTCCACATTCTTTTTTTTTTTGGTTGAGACAGAGTCTTGCTCTGTCGCCCAGGCTGGAGTGCAGTGGCCCGATCTCAGCTCACTGCAAGCTCCGCCTCCCAGGTTTACGCCATTCTCCTGCCTCAGCCTCCCAAGTAGCTGGGACTACAGGCGCCCGCCACCTCGCCCGGCTAGTTTTTTGTATTTTTTTTTTTTTTTAGTAGAGACGGGGTTTCACTGTGTTAGCCAGGATGGTCTCGATCTCCTGACCTTGTGATCTGCCCGTCTCGGCCTCCCAAAGTGCTGGGATTACAGGCTTGAGCCACCGCGCCCGGCCGAATTTCCACATTCTTATAACGTCTGTTTTTCTCTTCATACTCCCATATGTTGACTCCCCAAGACACTCTTTTCCTTTATGTCTTTGAATATATGTTTAGTAGTTTCTGTTTTTTGGGGGGGTTGGGGAGACAGGGTCTCATTTGTCACCCAGGCTGCAGTGCAGTGGCACAATCACAGTTCACTGAAGCCTCGACCTCCCAGGTTCAAGTGATCCTCCCACCTCAGCCTCCTGAATACCTGGGACTACAGGCACCAGCCACCATGCCCAGCTAATTAAATTTTATTTTTGTGGAGGTGGGGTCTCACTATGTTGCTCAGGCTGGTCTCAAATTCCTGGGCTCAAGTGATCCTCCTGCCTCAGCCTCCCAGAGTTCTGGGATTAATGTCCTCATCTGCTGATTCTTATATCTGGGCCATCTCATGGCATGTTTCTTCTGACTGCCTTTTCCCCTCCCTCAATAATGGGTCCTTTTCTTCTCGTTTTTTTATGTGTAGTAACTTTTCATTATATTTTGTACTCTGTGAACAGTATATTGTAGAGAGCCTCGATTATGTCATCTTCCTTTATAAGGTGTTAAGTTTTGTTCTGTCAAACAGTTTAATTATTGGCAGATCTTATTGATCTTTTCAGGTTTGAGTTTATTTGCATTCGAGCTAGTTCTTTTTGTGTTTGAACTGTTCTGTGACAGTGTGGACCTTCTGGGACCATATCTTTCTGAGACCTGAGGTGCTCAACAAGTATTCTTCACTCTCACAGGGCTGGAGCTCAGCATCTTTCAGCACTGTGCTACTTATACTATCACCTTTCAGTTCTCAAACTCATAGCACAGAACCTCTGCTAGACTCCAGGGTATCACCCTGCATGTGTTCAGCCAAGCTCTGGCCAAAGATTCACAGTGTATCCATTTAGAGACTCTTAGACTCTATCCTTTCCCTCCAGTGTAGATTCCCCTTCTCTGTACCTTGTCCTAAAATTTCCAGCCAATTCCATAGCCCAGCACTTAGATTTCTGACTCCTTTGTTCAGCTAGACCTGACACTATGCTTGTCTTCACCTCCCTCTGTGGCAGGAAAGAGCCCCCAGTAGAAGAGGGAGGCAATTTTGAAGCTCAGTTCACATCTGTAATCACAGTCTTCTGTGGCTTGTTGTCCAATGCCTAAAAACAGTTGCTTTATATAATTTGTTAAATTTTATAGTTGTTCTTATGAACGGGTTCCATTTATTCTCTTACGGATAGAAACAGAAGCCTAACAATATGTTTGCTTTCTGATTATTTTAATTATTTAGTTGCTAGG
This sequence comes from Trachypithecus francoisi, assembly GCF_009764315.1. Lineage (NCBI taxonomy): Eukaryota > Metazoa > Chordata > Mammalia > Primates > Cercopithecidae > Trachypithecus > Trachypithecus francoisi. The sequence continues at coordinate 83,039,591 of NW_022681469.1, forward strand.
CTTTGTGCTATATTCCTAAATATACAAGTTTTAGGTCTTTCATTTCTCTGGCTATCAGAGAAAGGCATTTTGCTAGTGTACAGATTAGTCTATTATCGTATTTATCGACCCTTGGGTTTATTATTGAGTCAGTTTATTTACTTATTCAATAAATATTTACTGAACACATTATGTGACACCTAGTCTGTTAATATTTTTCCCCTAAGTAGCTTTAGGAAATTTATATTAACACATCCATTCAATCAATCCAAGATCATGGAGCTCCTGCTATTTAGACACAGGTACTCTGACGTTATAAAAACATGTATTTTCCCATTATAAGAGCATATGAAGGAAAAAGAAGCATACCTGAGTGTTATGATTAGAGACATCAAGTAGAAAGATCAATGCAAGTTTGTTTCTCAGGGGACAATTTTGGGCTAGATATATAAATTTGGGAATCCAAATAAAACCTGGTTATCTAAATAACATTATTACCCAGTTATTCTCTTTCACATAACCCTATTTTAATTCTCTGCATAGTGCTTATTGCTATTTGATATTTTCTTATTTATTTTATTTCTTTGGATATAATTTTTCTCCTTCCATTAAAGTGTAAACTGTGTTTCAGCAGGCATAGTGTTTTTGCTTTTCATTTCTCTATTTTCAGCATTTAGAATAGTGCCTAAGACATAGAAGACACTCAGTAAACATTGGTTCAATGAGTAACTATATGGATACCTTCCTGTCATAGAAAAAGGAAACAAGAACAGTATCATACATGTGAAGTGCAGTTTTATGGTGATTAAATATGAGTAACCTTAATAGACCATTAGCTATGAGAAAAATCACTATTTAAAAGAAAGGCACATTTTCTAAAACCAATAATCGTTGAAAGGTGAGCTAGCTTTTCTCCAGCATAACATTGGCTTACAAGTAGTAAGTACTGTGCTCTATGGTACAGTGGTTAAGATCACTGGTTCTGGAACCAGACTTTGATTCACAACCCTGATTATGATGTTTACTAGTTACATTCCTTAAGAAAATTAGTTAAGCTCTTTGTATGTCCATATTATATAATAATAGTGTTTACTTCATGTGATTATAATGAGGGCTTCATAAGTAAATAAATGTAAAACACTTAGAATAGTGTCTCACACATAGTAAGCATCTGTTATCCTCCTCATCCTCTGCATCATTATTATTATTACTTCAAATTAACACATTTGGTTCTATAGATTGAAACTTGGTAATTACTTTTTTTTGAAGGAAATACTAGAAAACAAAATTACTTTTTTTAAGAGATGGAATTATTGTTAATACTGGGTCTTTCTTGCATCTGTTTCAGATTTGTGCTATGGGTTACAAGCCAGCAAATAGATTTAAGAACTTTTAAATTTCCTTTATCAGTGCCTAGATAAACTTTTTCTTTGCCCTTCATCCAGTTAGGCCTGGATCCCCTGTAGAAGTAGAGTAATATTTTATTCAAGATTACATCTTGTCAAGCCTTTCGATTTCCATTTGAGGATGCTTATCCTATCCTCACTGAGATGATGGTTGGAAAATGTGTCTCTGCATTTAACTGCACCTAAGTAGCAACCAGAAGAGCCGTACTCCAGACGCTTGTGTCAGGGGATATAAGGGAACTCTCTGCCTCTATCAAAGCTCAGAGGAGGATTGCCTGAGGGAATAGCTGTACATCCATTCATTTAGTACATCCATTTCGAAGTCTATCCTTGGGTTATCCAGCTTAGTGAGACCTATAAATCTGTACCATATCGTATCAACCCCCACTTATTTCCCTTTACTGAATTACACTTTGATATTTATACTAGTGGCCTACGTATAAGAAAATTGCTTAAAGAAAAAGCTTCCTTATAAAATTCATTGTGGTGTTTATTGTAAAGATGTTAATAAGGTTGTAATTCAACACAGTTACAGTGTCCTTTTTATGGAAGCCCACTGGTGAATTTTCTTTCTGGTTCTAGAACCAGAAATTGTGGTGCTTCTCCTTTACAACTGGTTTCTGTTGTCTAATGGGCACTGCAAATTTCTATTACAAGCTTATAGCCAGAAGTTGTGGCCTACTTCAAGAAATTCACAGAATCATATGATACACATTTTGTGTATCATCCTTATTATATTCATTATTGGCTTGATATCTTCTTTCTACTAGCATTTTTCCTTTGCCCCACACTCCTCATCCATTTATTCTTAAAATTACTTTATCTCCCTTTATTGTCGGTATTTATAGACAATAAAGTGGGACATAATATTAAAAATCACATCATTGAATGCAAGTGATTTCTTTTCTAACTGCGCATAAACAATGCTTGATGAATTCCAGTCACTCTGAAGCCATCAATTTGAGTTATTTTCCCATAAAGAATATCTACTATGGGGAAATCTACATATTTTTACAGAAGACAATCATTGCCCTATCTAGAGGACACTGCGTACAGCGCAAATGCATATTGTTCCCATGGAAAGAGTCACTGCGATTCATAGCTAGCTGTTCTGGGCTTGATTCTGATAATGTCAAGTCTGGGATAGAGAGTAATTCATACCAGGTGACTTGATACAATACATCAAAGGTACCTTTTCAGTTGAATCGTATGAAATTGCCACTAATTGACAGATCTTGACCTATAAAAATAGCAATATCATATGGCTCAACATAATACTAGTTCAAATAACTGTGAACAAGACTCCATATTGACCTTATAGAATAGTGTCACAGAATAAACTGAATTGCGTTAACTCCTATAAAGTGCTGAAATTATGCTTTTCCCTTCAATTTTCTTTTATAAGAAGTAGATCTCTAGGCCATTTTTGTTTATTTTTGCAACAGAAACATTATCAGCTAATTCGATGCACTTCTGATGATTTTGATAAACTTGTAGACAGCTACTGTACCCAGCGCATTTATTCTGAAGCAAATTCATAGGTCAAGTGAATATGCCTGGAATGAGTTTATACTTTAGAGTCAAAAGCAAGGCATTGAGTCCATGCTTTGTCACTGATTGTTTCAGTATGTCTGAGAAAATTATTCTCTAATTATCAGGTTAGTCATGTGTTAATGGGAAAACACTATCTACCACAATATGTTGGATACTTTTCTTACCCCCTTGTTACAGATTTGTAGGGGGCTTTGAGAAATGTCAATAGCTTTCCTAGTTAAAAACATAACTGTATTTTCACGGTACTTCTGGGATTCTTAATGAAGTAGAAACGTAATTGATCTAAGGCTTTCTAAACAGATCTAGCTGAGCACATATAAAATAATAAAAGTGTTTTCTAAACTCTTTTTTTTTTTTTTTTTTTGAGACAGAGTCTGCTCTGTTACCCAGGCTGGAGTACAGTGGTGTGATCTTGGCTCATTGCAACCTCTGCCTCCCAGGTTCAAGCAATTCTTGTGCCTCAGTCTCCTGAGTATCTGGGACTACAGGCGTGTGCCACCACACCTGGTTAATTTTTGCATTTTTAGTAGAGATGGCATTTTGCCATGTTGACCGGTTGATCTTGAACTCCTGGCCTCAAGTGATCTGCCCACCTCAGCCTCCCAAAGGCCTGGGATTACAGGCATGAGCCTCCGGCCATCCTCTAAACCCTATGTTTTTATGCATCTAGTTGCTGTAATTATTATTTTAACAATAAGGGCTAAGTTTTCTCAGGCATAAAGCTGCCTATTCAAGGGCATTTTAGATCCCCAGAAATCCTGTGGGATATAAGGGGCAGATTAATCAGTGCGGCATTCCAAGGTTGAGCAACGGTGAAAGTGTTGTTTTTAGAGTAACCTAACAATCTGAGGGTTACTATAAGCATCTTCGTCAGAATTCTTTGGCAATGGAATACTGCTTAAAATTCACAAGGCTTCTGAATCACAAAGGAAGGGAAGCTGTAATTATTCTGACTACCATACCTATAGAAGTAAAATTAATTATATTTATTCTTATTCTAAAATAATACAATGAAAGCTTTAGAAGAGGTCTACTTTTTTTCCCCCAAGAAAGGAACAATTTTGTATGTAATTTTAGCCCATGGCAGGATTTTAACACATACTGTAAGGAGACAGTATTATTTGCTCTCCATTATGTTTTTCAACTAGCAAGCTAATATACAATTAGCCTTTATTGCATGCTAAAGATTTGGAGTGAAACTGTTACTTAAAAAATTCCCTTTTCTCAATTCAACCAGAAAAGTAAACACATAAACAAAAGCAATTAATATTCATTTGGCATACAATAAATGCAAGGCCTTATGCTAGGAAATGATTTACATATGTTACATATGTCATCTCATTAAGCCTTTGAAAGGAAAGAAAAGCATAAGAGATAAAGAATGAATTAGTGCAAAAGATAGGTTAATTCAAAATGAAACCTTATAAATTAAATGTCCAGGAAGTCAACATCCTCTAACTGAAGGCATTTCTCTGTCTTTTTAAAAGATATTTCCAAAGGATACAATTAGCAAATGTACCCAGACCTCTGCTAAGAATGAATGTTGTACTAAAGAAGTTTAGGGAAGGATAAAACACTATGCCCTCTCTCAGAGGCTTAAAATCTTGGGAAGTTGGCATGAATAGAATAGAATCATATGAAATCAAATGGCAAATCAAGAAATAAGGCAGGAAAGGGCTATACAGACTTTGGATAAAGGAAGGTGATTAAGGTCTTGTAATTTGAAAAAGATTCTTTAAAAGAGGAGATATTTGGATAATTGGGACAATGGTTGAAGGTATTTCAAGGCAGAAAATAGAGGTCTAGCAAAAGAAAAGGAACTGAAATGGCATTGGTTTTGCTTCAATGGATAGGTGATGCTTAGCTTAGAGAGAGTTCTTGTGCATCCACGGATACAACACAGTCTCCGACACTGAGGACATGTAGCTTTGTCAAGTACAGAAAATGTAAAATTGTAAAGAGGTATATAATTACAAGAATATAGATTACTACTTTGAGTTCTTGAATTGCATTCAATGTACCATTTTTTTTTCTTAAATTAGCTCCCCCAGTAAGAGACATTTTTAGTGGATTTCAAACTTAGAATATGAGCTGCATCCTTGTCTTTTGAGCATATTTTTGTGTGCAATAACTGATGAGAGCTTTCTAAGATGAATCTGTTGTTATGGTTTTCTTTTCCCATTGCTATTCTCCTTGGTTTATTTCCCTTTTTTATCGCCCATTGCTTTTAGAAGGAATAAATATTAATGAGTTCTACAACGTAGTTTGCACTCCTCTGTTAACACGGGAGACAGTAGCTACTCCCTATTGAGCAATCATCAGCAAGGCAGGGAACAACCAGCCCTAGCCACAAACCATTTCTTTTACATCTTTAGATAGCAGGAATGTGCCTCTGAAAAAATGCTATTCATTCGCCAGTGCACATCCCTGAGTACTCATTTCAAAGTTCCTCCTGGCGCTATCATTCATCTACAACGAACTCGACGAAATAAGTGCTTAAGGGTTACAAAAAGCACGGATACTATAGTCACTTGATAGTGTCAGGTTAGATGACATTTTACCCACCATCTTTCTTTCATTAATGGAAGGTCCTGTATTAACTGCTATGGCTTCTTTCCATCTCAGGTTACAGGTATGAAGTAAGATGAAACAGTATCTGTCCTTCCCTAATTTCTCAGCTTAAATACTAGCAAGGTCTTGTGAGTTTCTAAAGATTTAGAGCCCAGGGATCTAAAACTGGGGGGTCAAAGAATGTAGAAAAGACTAATATTATAACTGAAAGGTCCAGTTCACTTAGGAAAATATATAGTGACTTTTTCTAGTCATTCCATTCTTCCCAAGTATACATCTAGAGCTATGGGGGAAGAAAGGCCTTTCAAGACACAATGCATGTGTTTCTGTTTCTCAACTTAAAGTAGTCATTCTCATTGGCTGTAATAGAGGCCAAAAAACTATGTTAGAATTAGGGGTAGATTTACTGAGAAGCCCATAAAGCTTAAGGTTTGGGCTCTTCTAAGGCCCTGGCAGAGATGTTAGTGAGTGATTTTTAATTTGGAATTTTGCAATCTGACTTTTGTTGTTGTTGTAATAATTAGTCCTCTCTAAATCACATAAGCTTTGGGGTCCAAAGAACTCTCATTAGTTGTATGGTAAAATCAACTCTTGATTATGAGCAGTGACAATCCTTATAAAAAAACAGATTCCTGCCTCATTCAGGACCTACAGAATTACAACCCCAGTGGGTAATATCCAGGAAAGTTTGCATTTTCTTAAAGCATCCAGGTGATTCTTAAACTATATTTTGAGGATATCTGCTTTAGAGAAAACAAATTCACCTGAGGAACAAGGGTACAGATTTGTTAAGGATGGACCATGGTGTAGTGCACTCTCAGGGATTAGACAGCCCCAAACTGACAGATTCATACAAGTCACCCTATGTCAGCCTTGTGAAGGATACAGGTATAAAGTCTACTTTTTAAAAAAATCACCATAAAATATGATGCGGCCATTAAAAGAATGAAATCATATCCTTTTCAGGGACATGAATGGAGCTGGGGACCATTATCCTTAGTAAACTAAGACAGGAACAGAAAACCAAATACTGCGTATTCTTACTTATAGGTGGAAGCTAAATGATGGGAAAACATGAATACATAGAGGGGAACTACACACACCGGGGTGTTTTGGAAGATGGAGGGTGGAAGGAGGGAGAGGATCAGGAAAAATAACTAGCTAATGAGTACTAGGCTTAATAGCTGGGTGATGAAACAAGCTGTACAACAAACCCCCATGACACAAGTTTACCTATGTAACGAGCCTGCACTTGTATCCCTGAACTTAAAATACAAAGTAAAATAAAATAAAAACATAAAAATTATATCTTCAACGTCCACATCAGTGTTGTACCCTAATAATTGTTCAATAAGTGTTTGCTGAGTGAATGAAAAAATAACAAGTGAGATACCTAAATTTGCAACCCTTCCTCTATTGTAATTGATGTTCAGAAAAATAACATTTGGGAGAATGAACACAGGATGAGTTTAACGTTAAATCCTTGCACGTGTGTGTGTTCCCAGCATACACATTTAATCTTTGAGGCAACCAAATAATTAATATAATGTCAATAAATGTAATTAATATTGTCATTATCATTATCATTATTATTACTACATTTTAATAGTGGGCATTTGGGACTTAACCGTGGGAATTTATAAGTACTCATTATACTTCATGTTGTTAGAGATATTCTATTGTTTGTAACCTATTATTTCTGTGTCACAAGATTATTATCCAATGTTTTATTATTAGCTTAATATTACTCATATACTTTATTAGTACATCATCCATGACTTTGTACAAGACACCAAGATACACCATGAATTTTATGATCTTGCCTGGATAATAATTTCTTTGCTAATGTCATTTTTGTCTTTTCCATTAGCAAACTGGGAAAAACTAGAATGATAAAAAGAGAGATAGGTTTGAAATACTCATAAATTTTCAGATGCTTCTATCCTTCAAATTTAGAAGTTGGCAATTGCTGACATGCTTCATTGAAAAATATCACTTTGAGCCGGGCGCGGTGGCTCAAGCCTGTAATCCCAGCACTTTGGGAGGCCGAGACGGGCGGATCACGAGGTCAGGAGATCGAGACCATCCTGGCTAACACGGTGAAACCCCGGCTCTACTAAAAAAATACAAAAAATTAGCTGGGCGAGATGGCGGGCGCCTGTAGTCCCAGCTACTCGGGAGGCTGAGGTGAGAGAATGGCGTAAACCCGGGAGGCGGAGCTTGCAGTGAGCTGAGATGCGGCCACTGCACTCCAGCCTGGGCGACAGAGCGAGACTCCGTCTCAAAAAAAAAAAAAAAAAAAAAAGAAAAATATCAATTTGATAACATGATTGTTTCTGAATTTTACATTTGTGAAGATTATCCTTCACTCTAAAAATATTGGAGAAAATTCTGGGCATTTTTTATTATCTAAGAAAATGTTCTATCAAATGCCATTTAGTTGATCCAACCTCTTATTCTCCTGAATAGTTTTGACACTGAAGACATATATGGTAAATTAATCTTATGTTATTTCCTTGACAAAATATGATTTTCACCTGTGCTTTGTATATAAAGGTGGCATTGTTGACTGGAAAATATTAATATACTGTGTGATCTGTTAGTCTGCCGACATATTTTCCAGCAGGGGTGACTGGACTGAAGAGTCCACACTCTTAGTTTGGTCACTGTAAACATTTGTAATACAGCTGATTTGTCTCCCAGATGCAGCTTATAGTTAAAACAAAATGATTTTCTGTAATAATGTTTTAGTCTGACATTTTAAAGCTCCATTTCTAGTCTTTATTTGGTATCAGATAGTCCACGTAAAAAAATCGGTATATTTTTTCTTATTTAGTACTTCTATTAAATTGATTAAATTTTATCCAGCCTCTTTTATTTTTTCTATTGGATTGGAAAAATATATATGCACATTACTTAATTATTAATACTTGATTGTATTACTGTATAATAATATATAATCATACAATATATTAATAGTTATTAAACAAAAAAATGTATTATTATGTAATAATCATGCTTAAATGTTTAACATGCATAGTATTAATAAAATAGAAGGGTGTTCAATATTTCCACCTTTTTCCTAAACAACATACCCCTTATTTTTTCCTATCCTGTATTACTTTTGTTCATCAACTAATTGCGCATTATAATATTAGCATTGCTTCACACACATCTCTGCTTAATTAGACTATCCATGTGTTTACCAAATTCTTTGCTCATCTTTAATCAATCTTTCTTGGTTTGATTTCCTTCTTCTTAAATATCCTTTGGCAATTTTTCAGTGAGGGTTTATTGGAGGCAATCCCTTTCACCTTTGTCTAAATTTTGCTCATATTTTTGAAAGTTAGGTAGCTGGGTAGATAATTCTACGTTGCCAGTTACTTTCCTCTCAGTACTCTGAATATATAATTAGTGTTGTTTCATTTTTCTGTAGCTGCTGAAAATTTCACTATTAATTTGTTAATTCCTTTGTAAATAATCTTTTTCTTGTCTCTATTCCTTTTAACAAATCTTTGTAGTTGTTGAGCCAAAATCTCACTACATTGTCTCTAGTGCAGGTATTTTATTATCCTGCTTGAAAATTCCTGTTTTCTTAATTCTGTATATCTGTGTTTTTTTTATCACTTCTGGAACATTTTCTCTCCCTTTGTTTAGATTGTTATATTCTGAACCTTCTTGTTCAACTTTGCATGACTATTATCCTCACTTTTATTTTCAACTTCTATTCAGTGTTGCATATTCAATAATTTCCTTATGTTTGTCTTCAGTTTACTAATAACTCTTTAGCTCAATCTATCCAAATTACCCATTTATTTATTTCCAATTAATGTGTTTTTCAGTTCTAAAACTACTATCTTAAAAAATTGGTCTTTTTTATTGTGACTCATTATTTTTAATCTTGTAAGGTTTTTCCTTTAAATCTTTAATAAGTTTTTAGCATTTTATGGTCTCTATCTGTTTTTGTGTTTGTTTTGAGACAGGGTCTTTCTCTGTCACTCTGTCACGCAGGCTGGAGTGCAGTGGCGCAATCTTGGCTAACTGCAATCTCCACATCCTGGGCTCAAGAGATCCTCTTACCTCAGCCTCCCATGTAGATGTGACTACAGGTGCATGCCATCACACCTGGCAGTTTTTGTATTTTTTGGTAGAGACAAAGTTTCACCATGTTGCACAGTCTGGTCTCGAACTTCCAGACTGAAGCCCATCCACCCGCCTCAGCCTCACAAAGTGGTGGGATTACAAGCGTGAGTCACCATACCTGGCCTCTATCTGCTATTTCTAATACAGTATTTCCAATCTTGGGAGTCTACTCTTACTCTTTGTTAGGCATTTTAAATCTCATTTATGATGGATTATTTTTCCTTGCATAATTCATAATTTTGGATGGTGCAGTTTACAGGGTAAATCCTGTGCCTTAGGTTAAGGTATTCTCATCTAGAGAGTTTTTGCATTTGTTTATTTCAGGCATTCTAGTAGTATCAGTGGAATGATACAATTTCTTATATTAATTTCTCAGCTTTGCAGTTTTGGACTCATGGAAGTAAGCATAAATTTGAAACTAAAACCAATATGAATACAGGCCCATAACTAGAATTATTAGTGAGTCTTATTTTTCTCCTAAGTGAAGCCTGAGGCTGACCTATGTAATTGTCATCTCCCTCTACAGGAAAGTTGAGTTTCTCTACTTACTTGATTATCCTTTGAGATTAATGAAGTAATGCAGTATTTTTGCCTGTATTCTCTTTCTCTGGTTAAAGTTTCTGTGTCATGCTCCTTATTGTCTTCACTCCTCCTAGGTTCCCAAAATGTGTAACCCTTTTCCTGTACCATCCCCACCCAAGGGCAACCACAGAAAACATCAGCAGCTCAGCCTTGCTGGTTTGTTCTGGGGAATCATTTAGTCAAGACCTCAGTTCTGCCCTTAAGATCATTTAAAACAACATTGGAAAAAATACATATGCACATTACTTAATTATTAATAATTGATTATATTACTGTATAGTAATACACAATTATAGAAATATATTAGTAGTTATTAAACCAAAATATGTATTTTTACTTAATAATTACTCTTAAATTTTTAACATGCATAATGAGCTAATAAAATAGAAGAGTGTTTAATGTTTCTACCTATTTCCCCAAACAATGTATTCCACGTGCATGAATCTTGATGAGGTGTTATATAACGGCTGGTTTTTCGTGTAAACTAGCTTGTCACATAGCTTGAATAGGAACAGAAGAGTAATTTATAAATAGGTATCTTCAGGCAAATAAAGTTAAGTAATGTGCCTAAGAATACATGCCAAGCAGAAATGAAAAACAGGTTTCCTGATTTCTATCTGGGGTTCTATTGAAAATAGCCTTAAGATGAAAAGTTAAAAGACTTTTAAACTATATACCACAATTAGAAAAGATAAAAGAAATAAAAAGTGTTCTCTTAAATTAATGTCCAAACTGAAAACAAGGTGTGTGAATCTTGACTCATGTCATTTGATCTAAGGACTAACTAGATCATGTGTCTTCTATTCAAATTCAGAAGTGTAAACAGTTCTATATTCAGAGATAAAAGGCAGTGTGAGTGTGACTATAGCCTCTTTGTGAAACAGAATTTAAGGAAGTGGGGGTGGATATCAGAAATATTCAAGAGATAATTTTCAGAGAAATTAAAAGAGATTGTACCATTTTTAAAGGGGACAATAAACATATCAAACAGCAAATGTTTACTAAAAACCTACCAAGTTAAAGGCATAAAGCACAGTACTCACATTTATTTGACTTCTGAGCTGCCTCATGATATGTTTCTCTGATTGCCTTTTTGGTTGAATACTTCCTGAAGTCTCATCAGTAAGCTGTTTCTCCAATAAAAGCTCTTACGTTACCTCTGGGTAGACCACTAAATACCTTAATCTAATTCCCAGCATGAGTTTTTATTACCTTTTACCCCAGTAGCTGAACCTCTTGACATCTCACTTCCCATTTTGTAGTCTACTGTTCACAGAGTAATTTCATATGGTAAAAGCTGTTCTCTCCCACAACATATCCAGAGGACTGGCTAATGAGGAGGCTCTGATTCCTTTGGGGATTCCTATATTTTAATTATTATATACAGTAAGTCCTCACTTAACATCACCAATAGGTTCTTGGAAAACTTGACTACTCATCACTAAAAGGGAACTCATTTCTCCATAGGCTAATTGATTTAAACAAGAGAGTTAAGTTCCCACGGCATATTTCTGGTCACAAAACCATCACTGAACTTCTAAATAAAGACCAAAACACTTTTAATATTAAACATTGAAATAAATCTAAGCTATACGTACACTTAAGAAAGATTAAAAACAAGTAAGATCATTTATTACGTAATTATTTCAGTCCAGGGTTGTGGGTGGCCAGAGCCTACTCCATCAGTTTAGGGAGCAATGTGGGAACCGTGGCTGGATAACACACCATCCCATCTCAGGGTGCGCTCACACACACACCCACACTCACTCAGACAGGGACTCCATAAACATGCCAGTTCACTTGATGTGAACATCTCTGAGGCATGTAAGCAAATCAAAAGACCCAGAGAAAGCCCATGCAGACATGGGAGGAACACGCAGACTCCATAGAGACAGTAGCCTCAGCTGGGAATCGATTTTTTTTTCTTGTCAATGTTATGACAAAATGTTCATCGACAAAATAGCAGTATTTGAGGAACTGCCGTATTATTTTCCAGTGCTTTTTACATTCCACTGTATTTACAGTGCACTGTGTTTCCAACCTGTAGCCATCATGGGTTCTAGTTCTTTTTCATTTATCACATTAAAATGAGCAGAAAGTGGTATGCCTAGAAATACAATAAATTATGGAGTGTTTATACCTATACTATTCTCAAAAAGTATTCCTAGCCAAACTTTATATGCCTGTTTGTATAATTATAGTATCATAGTGAAAGTTTTAGAAGTCAGTAAATTTAAAAATCTTGTTTTCCTGTAATTTACATCTATATAATGGCATTATAGAAAGTCAAAAAACATGAAATCATTTTTCTTCATGGGACAGGTTTGATATATTTTTAGCAAAATAGAAAGTAAAAATAAACCATTCCCTTTCCTAAATGACTTAAGGATTGCATCTGAGAATCTATGGAGACTCTCTTAGGTATCAGCAACCCATGGTTCCCTGATACACACTTCGGGTGGAACTATCATGTAAAATATTCTCACCTACCTTTTTTTTTCCAAAAGTGAGGAATAGGAAAGACACAGCACAAGACTTCAGCACACTCTGATATTTACTTTCTAAAATAACAGGGAAATCGCACCATAAGCATAGCCTTTCTTTTCTTTTCTCTTTTTCCAAAAAGCTTTTGCTAAAGTGGGTTTGTGTGTGGAAATTGTAGACAAAATACAATGATAAATAATTTACTTTCCATTTAGCAATGGTGTGACTATTTTATTTTCTTCTTTCTTTGTTGAGCATGAGGAAATGTGAGTTCTTTACTTATCTTTCCATCTATCCATTCACAGTTCAATCATCCATCCCTCTGCCTATCTTCCCATTGATTCGCTAATCCTTGCTGCTGCTGTATCTCATTCTATGTCATCATACAGGCTTATTATCCAGGCTGTCTTTCTTAATAACCCTCAATCCCACAGACAATATCTAGATTTTAGTGTGGATTTTTAATGTGTTTTCTACAGAGTAATGCTCTTAAGTTTCCTATAAGTCACTGTAAGCTTAACGGTGCCTTATAGCCAATACTTTTAGTTTCTCTCATTTAAAAACATGTTCAATCTGTACTAAATGGAAGAATTTCTTGAGTTACTGTAGGTAAAATCTACTTTCATTTTACTTTGAACTCTAAAAAGAATGAATTTACTTTCACACATCCAACGATCAGCAACATGTTCATCAGCTTTCTAGGACTCATGCAGAAAACCTCCCCACAGGCAAGACCTCTTCCTGTCATGTTCTGATAAGGGTAGATTTCACGCCAGCATAAGCTGGACATTCTTCATAGCCTACTGGAAATCTGATCAGTTGGCTGAACAAAAACTGTCAAGGGTTTTACTACTGACATTCTCAGTAGGGAACTCGTGGAGCCTTTCTTCTATGGAAATGATATAGTAGAAATTCTGCTCACCTGAATATTGTGGGGGAATAGTTGTCAGGATTGGGAGGGTTACCTACAGCTAAGAGCAGTGCCAATAATAAAATATAGACATTGTCTAATATCGGTTAGATATATTTTTTCCTATTGTTTACAGGTGCTATCTCCAATTTAGGATATGTTCTGATGATATAATTCCACTGACACAAACAGCATACCAAATTGTGAATATTATACTAAAGACCTTGTGAGTACTTTAATATGATACATTTTATTATTTTGGAAATTAAATATATTAACTCCAAGGATAAGAATTTTTCTGTCCCTTATGGTGTGGGTCACTTAGTAGTAGGGAATATACCAATGAGTAAAGTCATTAATGCTTCCTGCCTTTGTGCTAAGGTAGTCATTACCATTCCCCTCTGTAATATAATGCACCAAGTTAATAAAGGAAGTTTACATAAATTTCATATCACTTGCTTTCAGTATTTTTTGTACTAAGAAATTTTATTTTTGAGTTAAAGTATTTTATTTTATGTTAGGGTCTTTTTCACATCTTGGTTATATGTGAAAACAAGTCATCTAGAGAACACAGGGTGTGAATCTGCAAACAGTGTAGATTGTTCTTTAAGTAAAACTGAGTTGTTCGTAGTACAGGTTGTTCATGGTTACACAGTCTTGGATTCTTGAAATGAGTGTCTTCTTATTAGCTGGGGGAGTTGTTTTGAGGGATTTCTCTCTTTTGTAAGATAAGCTTTCATTCTTTCATATGAACATGACTGAACATAGAGTGTGAATAATCTTCAAGCCCACAGTCTAATTGTTCTCCATTCACACATATTTATAGACTTCGCATGTCACACCTGGGATACCAGTATACTGAATATGTTTCCTATTGAGAAATGTTAAGCGCTCCCAGAGAGAAACTAACAGAGTCTAAATTTGGTGGAATAAATGCTACATTTTTAGGGAGAATCAACTGTTTCTGCAAAGACTTTAAGAAGTTCATTAGTATTCTTGGTATATGATATGAAAGGACACACATTCCTAAATTATTCATGTTACATATTTACATGATAAATATTAATTTTAGGTGAATTAATTACTTCCATATCTATTGACCTTTGCTTTGGCATTTGCTTTAGTCTAACAACTACATCTTAATAATGATATTCTTTCAGTTTTCCTTCTTTATCTGTGACTTTTTTGGTGTCTGCAGTGGTTTAGCAGTGGTCAGGGGGAGCTCTAAAAGAAAATGCTTTAAAAAAATACCCAGTTGCAATTTAGAATTCTGAAGGATCTCTGGAAAGTAATAACCTACAGGACATACTTGACATTCCAAAACTAAAATCTGATCTACCTCTAGCAATGAAATTATACTACCCTGGAAAGACTGCTATAATAAATCTACTTAAGAGTGTTAAAATGCAGCCATTAAAGTGGCTAAGAAAATATTAAAATATTAATGTACTAACATTACATGTTTTATGCTACTTCTTATAACCTCAAGATACATTAGTAGTAAAATGTATCCCTCGGCTAGACTCCTAAATGTGTTGACATGCTGTGTAAAGTTAGTGGATACAGAACAATTAAATTTTGAAAGTTGCAACTGCAAAACTTCAGTTTTTATCTTCCATGAATTACTGGTCACTGGTGTCAGTCCTTTTTGGGAGGGGCAGAGAAGCCATCTCTTCTTTGGTTTTTAAAACATTCATTTCTCTTGGTTCTTTACCATATTTTCTGATCATTTTTGCTCATATTCCTTCCCAAAATATTAGCCTTTTTTGGTATTTCATTTGGTGGTATCAAAGAGGGCCTTTATCCTTGTTCTTTTTCTACCAAGGTATTTTCTAGGAAATTCAACCCTGTCCTCTCGTCTCCTCTCCTCCCCGCCCCTCTCCACAACCCGCCAAATACAACACGCTCATCTTTATTGGTGAGATTTGTCCTTTTTGTTTTTCTTTAGCATTGTGCTTTAATACACATTGTTCCCTTGCCTGAAGGGAACTCCCTCTTGCACTCTTACCATGCTTCCCTGTAAGTAGTGTCTCTGTCATCATTCAGCTCAAGTGCCACTCCCTCCACAAAGGGCTCTGTTTCTACTACTCCCTTATGCTCATTCTGAATCTTGGTTGTATGGCATACATATGGCATTTTAATTACTTGTTTGTCTACATGCTCTCCTGATGACTTTGAGGACTTCCATGACATGCAATCTGTATTGGTATTTCTATCCTCATTCTCTTAAACAAATTGTATATGTTGATATACGTTCAATGTGCCAGTGAAAGAAGTCCTGCTATTCCTCAGACAGGAGGATAAAGACTGCTGACAGTACTGCTTAAAAATGTTCATATTTGTGTGTGAACTTAAGATCTACTCATTCAATATACACTTGATCCAATAATTATGATAATTTTAGAGTCATATTAATTAATATCTAAAATATATAGTTTTAGCTTGGGCCATATTAGATTCACTTATTCTTTTGTACACTTAATACATCTGGTCCTGAAACACATATAATTTAAAAAAAAAGATGCAGGCCGGGCGCGGTGGCTCAAGCCTGTACTCCCAGCACTTTGGGAGGCCGAGACGGGTGGATCACGAGGTCAGGAGATCGAGACTATCCTGGCTAACATGGTGAAACCCCGTCTCTACTAAAAAATACAAAAAACTAGCCGGGCGTGGTGGCGGGCACCTGTAGTCCCAGCTACTCGGGAGGCTGAGGCAGGAGAATGGCGTGAACCCGGGAGGCGGAGCTTGCAGTGAGCTGAAGTGAGCTGAGATCCTGCCACTGCACTCCAGCTCGGGCGGCAGAGCGAGACTCCATCTCAAAAAAAAAAAAAAAAAAAAAAAAAAAAGATGTATCTGCCAAACAATTGAAGAGTTTTAAAAAGTGCCTTTAGGTTAAAGATTTCTTTTACTGTAATTTCTATTCTGTACTTATTTAAATTGAAATTGACAATTTTATTCAGTATCATAATTAACTTATTTTTAACCACATTTTTTCCAAATAAGATTTTTTTTTGACAAGCAAGTTTTATTTCTTATATAATTTTGGAATTTAGAATATATATTTGCATGATCTGTGTATATTTACAAATAAATTTTTATTCCAGTTTTAAATTATTGTTTCTAAAGTTTGATGCAGAGGTTGAGTCAAGAAGGCCTTTAAGTCAAAATTTTAAAGAAATTTGTCAGTAAACCAGAACTGATCAAAGATGGAGTTGTACTAAATATTTTTACAACCATAATGTGGATTACCTGTTTACCATAGTGAATACCAACCACAATGCGAACAGAAATGCAGCTCTCATGCCCCGGATGGCTGTGTATATACCCCTTCAGAGCCATCACATGCTCAGTCAGTCTGCATAAGTGAATTCTTGAGAAGAAAGCAAAGGTTACCTTCTTTGTTCTTGTGGGTATTTAACTGTGAGAGGAGGTTTTCATTAGCCTGCACGCAGTACACCTCTCGGGTCTGGATGCCCCCGCCACAGAGGGCCGTCTGGTTGCCGCGTCTCTTGTCCTGTTGACTGAGCAAAGGGTCCACACGGCACTCAGTCCACTCCGTAGTTCTCCAGCCATACCTAAATAAAGAAAACACCAGCAGCAGCAACCATAATTACTGAATGACACGTTTCTCTACTCCTGTCATACTTTCTTTTAATGAAAATTAGTCTCAAAAGCATTTTCCTAGCGAATCCATGGTAGACTACATCTATGGTGCATATTTAGTTTCAACTCCTTCTTTATGCTCTGCAGTGCTCCATTTAATGAGGGGTTAAATTTAGGGTGATCCTGTTTTAATTGCAATTACTGGAAGTTACTTATAAATATTTTATGAAAATGGAGCATACTGCTGAAAACATGAAATTTTATGTTCAATTAAGCTGAACCCAGGCTTGCCCTTTCTTGCTGCCTATAAACAAAGGAGGATTGAATATGAAAATGGGAAACGTTCTGAGTGATGATGAACCAAAACATTTGCTTTGCCTTTTAAAAAATAAATGAAAACTGCACAGTATAGCAAAATTATAATTGTGTATTGTGTATTAGGGTTAAAAATTATAAGAGAATAAATCAGAGTTTTCTCTTTATTGTCAAGAGTAAGATTCTTTTCTGGGGGGGGGCACTGAGCATTCCTAATGAGTGCTGATGCATGATGAAAAGAGCTGGCACTTCTCATCAGTGGAGCACAGGAAAGAAGATCTTTGATGCTCAATTAAAGCTCCAATCAAGATTATGATGTGAGAGAAATGTCAGGGGATTGTCAGTCCAACATATGATTGAAGGAGATAGCTAGGGAAACATTTCTCGACGCCACCGAAGATAGGAAGTGATGGCATTTCTCCACCTCAAGGAAAATGGATATTCTAAAAGCACAAAGAAAATGACTCATGTAGCACTTTGTGTCACTTTAACCAAGATGCTTCCTTAGTAATCAGATGAACAGCCAACATAGGTGCAAATGGATGTGCTAATATTCATCTGAATCAGGCAGAAGGTTAAACGGCCCTCAGATGTCTAATCTAGATTCTTCACTCTGTCAATGGTAAGGTTTTGTGACAGTAAAGATGAACTTCATGCCTGTTTTTAAATTTTATAAGTGGATATTTGTTGCTTAATGAATTGTGGGACTGGGTCATGAAGAAATAACACCTGACATTAATTTATAAAGGAAGGGCAGCACTCAGGTCAATTCTAGAAACACAGATAATTGATGCCTGGTTTGGGGATTGAAGGGGAAGGAAGCAAAACCAAATATATCATTTTTTTAAGGGAGTTGCAATAATCATTTTAAATAAACTGAAGTTCCGATTTAGGTCCCGCCAAAAAGTCCAATGAGAGGAATAGTCCTTCAATAATGTAAATTGGTTACACATTTTGTGAAAAATGTTACCCCAAAAAAAGGGCATGGAGAAAGATACTGAAGAATATATATTTATTATTTATTTTGTTAATTGTGTTTGAATATCTGAGAAGAAAAAGAATAAAGCACCTAGCTTGCAACAAAAATAGAAGAAACTCATAGGAGAGAAAACACAGGAAATCCTGGCAACTTCCTTGAGCCTATTATGTGGAAAGGAACCAGAACAATCAGTGAGATAGGCAGAGATATTGGGGAGGAAATTCTCTGTGGAGGTTTCAGTCACTTTTTACATTAGAGCACAATGGATGAGTCCAAAGTGCTGCACAATTATATATCTGGTATAAAACATTACTTTTTTGTTGTTATAGGAATAGTAGTAGCAGTAATTTGCCTCCCCACTGGTTCATAAAGATCTAGCTATATGCATGTTCTTTAAATGTTTGGAATAATCCAGAGATGCTCTCAATGAAGTTCACACATCTCTATTGAAAAACTAACATAAGTTGCTTTATAAATATCCTATATACAGATTAAGCTGAAATATTGCTATTACCAAAATAATTCATAATAATAACTTGGAAATTATAATTTAATACTGTCATACTGCCAAATGTTTCAGAATGAGTCTTATTTAATCTGAATTCAACGAATATTTATTGAACACTTATTTTGTACCAGGTACTGTGATATATGCTAGTAATTAAACAAAAAGGCAAACAAGCAAAAAACCCAACCCCTTTCCCAATATTAGTAAGCACAGTCTTTGTCCTTATGGAACTTAAAGTCTCATTATTTTGATGTAGTATTTTACTCTATTGAATAGGATTTGTTATACAAAGTACTGAATTTTAATAGTTAATGATAATCTATATTTAGAAAATTTATTTTACCTTGTGGAATGGAGGTTGACAAACTGTGGCCCATGATCAAATCAACATGCCACTTTTTTTAATATATCTAAATAAAATTTTAATGGAACACAGCCACACTCAGTTGTTTACATATTACCTCTAGCTCCAATACCAGTGTTGAGTCATTGCAATAGAGACATGTGTGGCCAGCAAAGCTTAATGTTTTAACTATCTACCCCTTTACAGAAAAATTTTGGCAACTCCTATTATAAAAAATACATAAACATAGAATTGGTGCTAAAAATTTCATGGAGATTTAGTTTGTCAGAGACACTTTTATTCTGTAAAACCAGTTTTTTTAAGCATACTGTTTGTAAAGATATATTTTTGTGTGTGTAAAAATTACTGTTGCTCAGAATACTGTTCAGTCAAAATCAAAGAGCTGAGCAAATGTAGTTTGGGCAGACACTATACCCTTCTTTATTTACTCACGTGGCACAGGGGGCAACTCCATCTCCTTGAGACAAACAGGGTTCTTTTTCCTCTAGTTCTGGACACTCCTTTTCACTGCTAATGGGAAACTGCCTGATGGTTCGTGTTCTTACACGAGTGCCTGCAGGGGACACCATGTCGTGGCATGTTTTTGAGCAGGGGCTCCACTCTGACCACTCAGAAACCTGGCACTCTTTGGTGATCACACAGGACTGGAAGGTCATTGGAAGCTTCTCTTGCTGGCAAAAGCTGTAAAAAAGCATTGATATTCTCATTACAGACTCACAGGCAGTTATGAACTTTGTCTTCTACACTCAAGAGTGAATCAAGTTGGGCATTTTTATTTCTACTTGGAGGTGTGATTCCAATTTCATTGAAAATACATCAACCTTTACGATGTGGAAAAGCAGTTAGACTCAAAGCTAACATTTGCATATTCTTCTGTTTTCTAAGAGTTGTTAAACCATTCATAGGAAATAGAAAATAAAGATAATTAAGTAAAATTAGCTAAAGCTAAGTTTACCATACTGTTCATTTTACTCATTCCAGACTTGTTTTAATTTAGAAAATGAGAAACCAAGAACTGTTAACATATGCTAATTTCCATTCTGTTTAGGGAATCAAGTAAATATGCCTGGATAACTGTGATGATTAATACTGAGTGTCAACTTGACTGGATTGAAGGATGCAAAGTATTCATCCTGGACATGTCTGTGAGGGTGTTGCCAAAGGAGAGTAACATTTGAGTCACTGGCTGGGAAAGGCAGACCCACTCTTAATCTGAGTGGGCACCATTGAATCAGCTGCCAGTGTGGCTAGAATATAAAGCAATCAGATAAACGTGAAAAGACTACACTGGCCTAACCTCTCAGCCTACGTCTTTCTCCAGTGCTAGATGCTTCCTGCTCTCAAACATCAGACTCCAAATTCTTCAGTTTTGGAATTGAGACTGTCTCTCCTTGCTCCTCAGCTTGCAGACGGCCTATTGTGGGACTTTGTGATCATGTGAGATAATACTTAATAAACTACACTTTATATATATAATCTATCTTGTTAGTTCTGTCCCTCTAGTGAAACCTGACTAATATAGATTTTGGTACCAGGAGTGGTTCTAGAGGGATAGAATATTAAGGATGAGTTCTTTCATTGGTTTGGGGGTTTCTGGAGTTGGTTGCTTAATATTAAACCCCAAAATGCTAAGGACTCTACTTCTAATAGTATAGAGAACACTCATAGTCCTTGGCATGAACTGTTTAGGAAGTTATGCAAAATAAATGCATTTGATGCTCCTGTTTCATCAATCATGAGAGGCAAGGAGTTTAGTGACTCTATACATAATACCTTTGACCATAAATGGAGAGCCAAGAAACATAATGAAGTTAGTTCATTGCTCCTAAGTTCAGTGGAAAAGTGATGAAAGAAAATGATGAACTCAGGAATTCTAACTCCTAGCTTCAGAAGCAGATACTGAGCTTCAAATCTACTAAGATTGTTCTGAGAGACTTATCTTCTGTTGAAAAAGAGCTGAATTTGTGGCAATACAGACACAAGCTCTTATCATGCGAATGGGTCACCTGCAAGGAAAGGTGTATTCAAAGCCTCACCAGGTGTCTACTGTTAAAGTGAGGGCATTGATTGGAAAATAATAGGACCCTGCAACTTGGAATGGGGACCTGTGGGAGGGCCCTGATGAAACTGGGGACACTGAGTTTGTAAACTCTGATGAAACTTTTTTTGCCGGAAGAAACAACTTCTCTATCCCCAGTATTGGCAACATCCCTTCTCCAACCCATGCTGCCATCAGCCTTTCCACCTTTGTCTGAGGAGATAAACCCTGCACTGCCTGAGGCAATGGTGATGGCCTCCCCTGAGGCAGTTGCCAGGCAAGATCATGTTGATTCTCCTCAGGAGCCACTCCCAACACGCCTGTTTGCTTCTACACCTATAACTAAAGTCCTGGCAGGCCCCTAGAGGTAAGGTTGAGTATGACCCATGACGAGGTGTGCTACACTTGAGAAGAACTGCTTGAATTCTCTAATTAATATAAACAGAAATCTGGAGAACAGGCATGGGAGTGGATATTAAGAGTGTGGGATAATGGTGGAAGGAAGATAGAGTTGGGTCAGGCTGAATTTATTGATTTGGGCCCACTAATTAGGGACTCTGCATTTAATGTTGTAGCTCGGGGAGTTAAAAAAAGTTCTAATGGTTTATTTGCTTGGCTAGCTAAAATATGGATTCAAGATGCCCACTGTGAGCGAGCTGGAAAGGCCTGATCTCCCTTGGTTTAATGTAGAGGAAGGGATCCAAAGGCTTAGGGAGATTAGGATGGTGGAGTGGATTAGTCACTTTAGACCTACTCATCCCAGCTGGGAGGTCTAGAAGATATACCCTTGACCAATGCCTTGCAAAATAGATTTGTGAGGGCAGCACCTGCATCTTTGAAAAGCCCTGTAATTGCTCTTCTCTGTATGTCAGATCTAACAGTGGAACCCACAATCACTCAACTACAAAACTTAAATACAATGGGAATAATTGGATCCTGAGGTGGTATGGGCCAAGTGGTGGCACTCAACCATCAAAGGCAAGGTGGGCACAGCTATCGTAATGGACAGCAGAGGCAAAGCAGCAATCACAATAGTCTGACTCATGTAGACCTCTGGCATTGGTTAATTAATCATAGTGTTCCTAGAAGTGCAACTGATAGGAAGCCTACTGTATTCCTACTTAATTTATATAAGCAGAAAACTTCTAGGTCAAATGGACAAAATACATTTGAATTATAAAAACAGAATCATGGCCCCTCAATCAATTTCCAGATTTGAGCCAGTTTACAGACTCAGAACCTCTTGAATAAAAGGGAGGCCAGATCCCCCTGGGGAAGAACACCACTACATTATGTACAATTTATGTTGTTAATCTTTCTTCCATCCTTCCCTAAGAAAACCTCTGGCCTTTTATCTGGGTAACTGTGCATTGGGAAAAGGGAAATGATCAGACATTTTGGGGACTACTGGACACTGGCTCTGAGCTGACATTGATACAAGGGGAGCCAAAATGTCATTGTGGTCCTGCAGTTATTGAGGTCAGGTAATTAATGGAGTTTTAGCTCATGTCCAACTTACAGTGGGTCCAGTGGTTCCTGGGATTCATCCTGTGGTCATTTCCCCAGTGCCAGAATGCATAATTGGCATAGACATACTTAGCAGTGGGCAGAATCCCCACATTGGCTCCCTGACTGGTAGGGTAAAGGATATTATGGTGGGAAAGGCCAAATGGAAGTCATTAGAGCTGCCTCTACCTAGAAAAATAGTAAATCAAAAACAATATTGCATCGCTGGAGGGATTGAGGAGATTAGTGTCACCATTAAGGACTTGAAAGACGCAGGGGTGGTGATTCCCACCACATCCCCTTTTGACTCTATTTGGCCTATGCAGAAGACAGATGGATCTTGGAGAATGACAGTGGATTAATGTAAGGTTAATCAAGGGGCAACTCCAATTGCAGCTGTTATACCAGATGTGGCTTTATTGCTTGATCAAATTAACACATCTCCTGGTACCTGGTATACAGCCATTGACTTGGCAAATGCCTTTATCTCCATTCCTGTTCGTAAGACCTATCAGAAGCAATTTGCCTTCATCTGGCAGGGCCAGCAGTATACCTTTACTGTCCTACCTCAGGGGTATATCAACTCTCTGGCTTTGTGTCATAATCTTACTCAGAGGGACCTTGATTGCTTTTCACTTCCACAGAGTATCACACTGGTCCATTACATTGATGACATTATACTGATTAGATCCAGCAAGACCTAGATTTAGAAGTAGCAAACACACTGGACTTATTGGTGAGACATTTGCATGCTAGAGGATGGGAAATAAATTCGACTAAAATTCAGGGACCTTCTACCTCAGTAAAATTTCTACGGGTCCAGTGGTGTGGGGCCTGTCAAGCTATTCCTTCTAAGGTGAAGGATAAGTTGCTGCATTTGGCTCCTTCTACAACCAAGAAAGAGGCACAATGACTAGTGGGCTTATTTGGATTTTGGAGGTAACACATTCCTCAATTGGTGTGTTAGTCTGGCCCACATGCCGAATGACCTGAAAGACTGCCAGTTTTGAGTGTGGTCCAGAACAGGAGAAGGCTCTACAACGGGTCCAGGCTGCTGTGCAAGCTGCTCTGCCACTTGGACCATATGACGCCCCATATCCAATGGTGCTTGAGGTGTCAGTTGCATATAGGCATGCTGTTTGGAGCCTTTGGCAGGCCCCCATAGGTGAATCACATTAGAGGCCTCTAGGATTTTGGAGCAAGACCCTGCCATCTTCTACAGATAATTACTCTCCTTTTGAGAGATAGCTCTTGGCCTGTTACTGAACTTTGGTGGAAATTGAACATTTGATTATAGGTCATCAAGTCGCCACGTGACCTGAACTGTCTGTCATGAACTGGGTGCTTTCTGACCAATCTAGCCATAAAATGGATCATACACAGCAGCATGCCATCATCAAATGGAAGTGGTATATATGTGATCAGGCTAGAGCAGGTCCCTGAAGGCACAAGTAAGCTACATGAGGAAGTGGCTCAAACGCCCATGGTCTCCACTCCTGCCATCCTGTCTTCTCTCCCCCAGCCTGTACCTATCGCCTCATGGGGAGTTCCCTATGATCATTTGACAGAGGAAGAGAAGACTAGGGCCTGGTTCACAGGTGGTTCTGTATGATATGAAGGCACTACCTGAAAGTGGACAGCTGCAGCACTATAGCCCCTTTCTAGGACAGCCCTGAAGGACAGCAGTGAAGGGAAATCTTACCAGTGAGCAGAATTTTGAGCAGTGCACCTGGTGGTGCACTTTGCATGGGAGGAGAAATGGCCTGATGTGTGATTATATACTGATTCATTGACTGTAGCCAATGGTTTGGCTGGATGGTCAGGGACTTGGAAGAAGCATGATTGGAAAACTGGTGACAAAGAAATTTGGGGAAGAGATATATAGAAGAAACTCTCTGAGTGGTCAACAACTGTGAAGATATTTGTATTCCATGTGAGTGCTCACCAATGAGTGACCTTGGCAGAGGAGGATTTTAGTAATCAAGTGGATAGCATGACACATTCTGTGGACACCACTCAGCTTCTTTCCCCAGCCACCCCTGTCATCACCCAATGGGCGCATGAACAAAGTGGCCATAGTGGCAGGGATGGAGGTTATGTATGGGCTCAGCAACATGGACTTCCACTCACCAAGGCTGACCTGGCTATGGCCACTGCTGAGTGCCCAATTTGCCAGCAGCAGACACCAACACTGAGCCCTTGATATGGCACCATTCCTTTTTTTTTTTTTTTTTTTTTTGAGACAGAGTCTCGCTCTGTCGCCCAGGCTGGACTGCAGTGGCTGGCTCTCAGCTCACTGCAAGCTCCGCCTCCCGGGTTTACGCCATTCTCCTGCCTCAGCCTCCCGAGTAGCTGGGATTACAGGTGTCCGCCACCTCGCCCGGCTAGTTTTTTGTAATTTTTAGTAGAGACGGGGTTTCACCGTGTTAGCCAGGATGGTCTCGATCTCCTGACCTCGTGATCCGCCCGTCTCGGCCTCCCAAAGTGCTGGGATTACAGGCTTGAGCCACCGCGCCCGGCTATGGCACCATTCCTCAGGGTGATCAGCCAGCTACCTGGTGGCAGGTTGATTACATTGGACCTCTTCCATCATGGAAAGGGCAGAGGTTTGTCCTCACTGGAATAGACACTTACTCCTGATATGGGTTTGCCCATCCTGCATGCAATGCTTCTGCCAAGACTACCATCAGTGGACTCACGGAATGTCTTATTCACCATCATGGTATTCCACATAGCATTGCCTCTGACTAAGGCACTCACTTCACAGCTAAAGAAGTGTGACGGTGGGCTCATGCTCATGGAATTCACTGGCCTTACCATGTTCCCCATCATCCTGAAGCAGCTGGATTGATAAAGTGGAGGAATGGCCTTTTGAAGTCACAATTACAATGTAAACTAGGTAACAATAGTTTGCAGGGCTGGGGCAAAGTTCTCCAGAAGGCTGTGTATGCTCTGAATCAGCATCCAGTATATTGTACTGTTTCTCTCATAGCCAGAATATATGGGTCCAGGAATCAAGGGATGGATGTGGAAGTGGCTCCACTCACCATCATCCCTAGTGATCCACTGGCAAAATTTGTGCTTCCTGTTCCCACAACATTACGCTCTGTTGGCCTAGAGGTCTCAGTTCCAGAGAGAGGAATGCTGGCACCAGGAGACACATCAATGATTCCATTAAACTGGAAGTTTAATGGAAGTTAAGGTTGCTACCTGGAACTTTGGGCTCCTTCTACCTTTAACTCAACAGGCTAAGAAGGGAGTTACAGTGTTGGCTGGGGTGATTGACCCAGACTAACAAGATGAAATCAGTTTACTACTACATAACAGAGGTAAGGAAAAGTATGCATGGAACACAGGTGATCCATTAGGGTGTCTCTTAATATTGCCATGTCCTGTGATTAAGGTCAATGTGAAGGAAAGTGGATAAGATAAGGAAAAATATACATGGAATACAGGAGATCAATTAAGGCAACTCTTAGTATTACCATGCCCTGTGATTAAGGTCAAAGGGAAATTACAACAGCCCAATCCAGGCAGGAGTATAACTGGCCCAGACTCTTCAGAAATGAAAGTTTGGGTCACTCCACCAGGAAAAAAAACACAGCCTCCTGAGATGCTTGCTGAAGGCAAAGGGAATACTGAATGGATAGTAGAAGAAGGGAGTCATCAATATCAGCTATAATCACGTGACCAGCTGCAGAAAAGAAGACTGTAATTGTCATCAGTATTTCCTCCTTCTTTTGTTAAAAGCATGTTTGTTTGTGTACACACTTGCACTAAGAAAATATCTTCATTTTATTTCCTTTTTCCTTTATCATGTGACATAGATTTACTGACTTCATGTCAGTATTTAAGTATTGTTAACTTTATGTAATAGTATTTAGTTTGGGGATTGTTGTGTTTCCGGTTGTACGAAGGATAGTTGTATTATGTTAGGCATAATTATGACCTTACTACTGCCTTTATTTTAAGATTATGTATCATCTCAGGAGATGTGTATGGGTTCAAGCTGATAAGGGGTGGATCTATGATGGTTAATACTGAGTGTCAACTTGATTGGATTGAAGGATGCAAAGTATTGATGCTGGGTATATCTGTGAGGGGTGTTGCCAAAGGAGATTAACATTTGAGTCAATGGGCTGGGAAAACCAGACCCACCTTTAATCTGGGTGGGCACCATCTAATCAGCTGCCAGCAAATCTAGAATATAAAGCCATCAGAAAAACATGAAAAGACTAGACTGGCCTAACCTCAGCCTACATCTTTCTTTTGTGATGGATGCTTCCTACCCTCGAACATCAGACTCCAAGTTTTTCAGTTTTGGGACTCGGACTGGCTCTCCTAACTCCTCAGCTTGCAGATGGCCTATTGTGGGATCTTGTGATCATGTGAATTAATAATAAACTCATATGTATGGCGTATTAGTTCTGTCCCTCTAGAGAACCCTGACTAATATAATAACTTAATACCATATTGTTTAGAACAGAAAAAATATTAATATGTGCCTTAACATTATTTTAAATATCACTTGAAACTTTAGATGTGATTTTTAATTATAATGTATGCTTATTTAAGTACATCCACTTTTCTGTTCAAACTTTGACACATAGAATACATGTGGGTTTCCTAATTAAATATAACATAAGTATTAATAATATGCATCGGCCGGGCGCGGTGGCTCAAGCCTGTAATCCCAGCACTTTGGGAGGCCGAGACGGGCGGATCACGAGGTCAGGAGATCGAGACCATCCTGGCTAACACGGTGAAACCCCGTCTCTACCAAAAATACAAAAACTAGCCAGGCGAGGTGGCGGGCGCCTGTAGTCCCAGCTACTCGGGAGGCTGAGGCAGGAGAATGGCGTAAACTCGGGAGGCAGAGCTTGCAGTGAGCTGAGATCTGGCCACTGCACTCCAGTCTGGGTGACAGAGCGAGACTCTGCCTCAAAAAAAAAAAAAAAATAAAAATAATAATATGCATCTATTTACCTATAAACTGTAGAGATATCCACTAAATATACCTTTAATATTTATTTTATCAGTATTTATGTTCAAATTTTTATTTATCTACTTGTACTTCAATTAAAGGGATGGTGGATTCTAAATTATAATGTCTACATGTGAAGATGAAGATGATGGTATGGATGTCATCGATTGGTGTTTCATATACTTTGAAGAGTTTTTGTGGAATTGGATGGATTTGTGTTGATTCGTAGTTTAACTCTTGCTCATTCTCAATAATAATAGTGTATATTTACAAGACACAGGCAGCTCTCTCTATGAAAAGCCATCTGGTCCAATGGGAAAATGCACTGATTATTCTGTCTCATCATGCAGTTGCCTTATTTAACTGTGGTAATCAACCATAGAGATGCTGGCCCATTTTAATGCAACAACTCACATTCAATCTTCTTAATCCTACTGGTATATGTAGAAAATTACATTCCTAGGAGATAATTACAGCTCAAAGCATCACAGTCAATTTGTCTGAGTTGAGAGGTCTGGGAAGAAGATCTGAGAGTGGTGGTAAAAGGGCTCTGTGGGTCAGCTCTGTTTTTCCTACAACAGAGAGGACCAAAATCCCATTACTACTCAATGTTATGTATTGATGCTAACCATGAAGCAAGACTTTCTCTTTGATGAGCAAAATTTCACTCTTATACTTATGAGTTTATCAATAAAAATCATGCAAAATAATGACTGACACCTTCTGTAACTCCTCTCTTACAAAACTCTACATATTTCATTTCCTTTAGATACATTTCTTATCCTTCCTAATATTATTTTTTATATTCATATGCATATATTATCCTATTTTTAATACTTATTAAGCTCATATTGTATGTGCAGAGAAAGGATTAACAATCTCAGCTTTTTGTAGAGAATATGACCATTGGTTAACTGCCGCCAGTTAGTTACTCTGGTAACCTGATAAAAGAAGAATGCCAACTTGTTACTAGATTATATTATTTATGATAAAATATCTCCTGAGATAAATTGCACCTGCACTGGGGACTCTGTGAATATCTGGTAAGCAGTCACAGCTTTGCGCTTCTCTGCATATGACAACTCTTAGAACAGAGCTTGTCTCTTGTGGAGACCTTGGAGACTATGACTGTAGGATTACTTGGAGAGATACAGGTCTTGTGGGAAATAAAGTTTTTAAGCTAGGAGAGCTCCTGGACCTACCTGATGTGGAACTTATCTTGCATCTGTGCTGCATGGATATCTAGGAGAGTTCCAACCAGATGAGCAATGTGTGATACTACAACAATGACAAATCCCAGTTTCGGTTCTGTGTCCTTCTAAGCAGACTGATGCCAGTGTAACTTATGGTAGACTTCTGAGTCTTGAGAATTTGAATGTTTGGTAGAGTCTAAATTTAAAACAACTCACATTACCTTATTTAATGCCCTCAATAATCTTTTTATCTGGATATCACTATTAGTCCCATTTCATAGGGTAGCAGCCTTCGGGAGTTTAGAAAACTTGGTCAAGTTCACATAGAGTAAGCAGTTGACTGGAATTTGAACTTGGATTTCCTAAAAGCAAGGCCCATTTTCTTAACCTTACTTCTCACAGTTTAAACTGGCTATAAATCTCAGTTTGTTAGAGCGATTGCTTTTTTAGCCAAAGCCAAAGTTACTGATATATTGTGATCAACTAGTATCACTGTCTCACAGACATAGGATTTGTACTATCTATGCACTTTGCAAATGTGCTGCTTGTCCAAAGGAGAACTTAGGAATTATGAAAAAGCCAAACCAGACATACTTTTCTAATAAATGTTAACAATTTTCAACACAGGTACTAAATATGAGAAATTAGTAGCATAAAAAGAAAAATATGATATTATATGATTATATAGTTTACATATATAATTTACACGTATGTATGTGCATATATGTGTAATGTGTGTGTGTAGTTTATCTTTTCTATAATTTTTCAATACCCCAAATCTTTCAACAAATATGTATTAAGTTACTCTACTTAATACTGGGCTTCAGAAGTACAAAGACAAGATTACAGCAATTAAGTTGGAATCATGTAATTTTGCTAGGGGAGGCACAGAAAGTTACATAAAGTAGTAGGTTACTATGGTGAATTTTAAATTACATATTATAATTTGTCATGTTGAGATGACAGTAATTAATGGGAATATCAGATAAATAGCTTTTTTGTTGTTTTCTTATTTAACGGTGAGTGGGAGAAAATGGATTTTTCCTTGGCCTCAATTTAGACAGTTTTGGGTGAGTAGTGAAAATAAGAATGGAAATTGAAGGCTTAGGTTTGATTCTAGACTGTTATGTAGGTCTAGAATAAGACCTCCTGTGGGTGAGAATGCCATTGAAAGATGTGGCACAAAAAGAAGATGATATTTGTATTTTACGTAGATTCTGGTGATGAGGTGGGAGAATGAATTATTACACTACAACATTGAGATAAGAAGATTCTCACGATGATGATAACATTAGTATTTATAATAAACATATAATAGTGCTTACTATGTGCCAGACACTATTCTAATCTTTATATGTATAAAATATACTGAATTATTAATCTGAGATTTACTTCAGAACAATTTCATGAAGTAGGTATTATTACTATTTAAACTTTACTGATGAGGAAACTGGATACAAGCAGGTTAAGGAGTTTTCCTAAGGTCTTGCTTAAGAAGCAGTCAAGCTGAGTGAGGTATTATGAATACAGGCAATCCATCATTGAATGTCTACAAAGAACCAGATACTGTGTTGAGTTTTACCTAGAATATCTCAGATAATCCTCAAAACTACTTTGTAAAGCAGAGATCCACTCTATCTATCCACATATTTATTTTTAATAGTTCCTACCAGGAGCTATTCTCTAAATGCATCACTTTTAAAAAACATATTTTTAATAATTAAAGCTTTCTTTAACATCACAATTTTTTTAAAAAAAATGTGTCTTTTTTCCCAGATTTATTGAGACATGATTTATTTTTGCAGAGAAGGAAATGAAATTTAAATGTTTTCTCCAAGTCATACAGCTAGAAATTAGCAGGCCTGGGATTCAAACTATATTTTTCTGCTTATGAGGGTTTCAACAAAGGCAACTATAGTAGAAACTAAAAGCAGTTGTAAACTACAAGAGGAGAGGAATTAGGGACTATAAGACTTGGTGTATAGTTGAAGGAATTAAAAGAGAACAAGCAGCCATTGAGTAATTCAGATGTTTCTAACTTTGGCAGTCTTGTGAATGACAATGCAATTCTCTGAAATGCAGAACACAGAATGAGAAGCCAATTTCTGGCAGCTTATAAATGAGTTTAACATCAATTTCTTGACTTGATGTGGATATATCCTGCACATATCCAGTAGGCAGAAATGTTGAGTAGACAGACGCAGAAGTAAAGGCTGGAGTTTAGTTGAAAGCTCAAGATGGCATATATGCTTCTTAGAAATCACAAGCATATCAGAGTTCAAAGCCAAGGTCACAGGAGTAGACAAGCATTCACACACTAGGACTCATTTTATGGCTGCATCATACACACATAGCCTTAAAGCCTCGGTGGGACCATGAGGACTGTGATGTTCATTTCTTTCATTTTGAAAATGGATAGGTTGTATATCTTCACTGGACTGGCAAAACCTGAACTGTCACCTGAAACATGTGAATCACATTTGAAAATGCTTTGCTTAGAATTGACTTATTTAACCTCTCGCCTTTATCCCTCCTCTCTCTGTATATGTATATATATATGTATCTATCTATAGATACAGACACAGATACATGAAAAAAGGTTTTTTAAACTTTTCTTCCTAATAAGGAGAAAAACAAACGATGGTTGCATGTTGAGTGTCACCATAGGTCGGTCCACTGCTTCTAATCCAGGGAAAAATCATGAAAATGAGTCCAATAATTTCTCATCATTTTGCTGAAGTTTAACATCTACAGTCTAGGGCACTGGAGTGGAAATTGTTCCTACTGGCTTAGTCTAATCTGAAGTTTTGCTAATCAAAACCTGGGCTGTGGACCAATACCATCAGCACTAACTGGGAGCTTGTCAGACTCCTGCTCCACACTACAAATCAGAATCTCATTTTAACAACATTCCCAGAAGATCCATATGCACAATAAAGTTTGAGAAACACTAGTCTACAGCTAACTTCCCCAAGCACTCAAAAAATATAAGCCAGCCAACATTTACACTTAATCTTCATCAATGTAGCCCTACTTCTAACAGACAACAGAAATTCAGTATATTACACAGATAGAATTTATTACCAGATATTAGGCAGTTTACCAAATAATTGGATAGGCTGGAGGAAAAAGCCCCAAGCCAAGTTTCCAGAGCAACTTCCAGCCTTCAGAATTGCATTGCTGTTTCTCTAAAGCTTTTTCATAAAGCTCTTTTCTGTGCCTACAGGAAGCTATGTTGCTGCTGGCACAAACTGCCCCATGAAATGGGTACTCTGCCTCTCTCTATTGACCTCAGTTCAGAATCTAAGCCCAGCTCCAGAACATGTAATTGTTGGAATCTAAATCACATCCAGGCACCTGGTTGCAAGCAACTTTGGGAAATATCAATTTTAGTTTCCTGCCTTTGTAGTTCAGGAAGTCCCGCTAGTGCAGTGCTAGTCAAAATGTGATCCATGAATGAGGGCAACTGTTTGTTGGGGTGTGCAATGAGCTAAGCATAGGAATTGAGAATAAATACTGAGGCAATTTTACAGCAATTTGAAATTGCCGTGACATCCTTGTGCATGATCAGTGGACTCAACTCAATGAACAGGGTATAGGCTAGTTTTGTTACTACTGAATTCTACTTTGAGAGGCATGTGGCATGAACTACGTAATAGACATGCAGAGTAAGGTCATGTTACTGGAAGTGCAGGAAGTCAAATGAAAACAAGCAACCAAAAATGTGATCCTTTGCCACAGATAGCTTGAGAAGCTCTGCACTGGTAGAGTTGGATGATTGATGAACCCAACCTATCTATGGGACTCTCCTAAACCCAGTTCAATTCCTAGCCCCTTTGTGAGGCTTATTATACTGTGATAAGCTTGTATGACTTTTCATAAATATAAAGCATTTTAGCACTTAAGAATATATTATATGTAACCAAGAGCCATAGCAATATTTCATTTTTAGCCTCTGTAGAATTAGCCTCTAATAAGCACTTATAGTATTCTTATTGAGTTACAAAAATGTTTTCTTCCTGTAAAGATACAAATAAATTTAATGATACTTTTTATAATAATAATATTACCTGACATCACTTGACAATATTAACAAATTTCCCCAATATTTGTAATGTGAACAAACAATTTAGTGTTCAGAGTAGAGTAAAATATTCATTTTGTGTAAAGCAAAATATATTTGCAGGCTTGTAGACTTTGTAATGACAGCATGGCCACAGATTAATTGAATTAGATAATTTGTCCCAGGAATGAAAATGGTTGTTCCAATACTGGCCTTCAAAATATAAGAGTAATGGGACTTAAACCACACGCAAAGTGTTACTGTAACTCTATTGACTAATTGAAAAAGGAAATAAGCTTTTCAAGGTAGATGCATTTTTAACAAATGCTAAGACAGCCATCAGCCGATTGACAGTCAGGTCTGCAGTCTCAACTCTTATGCTTTCATGTAAAAAGATTATATTTAAAATTATACTAGGTTTAGTACTAGAATATAATGCTAGCAGGAAATACATACATTTTCCGACGAGTCTATTGTTTGCTTTTTCAATACTAACGAATGGGGTAGGAGGATTTCTCAGTTTTTCTGAGTCCCTTACTTCTAGCAAGACAGAGGATGATGACTGCTGTGCTCATAGACCTAAGATATTCCTAAACTGCCGCCCTTGAATTACATGACCCTGAGTAGGTAGTGATCATTCTGTCCCACAGTTTTTCCACATAGTGAAATGATATTTTACTAAAAGATCAGTAATGTCCCTTTCTTCAATAAAATTGTACAACATTTTAAATTTTTATAACTTACCCTAAGTTCTGATTGGCTTGTGTTTTCAGATTGAATCTTAAAAAAATAGACTTTTCCACATTTAACTATGTTCAAGTCATAGTCCTTTCTTGAACACAAAATTAAATTTCTTATATTTATTTATTTATTCATTTATCAATTCAAATGAGTGTTCTACAAATTCCCTGAATGAATTTTACTCTCTAAGTGTGCCCGTTCCTTCATGGAATTCAGCAAGTTAGAAGCAATCATTCTTTTGGAGGCAAAATGCATGCATATTAAAGCCGTTTTCCTTGTAAAGAGAGAGGTCTTTTCCCTTGCTTTGATATTTGAAAATCTTTTGTTGAGCTGCTGGGGAACATTGCCAAACCGTGTCACCTGCCAGCTGGAGTGATCATATGCTCCCTGTGAAAGCTGAGGGCCATGTTGCTGGTCAGCAGCTGAATGTGAGGATATCAGCACGGCGCATATTTAGTAATGGGATAAACTGCTACGGTAATGAGGCCTCCCTGAAAGAGCCAGTACATAGATTTTCTATCCTTTCACACAGCGAATGCTTGCATGCAGCTGCTTCCTTATCACCCATGCTGTTCCAGGCAGTGAACCATGGTGAAAATTCAGGACACAAACCCGAACCCACCTCAAGTGAAAACTCTAGGTGGGTTTATGAGACAGAGTAAATACTACCACACTTCAAAAATGATGCTAAGTGGCATGCTTGATTTTGGTAATTAATTTCATCAAAGGCATTTTTTAGCATTATGGAAGTTTTGCCTGTTAAGAGTCCTGTTTTCTAAACTTAAGAAGGTTAGGAAAGGTAACCAAAAGATATTTTAGGTATCAATAAATTAAAGGAGAATGACCAAGTACCAATTCAAAAATTGATTAACTGTTTCATACTTCTATGAAAAGTGAGAGGGAGCGAGAAACTAAGTCTAACATATCTGCAACTAAAGGATAGAGGTTAAAGGCAAGAACATTTTTGGGCAGTAATGATGATTGGAAATTCTTCTCTATATTGACTAGAACATTGGGTTACATTAACATTCACCTGACCTGAACAATTCCCCAATGCTTGGACAACCTGGAGGTCCCAGTGATTACTCTATTAAAATTAGTATAGAACCTAATCATAAAATGTAATTTATAATTCATAAAAATATAAAAAAAAAGCAATTCAGTTATCATAAAATAAAGCTATCATTTCCTGCTCCTGATCAGCAAATTCTAGGCTATTTCCCTGGTCTCCTCTTCTTTTCTAAACTTTCATTCCCTTAGATGAGCATCCATAATCATGACTTCCACTAAAATAACTACAGAAGTGATTCCTATTTTTATTTTAAAACCAATATAATGGTTCACAAACAGAATTCACCACCTTCCCCTCAAAATATCTTGCTGCACATCTTTCCTATTTCTCCCAATTCTTCACTGTCAACCCTCCTCTATGTAATTTGCAACATGTTCTTACAAATCCTTATACCGAACATTTTCAAATTATCTGGTGATCTCCATTTCTACTTTTATAGCTCCAAACTAAGTATTCTACGTTTCTTCACAGGTTTAGGTGGATAAACTGCCATTGTTCTCTTATTTGTCCTTGAATATCCCATCTTACATTGCTCTGTCAAAATGAAGTTTCTGACAAATTTATATTAATCCCTGCTCAAGAACCTACACTGTCTGGCTCAGAGTCAACTTCATCCAGTGGGAGCCCTTCCTTCTGAATTTCAGGGTTCTTTACAGCATCCCCAGCTTCTCACAAGGAAGAAAACATGGCATGCTGAAAACATCATTATCTTTATAGTTCCTGGATCCCTCCCTTTCACTATATACATCTTTAAAAAACCTACCCCTGGCCCATGAAACCTTCATGGGACACGATGTAATAAAAGAAAATCTAAAATATTAAATTCGAATTAGCAAATGAGACACCCAGAACTGGGAAGACCCACTTTAACAAGTAATCTATTTGACAAGAGGCAGAGCTGTTCCTTGGGAACAGAGGATTACTGAGGCTGACAAGGAGTAGTGAACTGGTTTAGTTCAGATGGAACTGGGGGCAATTCTGCTTCACATGAAAGAATTTCTAAATATTATTGTTGCCCGACATAAGAGGAGCTGTCTGTAAAGAAACGAGGCATGGAAGAACTGAAGCAGGGTCTAGGTGAATATTCATCAGGATCCTGTATTGTGACCACAGGTAGGGAGGCTGAAGGGACTTTAAGTAAGCAGTACTCCTAGATACTCATCTCAGGTCATGCAGAGAAGCTTATTTAATCTGTTTAAAAACATACTGGTGTGTGTGGGGTTATTAATGTTCAGTTTTATTGAATAAAATGTTATGCTGCTAAAATAATTTTTTAAAAATCATTGGAAGAAAAAGAAATAATTGGCCTGGAGAGAGTAAAAAGACCAACATATCTGACCTTTGTTAAATGATCTTGAGAAAATCACTGACCATCTCTACATCTCTAAATTAGGAAAATAAGCATTTCAATTTTCCATTTTATAACATGGTTGGGAAAATTATGTGAGTAATTGACATAAAAACAAGTTGAAAATGGTTGATGCCTACAAAGTTTGATATGAAGATGATAGGAAGATTAAGATGAGAAAATATAAATATTTTAAGGTATTAATAACTTTTTAGTAGTAACTTTCCTTTCTGGAAGCTGCCTAAAACTGTTAACCTAAAACTGTTATTTCCCCTGACATAGAAAATGACACTTGATTATATACTGACTCTTGTTCTTCTGGAATTTTTGCATGTGTAATGCTATTTACTCCCCTATCAGACTTTCACTCCCCCAAATTGGAGCTTTGTCTTACTTATTCACTTGTTTATTTTGCCTCAATACTGGGCAAGAAAGATACAACGTACATTCATTTGATAAGCATGATGTAGGTAACCAAACAGGAAGAAAATACCAATGTTGTAGGTAAAGTTAGTAAAGAGTATTTCATGTGTAATAAAATGAGAGAAGCAGCTTACAATTGATGAGAAAA
This sequence comes from Trachypithecus francoisi, assembly GCF_009764315.1. Taxonomy (NCBI): domain Eukaryota; kingdom Metazoa; phylum Chordata; class Mammalia; order Primates; family Cercopithecidae; genus Trachypithecus; species Trachypithecus francoisi. The sequence continues at coordinate 83,076,505 of NW_022681469.1, forward strand.
AGTGTTCCTGAGAACTCGTACTTTAAAAGATCCTACCCACTACTCAATAACCCCTTAATAAATTCTTGAAATATGTAGAACGTAGGATGAACACAATTTGCCTAGTTCTTTCTGCACTGAGAGAAATGGGAAAGCTAAATCATTTAAAAGAAGATAATTCTATTTACTATTCCATAATGTATTCTCAAAGGCTTCAAAGGCTGAGGGAAGAAACAAATAAACTCAGAAATAGGTCTTTAAACATCAACATCTTTAGATAAATTGCAACAAATAGGAAAATGAAAACTCTACAACTATGTGGAATTTCTGCTAGAATATTTGTTCAACTTAATGGAAAATTGCCCATTATCTCATTACATTTTTCACTATGTTCCAAGATGTGTACTTCACAAACTCAAAGCTATTTCTCTTTAATGGTAGAAATCTCTTTTGTTGAATTTACAAGGAAGAGGATGCTTAAGGGATATTAATACAAAGAACAGCCAGATTCCCTATTTAAATGCCTGTTTGACATGCTATAAGGCAAGCACAAGTTCAAGTTACAAATTAAGGTATAAATGGGAAATAACCACAGATGTCAAGGGGCCCTGCTTCAACCTCTATTTTACATATTTGTCAATACTATGATAATCTGGAAATATTTTTTAAGTTAAAATACAGTCTTCTTTTATTGTGTTAGAGAAGATCTAACTTAATCAACATTTAATATGCAATAAAATAAATGAATCCAATTATTTTAGAAGAGGGAAGCAATGTATTAAGTATATGCAGATGGCACTTTTACATATATGGATTTTCATATATGTAGGGAAGATCTATTACAATGTATTTTCAAATCATTATTAAATCAGCTACATATTTTATGATAACTGCTTAATAAGGCTATTCTTCAGAGTGTACTAATTCTAATATTAATGGATAATTGTGTACTAAGGCAAGAGATCTAGTATATTACTTTTGAAAATAATTATATTAAATGTTTACAAAGTAATAAATATTAATGGTCAATTTTGTTAATATTAATAATACCCATCATCATTGATTTAATGGTTTGTTAGGCATTAAACATCATTATTTGTCCAGAAAAGCTACTATGAATACTGTAATTATCCTCAGGCATTCATATTTTAAATTTATAGATTTAATAATATTATAATTTACTAGGCTTTAAACTTTTTATAAAACTAAGTAATATATGAAAACACAGGAGTGTTTTGAAGGTTGTAGGTTAATCCAGAATGCATTGATACAACTGACCAAAAAGTACCATAAAACACACACACACACACACACTATCTATGTATCTATTATCTATCTATCTATCTATCTATCTATCTATCTATCATCTATCCATCTATCTACCTACCTACCTATCTATCATCTTTCCTGCTCCCCTGAAAGATAAGGTACTGAGACCCAGAAATATCAAGCAATAGTCCAAACTCATAGAATTGCTGCTACTGGCTCTCTAGCTTTATAATTGCTGCCATATGGAGCTCTTTGAGAAGGCTTGAGCCCTTCATGACATTGCCCCCAACTCCAGACTATTATATCCTGAATTACGTAAGGAAAAGAGTCCAGATTCTGGTTTCTGGGATTCTGAGTCCCTCCAACAATTCTACTGAATAGCACCCATGACGACCCCATGCTGTTCTCCCTCTCCATAGCATGGCCTAACTGATTCTGACAGTCACGACTGACCCTGACAGTGTAGGGCCCATGCTGCAGGCATCTCAGGGCACAGCAAGCTCGACTGGCACCACCACCACCAAATTAATCATCCCAACTCTCACTCTCTAGGTTCCCAGAACTCAGAAGGTGAAAAGGTCTCATGGAGAGTCTCCTCATTAGGTACAAGTAAAGAATGCAGAAACAGTTCTCATCAAAGAAATCATATCACACATCCTTTCTCAGTGTTTTGCCTCCTTTTTATATTCTTGAAGTAGGTATGACAATCAAAATCTGTCACACATGTGACCAGATACTTACTTTTGAATATATATGTGTTTCCTTAAGACACATTGCAAATCTTCAAAAGTAAACATTCGTAGGCATTAACATTTATTTAAATTCATGTATACAAAGTATTACTGGGAAAGTATCAGAAGTGATGTTATTGAGTCAGATATTTTAATATAGTATATTTTAACAGTATTACCAGATCATCTTCCAATATGGCAATCTTAATTTATATTCTGATAAGCAGTGTATAAGTCTCATTTCATCATAACCTAACCAAAACCTAATGCTATCAAAATTTTATAGATATATTTTTAAAACTGGAAGGATGATAAGTGGTTAACTCTTAGTTGCCTTACTTTGCATTTCTCTGATTATTAGTGAGGATGAATATCTTATTACAAACCAGTTGGCCTTTTGTATTTCCTTTTTGCTTTCATGTGGTAAGGAGGGCAGGACAGTTTCACTATCTTACCTTTGGGCTGCATCAACTCTCTTTGTCACAGTTTCATCTACAGGGATTTTGTTTATGTCATTATCCCATAGGACATCTACATAGATGTCAGTATGTCAATAAAAATCTTAAAACCAGAAAGCAGTAAGTTCCCTAGAATCTTTGGTAAAATATTTGAGTGTCAGAGGTGGGAAATAGATATGATAAAAATTCAGGGGATTCCCATCACATTGAGGTTTCTGGGTATCCCACAATCTTGGACTTACTACATTCAAAGTAAAAGACGAATTGCGATATCTTACTTCTCCTAACACTAAGGAAGAGACAAAACATTTGATGGAACTCTCTGGATTTTAGAGAAGGATACACAACATTTAAGGGTTTTGATCGGATCCATTTACAAAGTAAACTAATTGGCAGCCCTGAGTGAATCTCAGAGTAAAACATACAAAGTGGTTTCAGCTCATTTAGGGTTTAATATCAGCAGCTCTGAACCTGGCTATTACGGCTCAGTGGAACTCATAGCCATGTGATAATAACATATGGGGCTTTCAGGTTTTTGTGCAGAGTCACATCTTTTCTTTATTTCTGAGCTATACCTCTCACTCCTATGAACGAAAGTCAGTTTCTTTTCACAGTCACTTCAGTGTTTGTTCATGGAAAAAGTAGTCAGACTTGTAAGAATGAAGATTTGTATGGGCCCCAAAACATACACTTCTTTTTACCAAAGTTAACAATCATTTTAAGTGTTTTTCCCATCAGCAGCGAAGGATAACCCTGAACTCTGGCACAGCATCACAGTCTGGGTGGACAATTCTACGATCAGCAATAAATTGAGCACTGAACTCCTTTGTCTTAGAGGGGGTAGTAGTTTGATCTCACCTGAAAGAACAATTATTTTGCTTATGGATTTGTCTATTATGTCACCCATGCTTCTGTCAGTGCCACCCTTATTCAAGGCCTTTTCTTAGTCATGATGTCCTATTGCTTCTGGATAGAGAACTTATTTGCAAATGAACCAAAGCAATAGGCCAGAATATATATTTCCAGGAATCAAAGGGTAGGATAGGGAGTTACACCTAATAATCCACTGGAAAATTCTTGGTTGCCTTTAACTGTGACTCTGGACATCCTACCTTAGAGATTTTAGTTCATAAATGGTGAATGCTTCACTAGGAGACAATACTTCCAGTAACTTGAAAGCTGAGGCAGCCAATAGGCTGTCTGTGGTTCTTTGTGCCACTACATCGAATGGCAATAAAAAGGGGAGATTGGGAGGCCGAGACGAGCGGATCACGAGGTCAGCAGATCGAGACCATCCTGGCTAGCACGGTGAAACCTCGTCTCTACTAAAAAAATACAAAAAACTAGCCGGGCGAGATGGCGGGCGCCTGTAGTCGCAGCTACTCGGGAGGCTGAGGCAGGAGAATGGCGTGAACACGGAAAGCGGAGCTTGCAGTGAGCTGAGATCCGGCCACTGCACTCCAGCCCGGGCAACAGAGCGAGACTCCACCTCAAAAAAAAATAAAAATAAAAAGGGGAGATTTACACATTTGGCTGTGGTGATTGGTGCTGACCATCACAGGCAAATGGAGTGGCTGCTCAAGAATGTATGTGTCTCCCGGTACTGGCATAGCTGGTGTTAAGAAGACGGATCTACAAGGTCAAATCAACAGATCATTGAAGTTTGGGGTCACTTCCTGAGATAAAGAATACTGAATAGCTGATATTCTAGCTCAAAGCTAGAGAAAAACTGAATACACACTGAAAGAATTATATTTTATTACAACTATAGCCTTGTTATCAATGACAGAAATTGGGACTGTGCTAGCTTTTCTTGTTCTAGTATGTATTTATTATTATTTTTTATTAATTACATTATTTTGTACTCACTATTTCCTATTATAATTTATATAGAGCATGTTAGTGGTGAATAACATAATGCATATTAAGATAAATTTTGAATTATAACCAAGTTAGAGGAGAAATAAATATCAAGAAGAGAGGAAACACAGTGACTAATGAGACTTTGGAGAGAAGGTTAATATCTTTTCCTTTGTGAAAAAGAAAGTGAAATTTCAATAACATGTTGATGCTATTGATATTTGAAATATTGGATTGCAACCAATGTTTTATAAATATTGAATACCCAAAAGAGGGAATTGATTATGGCAAATTTCACAGACTGTCTTATTCCATTCTATTTCAATCTCCTTGGACCATGCCTTCCTATGAATCACAGGCTGGAAAGATGAAGACCACATATCTCTGGCTCACTTGCAACCTGAGTCCCACATGTGGCCTAAGCTTCATAAGGTGAATGCAACTGTGTGCATCTTGGAAGGGATGTAAACACAACTGTATGCAACCAAGGGACATGATCATCCTGACATGAAGACAAAGCAGCTACAGAGGTAGATGGCTATTCTTCACCAGATAAGAGTGCAGCTTCCGGTTCTAAAGATGTTGAAGAGTCAGAGGCATATGACCTTTGCTGGAGTTGTCTCCTAGTGGAGCTGGGCAATTATCCCAATTGTATTTCTTTTGGCTATGTGGCATCCACACTTGTTTCCCTGCCTCCCCCAGGAATTTTGCACTCTGCCTATTCCCAGTAATAAACCCCTTTCTGCTTTAAACTAGCTGTTGTGCATTCTATTGCTTGCAGCTAAGAAAACTAACCAATACACTAATTTTCTAATGAATTCACTTATGTCTATAATTACTGCTTTGGCCAAATTCTACACTACATATTTTGATATATAATGTACTCATTTTATGTTATTTATAACTGGTGGTCAGCTTTTTTGCTTAATCCCTTCTACAGTACAACAGTATACCCTTTTCTTTTGACTTTTAGTTGCCAGTTTCCAATGGCAATGTGCAATTGTAGTAAATGTGATCTGTCTGAAATAAGTGGAAGAATATTGATTTAATCCACATTTGCCTGGTCTCACACTGTGTATTTTATCTATGATGTTATATGATTTTGCCCTCTGCAATTTCCTCTGTTGTCCTGTTTTAATGAAGGAAACACACTCAGATTTAGATAATATTTATTTACGTCTTCTATTTTCTTCCATTATTAAACATTTAAAAGATATCTCACGGTATTCATTTTGTTTTATTGTGTACAGAGTAAGATTCTAATTTTTAAAAAACAATTTTGTCACTAAATTTTTATATATTACTAATGTCATACTACTATTTATTGAATATTTTTTTCTTTATTTACTGGTTTGTGATACTTCCTTTTTTATATACTAAAGTTTTAAATAGATGATATTTTCTAATCCCTTAATTTTTATATACACCTCTGTACCAGTGTAGGCAAATTTTCAACATTATTAATGTCTCTGTGATATTTGACTCATTTTCTACTTCTTTTTTCATAAAGTTGTTATGGTTCTCAATTTCTCTGCTTCCAGGAGGAAGACCCATTATCACAAAATGCACCTAAAATTTCATTTAGACTGTGGGGCTGACTTCATCTTTGACCTCTTCCCATGTTGGACATACAACAAAATCAAGTTAAGAGGACACAGGTTTGGACACAAATAACAGATTAAAGTACATGCCCTGTAACAGCAATAAGATCTGACAATTTTGATCCAAAACTATTTAGAGAGGCAGAAAGAAATTTTTTGCTGTGTATTGCTTTACCCAGTCCAAGAATAATTTAATATACAAAAGCATAGCTAAAATTGAAAATTTACTTCCTAGCAGCACTGACTAAATTGCTAGTTTTCTCTTACTCACTTAAGTGCCAGGAAGTAGTTCACTTTTAAATTCTTTCAACCCTTTCTTCTTGGTTCCTTGTGCTCTCTTATTTTCACTTTGCCCAGCCCTTCCTTAGCTCTCCCCAATGTCTTGTTTTACCATAACCCAGTGACTTTTGAGAAGTCTAGCTCTTTTGTTGCTCTAATTGTTTTTCTTGAAAGGGCACATCCTGTAGCTTTTCCCCTTATTCTACTTAGAACAAAGTGGTAAATAGCAAAAAGAGCAGGGAAAATTACTAAACAGTAAAAAGGGCAGAAGGTGGCTGCTAATCCTCACAAGTTTTTGATTTTCTTGTGTACGGAATCATTCATTTAAATGTTTTTATTTTAAAAATGCAATTATCATCTTATTCTTCAAGGATAAACAGAAGAAAACTTGTGAATAAAGAGTAGAGGCAATATTTAAAAACATATCACAGTGATGTTATATTTGTATATTACAAAATAACTGTAAGTTGTATACACAAATACATCTAAGCATAACAATCTAGGAACCAAGACTTTCCCAAACCAAAAGTAGTATTTTATTTGGTTGGTCCGTAGTACTTTGGCCCCTCTTGAATTGTTTTACAGAACTATTATATAAGCTTATGCTCTCAACATTCACCAGAAACTGACAGGAAAAATACAATACATGCATAACATACATATAAATGAACACACATTTTCAAAACAAATAATCTTTCGTATTTTCTATTTGCTGCTCAGGTATATCAATCTAACTTTTGTTTTCAATTACTATAGCCCTCTTCCAAAAGTGCTCCTAAAACTTCATATATCTTCCTTCCTCTCATCTTACTAATTGCATTTATATTTGTATGTACACATGTATGTATGATTAATTCATTCTTTCTTTCATTCATTTAGCTTTTTTGTTGTAAACTACCTACAAATTCTTATTGGAAGTACAGAAATTTTAACTATATTACATGAATGCTGATGGAGACCTAGAATAAATATATTTCTAGTATTTTATTGTTGGCAGATAACACTAATACTTCACACTCTTTAGCATTCTATTTACACAGATTATCAACAATCATCTATTCCTTTGTTGTTACCTTAGATTTACCTTTTATTAGGTGTTAATATCTAGTATAATTAGGACATGGACTACGATAAAGGAAAATTAGTCAAAATGATTTGATTAAATGCTTAACTTACTCTTCTTTAAGCAATAGGCTATTTAAGAGATCTAGAGTTAATTGAAAATTGCTACTATCAAGAGTCTCTCTTCAATTAGCCATCAGAGAGGAAGAATATGTATGGTTGCGGCACTATTCACAAAAGCAAAGACTTGGAATCAACCCAAATGTCCATCAGTGACAGACTGGATTAAGAAAATGTGGCACATATACACCATGGAATACTATGCAGCCATAAAAAAGGATGAGTTTGTGTCCTTTGTAGGGACATGGATGCATCTGGAAACCATTATTCTCAGCAAGAACAGAAAATCAAACACCGCATGTTCTCACTCATAGGTGGGAATTGAACAATGAGATCATTTGGACTCTGGAAGGGGAACATCACACACCAGGGCCTATTATGGGGAGGGGGTAGTGGGGAGGGATGGGATTAGGAGTTATACCTGATGAAAATGATGAGTTGATAAGTGCTGACGTGTTGATGGGTGCAGCACACCAACACGGCACAAGTATACATATGTAACAAACCTGCACGTTATGCACATGTATCCTAGAACTTAAAGTATAATTAAAAAAAAAAAAAAAAAAACCAAAAGGTATCTTTGCCAGATATGGGTTCCAGTGGGAATTAATGGAGCACAAAATCTAAACTATTAATGCCTTGCACTTTATTAAACAGGATTTAATTTGTGTAGATTCTATAACAAAGTCAATGTTATAAAGTTCCTCATCTTTCATAATTTTTTAAATAATAGATTAATCTCAGTCTAAAACAGAGTAAATTTGAAATTTCCTAATCATTTGCAGGCTTCTGAATATAAAAGAGAACTCAAATACTATATTACTATTAAAAATAATTATTTCATTGACCTTAAATGTATCACTCAGGGAGAAAAAAAATTTATTGATTGCCATCATTGTTGAAACTACTTTGTTCATCCAAGTAAAAATATAGAAATGAAACAATTGATGTAAACATTGATAAACACAAAGGTGAGGTAGAAATTTCTTTTGTTAGCACTGTCATTATACATTCTGAAAACTCAAGAGATTCTAATAAACATTTGTGGAAGTAAGATAACTGGCGATGTAAATATAAAATCATAGCTTTACCCTAATAATAAGCACCTACACCTGAATATGTTTAAAATTTTTCTTTTTATAACCGTAAGGAAAAATTACCTATAAAATATTTAGAAATAAATGCAGTAAGAAATATCCAGGATCTCTGTAAAAGTTTTAATATATTATTTAAGGCCCAGCGCGGTGGCTCATGCCTGTAATCCCAGCACTTTGGGAGGCCGAGGCGGGCGGATCACAAGGTCAGGAGATTGCGACCATCCTGGCTAACACGGTGAAACTCTGTCTCTACTAAAAATACAAAAAATTAATCGGGTGTGGTGGCGGGTGCCTGTAGTCCCAGCTACATGAGAGGCTGAGGTAGGAGAATGGCATGAACCCAGGAGGTGGAGCTTGCAGTGAGCCGAGATCGTGCCACTGCACTCCAGCCTGGGCAAAAGAGCCAGATTCCATCTCAAGAAAAAAAAAAAAATATATATATATATATATATGCACATACACACACACATATATAATTTAATAACACAATATATATTACAAGAGCAGAAGTAGAAAATTGTAATACATTCTTCATGAGAATTGTTATATTAAATATAAATTATTCCAGTTAGAATCAAAACACAGTTTTCCTTAGAATTAAATATAAAGATTTGTGTTATACCAGCTAGAAAATTGTAACAAAAAAGACCATAAAGGGGAGCACTTGTCGCTGCAAATATACTATATAGTCACTATTAAAAAATATATAGTATTGTATAGGAAAAGACTAAATGGTTAGTCATATAGTATAGAGAATTCAGAATTAGATTCTGAAAAATCTGAGAAATTGATATTGTAAATAAATGGAGAAAATGTGTTCTATTTAAAATGGTGCCAGTGCAGCTAGATAGCCAAAAAAAGACAATAAAAAATGAAGCCCTGTCTAACATTTGCGCAAAATAAAGTCCAGACACATTAAAGACATAAATTTAAAATAAAAAAATATATAAATATTTCAAGAAAAAGCTGGGAGGCTAAATATATAATTTACGCCTAGGAAGACTACCCCAATCTCAACTGAAAATGCAGACACCATGGTAGAAAAGAAAAAAATATCTGATGTTTAAAAAATTTTAAACTGGCCGGGCGCGGTGGCTCAAGCCTGTAATCCCAGCACTTTGGGAGGCCGAGACGGGAGGATCACGAGGTCAGGAGATCGAGACCATCCTGGCTAACCCGGTGAAACCCCATCTCTACTAAAAAATAAAAAAAATTAGCCGGGAGAGGTGGCGGGCGCCTGTAGTCCCAGCTACTCGGGAGGCTGAGGCAGGAGAAAGGCGGGAACCCGGGAGGCGGAGCTTGCAGTGAGCTGAGATCTGGCCATTGCACTCCAGCCTGGGCGACAGAGTGAGACTCCGTCTCAAAAAAAAAAAAAAAAGTTAAACTTGTGTTAGTAGAATAATGATAAAGTAGATAAATTTTTAATGAATATTAGGAATATTTAATTCTAAAAAATGACAAGAACTATTATAAATTGATAAAAAACATAAAATAAAATATTTATATATCTTTTGTTCATCATATATTCAGATGTTTAAAAGAAGAAATCCAAAGGACCATATACAAATATGGTAAAATTCTCAGATTCACTCTCAGACAAATGGAAATTCAAATAAAAATACACCACCACTAGACATGCCTGAGGCCGGTAACAATGAAAAGCTCTTGCTTAGAGGAATGAGACGAAAAGGTACTCAAATGTTGGTAATGAAAATGTCAAGTGCTATCACTTTTTGTGAAAGTATCTAGAAATATCTTTTGAAAATAAATTTGACTCAGTAATTCCCACACCTAGGAATATGTCCTATAGAAATAACAATGGCAATTCATACGGATATTCAAATATCCATATGTGGATATTTATTGTGGGCTTGTTCATAGTAATCATAAGGCAGAAATAAAATTAATGTCCATCAATAAAGAATTTAAGAAGAATGGATTACAGCTATTCTGTATAATTTGGAAGGGTTTCTACAGGGTTTTATTTAGTCAAAAATAAGATGCAGATGGTATATTATATAGACATGTATACTGTATACACATATATTGTATATACACTTAAGATGTGTATTTTATACAATAGAAATAATTTTCTAAAAATGAGCAATATAAGTTGTGTGTATGTGTATGATCAGTATGTGTAGGTTGATATGAATACAGCTCATTAACATAACTTACACTCCATGGGGGAATGAGGATGTGCTTGATATTTTAATATGATGTAAGAAGGAGAAGAATAGGGCCAGGCGTGGTGGCCCATGCCTGTAATCCCAGCATTTTGGGAGGCCAAGGCGGGTGGATCACGAGGTCAGGAGACCAAGACCATCCTGGCTAACACAGGAGAAACTCCGTCTCTACTAAAAATAAAATAAAATAAAAAACGCCGGAAGTAGTGGCGGGCGCTTGTAGTCCCAGCTACTCAGGAGGCTGAGGCAGGAGAATGGCATGAACCCGGGAGGCAGAGCTTGCAGTAAGCCCAGATCATGCCACTGCACACGAGCCTGGGCGACAGAGCGAGACTCTGTCTCAAAAAAAAGAAAAAAAAAAAAGAATAAATTTAGTATTAATATACAATCCAGTTTATGCACACTTATATGAATTTAGATATATAATGTAACGCATAATCATCTTAATGTTAATAGTGGTTCAGAGTGGTAGGATTTTAGGTGGCTTTTATTTTTTCTTTATATCTTAATGAATTGTTCTCAATTTAAAGATAATAAAGATAGTAATATAGAAAATTTAAATAATTCAAAAATAAGTCTATTTCCATTGTGTATAAAGAGTACACATGTTTAAAAACATTTTTAAACATAATTACATTTGGCGATATTTATATCTAACCTAGAGGACACAAAGATAAAGAATGATCAGCAAATAAGAAACGTAAAGAAACTGGTTACATTTGTTACTAAAATACACTGGATTTTTCAAAGCTTTCAGATATAAATGTCAATGTGATTTTGTATATCAATGACTATGAGAAATGCCCAGAAGTGATTTAACTATGATCTTTGTCTTTAAGCATGAACAGCTAGGTTTCTAAGATAAATCTTGATATGATTTATGTATTTTATCTAAATAGCCACATGAATAAACAGTAATTTCTTTTCTTACTGTACTTTTTTTTTTTTTTCTTTTAAGAGGCTGCATCTTGCTCTGTTCCCCAGGGTGGACTCATGTGGTGGAATCATAGTTCACTGCAGCCTCGAAACACCAGGCTCAAGCAATCCTCCTGCCTCAGCCTCTGGAGTAGCTAGAACTACAGGCATAAGCTCCTATGCCCAACTAATTCATTTTATTTTATTATTATTTTTTGTAGAGATAGACAATATCTTGTCCAGGCTGGTCTTCAACTCTTGCTGTCAAGCGATTCTATTGCATCAGCCTCCTAAAGTGCTGGGATTACAAGCATAAACCACTGCAACCTGCTCAATTTATATACTTTTAAAATGGTAGAGAGTATGAAGAAAGGTAGAAAGAAATATAAACATCAATTAGTCCTGCTATCTAAATCAGTTGAAATATTTATGATTTATCTTTATAATTGATATTTAACTCTGCTGCCTCTCTAGAATAATATGTCAATTTTATAATTATTTTATCGTCCTTACTTATAAATCCCTGATACAACATGTGTCTATCAGGTGCTGTTCATCTTTAACATAGAGGAAGGCTCTAGTTTGGTCTGGAATTTCCTTAGCATCTAGTCTACTTCTCTCAGATAAAAAGAGTAAGTTGGCAATGATAAACTATGGGGTTGACAAACATGATCAATAATGTGATGAATTTTCTCAAAAAAACTAGTTAAATAATTAATAATTTTATTCTTACTTCACACCTTTCCTCCTCTACAAATACCCTAAATTGTATTTTCCTTGAATGTTCAATAATTGTTTTCTTTCATTGAAGTAAATTTGTCTCTTAGTACTTTTAAAACTTTCTTTGTAAGTCTAAAGTATTTTCTTTTAATCTACCTTGCATTTAAAAACATTTCTAGAAAAAATTCACAACCACATTAAAAAATTACTGATATACCTATGGCACTGCAGTTATTGTTGTAGATAAATTTATTTAACTACATGTAGAAGTACTATCATTCATTTTTCACTAATGAAATAATAAATACAATGCTTGTGAGGGGATTATAAGTATAAAGACATAACTGAAATTTGAACTTAAAAAAAAAAAGACATTATCAACATGATCATTTCTTGATAGAGATGACCAATGTAGAACAATGGGTACGGTTTCACAGGCTGTGTTTTCTAATATTAATGACAACACCCTTCTCATCCTTTGGTAACTACCGATGACAGAGCAGCTCCTCACAGTCCTCTCAACAGTGGAGGAAAGGGCATGGGAATCAGAAAGACAGTCTCAAGTAGTTCACGGTCTAGTTAACAAAATACTACACGTGAATGATATGAAAAAAAAAACATGCCAAGATGGCCAAATAGGAACAGCTCCAGTCTCCAACTCCCAGCGCGAGTGACACAGAAGACCGGTGATTTCTGCATTTTCAACTGAGGTACTGGGGTCATCTCTCTAGGGAGTGCCGGACAATCGGTGCTGGTCAGCTGCTGCAGCCTGACCAGCGAGAGCTGAAGCAGGGTGAGGCATCGCCTCACCTGGAAGCGCAAGGGGGAAGGAAATCCGTTTTCCTAGCCAGGGGAACTGAGACACACAACACCTGGAAAATCGGGTAACACCAACCCCAATACTGCGCTTTAAGGAAACAGGCACACCAGGAGAATATATCCCACACCTGGCCGGGAGGGTCCCACGCCCACGGAGCCTCCCTCACTGCTAACACAGCAGTCTGCTGCGATCTATCCGCAAGGCAGCAGCGAGGCTGGGGGAGGGGCGCCCGCCATTGCTGAGGCTTAAGTAGGTAAACAAAGCCGCTGGGAAGCTCGAACTGGGTGGAGCTCACAGCAGCTCAAGGAAACCTGCCTGTCTCTGTAGACTCCACCTCTGGGGACAGCCCACAGCTGAGGTCCAATAGGGGAAGCAGCGGGGGTGGTGCAGACGAGAACGACTCTGTCTGACAGCTTTGGGGAGAGCCGTGGATCTCCCAACGCGGAGGTTGAGATCTGAGAATGGACAGACTGCCTGCTCAGGTGGGTCCCTGACCCCTGAGTAGCCTAGCTGGGAGACATCCCCCACTAGGGGCAGTCTGACACCCCACACCTCACAGGGTGGAGTCATCCCTGAGAGGAAACTTCCAAAGGAAGAATCAGACAGGTACACTCGCTGTTCAGCAATATTCTATCTTCGGCAACCTCTGCTGCTGATACCCAGGCAAACAGGGTCTGGAGTGGACCTCAAGCAATCTCCAACAGACCAACAGACAGTCCTTCTGACTGTCAGACGGAAAACTATCAAACGGGAAGGACACCTATACCAAAACCCCATCAGTACGTCACCATTATCAAAGACCAGAGACAGATAAAACCACAAAGATGGGGAAGAAGCAGGGCAGAAAAGCTGGAAATTCAAAAAATAAGAGCGCATCTCCCCCTGCAAAGGAGCACAGCCCATCGCCAGCAACGGATCAAAGCTGGTCAGAGAATGACTTTGACGAGAGGAGAGAAGAAGGCTTCAGTCCATCAAACTTCTCAGAGCTAAAGGACGAATTACGTACCCAGCGCAAAGAAACTAAAAATCTTGAAAAAAGAGTGGAAGAATTGACAGCTAGACTAATTAATGCAGAGAAGATCATAAACGAAATGACAGAGATGAAAACCATGACACGAGAAATACGTGACAAATGCACAAGCTTCAGTAACCGACTCGATCAACTGGAAGAAAGAGTATCAGCGATTGAGGATCAAATGAATGAAATGAAGTGAGAAGAGAAACCAAAAGAAAAAAGAAGAAAAATAAATGAACAAAGCCTGCAAGAAGTATGGGATTATGTAAAAAGACCAAATCTACATCTGATTGGAGTGCTGAAAGTGAGGGGGAAAATGGAACCAAGTTGGAAAACACTCTTCAGGATATCATCCAGGAGAACTTCCCCAACCTAGTAGGGCAGGCCAACATTCAAATGCAGGAAATACAGAGAACGCCACAAAGATACTCCTCCAGAAGAGCAACTCCAAGACACATAATTGCCAGATTCACCAAATTTGAAATGAAGGAAAAAATCTTAAGGGCAGCCAGAGAGAAAGGTCGGGTTACCCACAAAGGGAAGCCCATCAGACTAACAGCAGATCTCTCGGCAGAAACTCTACAAGCCAGAAGAGAGTGGGGGCCAATATTCAACGTTCTTAAAGAAAAGAATTTTAAACGCAGAATTTCATCTCCAGCCAAACTAAGTCTCATCAGTGAAGGAGAAATAAAATCCTTTACAGATAAGCAAATGCTTAGAGATTTTGTCACCACCAGGCCTGCCTTACAAGAGACCCTGAAGGAAGCCCTAAACATGGAAAGGGACAACCGGTACCAGCCATTGCAAAAACATGCCAAAATGTAAAGACCATCGAGGCTAGGAAGAAACTGCATCAACTAATGAGCAAAATAACCAGTTAATATCATAATGGCAGGATCAAGTTCACACATAACAATATTAACCTTAAATGTAAATGGACTAAATGCTCCAATTAAAAGACACAGACTGGCAGACTGGATAAAGAGTCAAGACCCATCAGTCTGCTGTATTCAGGAGACCCATCTCACATGCAGAGACATACATAGGCTCAAAATAAAGGGATGGAGGAAGATCTACCAAGCAAATGGAGAACAAAAAAAAGCAGGGGTTGCAATCCTAGTCTCTGATAAAACAGACTTTAAACCATCAAAGATCAAAAGAGACAAAGAAGGCCATTACATAATGGTAAAGGGATCAATTCAACAGGAAGAGCTAACTCTCCTAAATATATATGCACCCAATACAGGAGCACCCAGATTCATAAAGCAAGTCCTTAGAGACCTACAAAGAGACTTAGACTCCCATACAATAATAACGGGAGACTTCAACACTCCACTGTCAACATTAGACAGATCAACGAGACAGAAAGTTAACAAGGATATCCAGGAATTGAACTCATCTCTGCACCAAGCAGACCTAATAGACATCTATAGAACTCTCCACCCCAAATCAACAGAATATACATTCTTCTCAGCACCACATCGCACTTATTCCAAAATTGACCACATAATTGGAAGTAAAGCACTCCTCAGCAAATGTACAAGAACAGAAATTATAACAAACTGTCTCTCAGACCACAGTGCAATCAAACTAGAACTCAGGACTAAGAAACTCAATCAAAACCGCTAAACTACATGGAAATTGAACAACCTGCTCCTGAATGACTACTGGGTACATAACGAAATGAAAGCAGAAATAAAGATGTTCTTTGAAACCAATGAGAACAAAGATACAACATACCAGAATCTCTGGAACACATTTAAAGCAGTGTGTAGAGGGAAATTTATAGCAATAAATGCCCACAAGAGAAAGCAGGAAAGATCTAAAATGGACACTCTAACATCACAATTAAAAGAACTAGAGAGGTAAGAGCAAACACATTCAAAAGCTGGCAGAAGGCAAGAAATAACTAAGATCAGAGCAGAACTGAAGGAGATAGAGACACAAAAAACCCTCCAAAAAATCAATGAATCCAGGAGTTGGTTTTTTGAAAAGATCAACAAAATTGACAGACCGCTAGCAAGACTAATAAAGAAGAAAAGAGAGAGGAATCAAATAGATGCAATAAAAAATGATAAAGGGGATATCACCACCGACCCCACAGAAATACAAACAACCATCAGAGAATACTATAAATGCCTCTATGCAAATCAACTAGAAAATCTAGAAGAAATGGATAATTTCCTGGACACTTACACTCTCCCAAGACTGAACCAGGAAGAAGTTGAATCCCTGAATAGACCAATAGCAGGCTCTGAAATTGAGGCAACAATTAATAGCCTACCCACGAAAAAAAGTCCAGGACCAGATGGATTCACAGCTGAATTCTACCAGAGGTACAAGGAGGAGCTGGTACCATTCCTTCTGAAACTATTCCAATCAATAGAAAAAGAGGAATCCTCCCTAACTCATTTTATGAGGCCAACATCATCCTGATACCAAAGCCTGGCAGAGACACAACAAAAAAAGAAAATTTTAGACCAATATCCCTGATGAACATCGATGCAAAAATTCTCAATAAAATACTGGCAAACCGGATTCAGCAGCACATCAAAAAGCTTATCCACCATGATCAAGTGGGCTTCATCCCTGGGATGCAAGGCTGGTTCAACATTCGCAAATCAATAAACGTAATCCAGCATATAAACAGAACCAAAGACAAGAACCACATGATTATCTCAATAGATGCAGAAAAGGCTTTTGACAAAATTCAACAGCCCTTTATGCTAAAAACGCTCAATAAATTCGGTATTGATGGAACGTACCTCAAAATAATAAGAGCTATTTATGACAAACCCACAGCCCATATCATACTGAATGGGCAAAAACTGGAAAAATTCCCTTTGAAAACTGGCACAAGACAGGGATGCCCTCTCTCACCACTCCTATTCAACATAGTGTTGGAAGTTCTGGCTAGGGCAATC
The DNA here is from genome assembly GCF_009764315.1 of Trachypithecus francoisi. Taxonomy (NCBI): domain Eukaryota; kingdom Metazoa; phylum Chordata; class Mammalia; order Primates; family Cercopithecidae; genus Trachypithecus; species Trachypithecus francoisi. The sequence goes on from NW_022681469.1 coordinate 83,093,541, forward strand.
AGGCAAGAGAAAGAAATCAAGGGTATCCAGTTAGGAAAAGAAGAAGTCAAATTGTCCCTGTTTGCAGATGACATGATTGTATATTTAGAAAACCCCATCATCTCAGCCCAAAATCTCCTTAAGCTGATAAGCAACTTCAGCAAAGTCTCAGGATACAAAATTAATGTGCAAAAATCCCAAGCATTCTAATACACCAGTAACAGACAAGCAGAGAGCCAAATCAGGAATGAACTTCCATTCACAATTGCTTCAAAGAGAATAAAATACCTAGGAATACAGCTTACAAGGGATGTAAAGGACCTCTTCAAGGAGAACTACAAACCACTGCTCAGTGAAATCAAAGAGGACACAAACAAATGGAAGAACATACCATGCTCATGGATAGGAAGAATCAATATCATGAAAATGGCCATACTGCCCAAGGTGATTTATAGATTCAATGCCATCCCCATCAAGCTACCAATGACTTTCTTCACAGAATTGGAAAAAACTGCTTTAAACTTCATATGGAACCAAAAAAGAGCCCGCATTGCCAAGACAATCCTAAGTCAAAAGGACAAAGCTGGAGGCGTCACGCTACCTGACTTCAAACTATACTACAAGGCTACAGTAACCAAAACAGCATGGTACTGGTACCACAACAGAGAAATAGACCAATGGAACAGAACAGAGTCCTCAGAAATAATACCACACATCTACAGCCATCTGATCTTTGACAAACCTGAGAGAAACAAGAAATGGGGAAAGGATTCCCTATTTAATAAATGGTGTTGGGAAAATTGGCTAGCCATAAGTAGAAAGCTGAAACTGGATCCTTTCCTTACCCCTTATACGAAAATTAATTCAAGATGGATTAGAGACTTAACTGTTAGACCTAATACCATAAAAACCTAGAAGAAAATCTAGGTAGTACCATTCAGGACATAGGCATGGGCAAGGACTTCATGTCTAAAACACCAAAAGCAATGGCAGCAAAAGCCAAAATTGACAAATGGGATCTAATTAAACTAAAGAGCTTTTGCACAGCAAAAGAAACTACCATCAGAGTGAACAGGCAACCTACAGAATGGGAGAAAATTTTTGCAACCTACTCATCTGACAAAGGGCTAATATCCAGAATCTACAAAGAACTCAAACAAATATACAAGAAAAAAACAAACAACCCCATCAAAAAGTGGGGAAAGGATATGAACAGACATTTCTCAAAGAAGACATCCATACAGCCAACAGACACATGAAAAAATGCTCATCATCACTCGCCATCAGAGAAATGCAAATCAAAACCACAATGAGATACCATCTCACACCAGTTAGAATGGCAATCATTAAGAAGTCAGGAAACAACAGATGTTGGAGAGGATGTGGAGAAAAAGGAACACTTTTACACTGTTGGTGGGATTGTAAAGTAGTTCAACCATTATGGAAAACAGTATGGCGATTCCTCAAGGATCTAGAACTAGATGTACCATATGACCCAGCCATCCCACTACTGGGTATATACCCAAAGGATTATAAATTACTCTACTACAAAGACACATGCACACGTATGTTTATTGCGGCACTCTTCACAATAGCAAAGACTTGGAATCGACCCAAATGTCCATCTGTGACAGACTGGATTAAGAAAATGTGGCACATATACACCATGGAATACTATGCAGCCATCAAAAAGGATGAGTTTGCGTCCTTTGTAGGGACATGGATGCAGCTGGAAACCATCATTCTTAGCAAACTATCACAAGAACAGAAAACCAAACACCGCATGTTCTCACTCATAGGTGGGAACTGAACAATGAGATCACTTGGACTCGGGAAGGGGAACATCACACACTGGGGCCTATCAGGGGGAGGGGGGAGGAGGGAGGGATTGCATTGGGGAGTTATACATGATATAAACGTTATGCACATGTACCCTAGAACTTAAAGTATAATAAAAAAATAAATAAAATAAAAAAATAAAAAAATAAAAAAAACATGCTTATTGTCACAATCAAATTAATCTAGCACAACTGAAGCACTTCATTTGCCCCCCAACAGGGTAGAACTAGACTGTTTTCATTCAATCTGTACTTTTCCATCCGGCACTCTCAGTAAATGTCCCCGATAGACAATAAAAGCTTACTAAGGACTATTCAGCTCTATCCATAGCAACAATATAGGACAACTGCCCTCACTCCCAATTTATTCTCAGCTTCACTTGCTCCTCTGGCTCCCTCAGCTCTTGACTACCAGCCTCATAATTAAAAGGGAGGTAAAATGAAGCTTTGCATAGATATGTCACCAGTGCACTCTTACCAAGAAACTTCACAAATCACATTAGGCAATGTTTTCTTTTCAAATGGATCTATTTCACAACACATTGCTTTGGTTGTTCAAATGCAGTTTCAGAAATCAAATTTGCAAGTCTAAAATTAAGATGACATAGCAGAGCGCATGCATCATTCATGATGATTTCACAGTGTTTCCCAGTCTGATTTACAGTTGTCAAAATTAACCTTACATGACATAATCCATTGTACGTTTCACTCAACACTGCATTTCCAGATCATGACATTATATACCAATCATGACAATATCATCAAGTTAAACTAGTTTCTATTGATTTTAATTTCTTTTAACTACTTTCTACCTTTTGCTTTCTTTCTGGCAAGATATCTTATAAACTTTACATGATTTTTATTATGACATCCCTTTAATAACTATTTCTCCAGAATTTCCAACACAATCCTCATTTTCATATTTTATTTTTAAATTGCAGACTTGGTTCATGTTACTTTTCTTTCTCTGATGCATCTTTTTTATTATATAGAAAACCTCACATTATTCTGAACTAAGTCACAGAGTTCAGTCTTTACCATAGAGTTTCTGTAGACACAAATCCTTGGCACTTAAAGAAAGAAAAACATAAACAAAGTATCTTCCTATCTAGTGTTATTTTGAATGCAGTGACTTACTAGCTAGGATATAAATTATTAATAATTAAGGATAAAAATAATTATAAAATTCTGCATCCATAAATTGTTTTATAATGGAAACCAGTGATGCAGTAATTTTTTTTCCCCAAAGAAAACTCTATGATTTATCTGAAGATCAAAATACTCAATGACCTTGGCTGTAGCAGATTTGTATTGGATTTGTTGAACACCACAAATCATACAAAACTAATTTTCAAATATGTTTGTCATAATGACATGGCTTCTACACAAGGACAGTTTTATTTTGTGCTTTGTAGGATGTAGTTAAAGATAACATCATATTAGTGATATTTGGATGCTTCCAGAATTTAAAGCAGTTTTTCTGGCTAGTGTGAGTAGGAAAAGATTTTGTAAGGTTAGTGGAAAGACATATTTATAGTAAAATGTATGTATTTACAAAGTAAACATTTATCTTTTTAATATTGGTCTTGTCTTAACATTTTCAAGATACATAGATCTAAAAATGGTATTTATTTTAATTTTCCAAATTGTATATACATCACATATAGGTTTTTCCTCATTATTCAATGTAACGCTGTCTTTTCTGAAAGAGATTTAAAGAATTTAAGAAGGTAAGAATTTTGTTCTTTTCTCTTTTGTTTTCAATTATCTTTACCATCTAATTATTTTAAAGCTATTATTTATTACTATTAATAAAATTCATGTTTTCCTCAGCCATTGTCAATTTACATGGCAATTTTGCATTTATGACTTTTTGTATCTTTATAATAATCCTGACAAATAGGTAAAGCAGGGATTTTATACCTACGTTAAAATTAAGAAATGAGTTCTAAAATTCTGACTTTAATCCAGGCTATCTGAATCTGATGCTGGTGTTACGTCATATCAGTTGCGTAAAACTATTCTTCTAGTGTCAAATATGACTTAGTTTCTAAACTCTTGGCAGATAGGTACACTACCTCTTCAGAGTAACTAAAAGATCTATCTTAAACAGGACCACCAGGATTTCACTTGCCTTATTCTCTCTTATTTATCTGGCTGAATATCTAAAATTGTCCCACTCAATATTAATTTCTAAAATAACACAGTGAAGGGCCATGTATTAATGTCATGAATAGATTATATGAATTATTTTGTTAAATAACCAGTAAGTATAGAGAAACAAAATAAAAGCCAAGTTAAGTTTTGACTAAATAAAATCTCCAAAATGTTATAACATAGGTATCCCTTAGAAAGGCTTTAGAGATATCTTTGTAGTTGTGGGAGAAAATAAAGGCAGAGAGTTGAAAGCTTAAATATTTTCCCACAAGGGGAGATGTTTACACTCAAAGAAAAAGTAATTCATGATTTTGTACCTGGTCAAAATTTATCCTTCAGTGCTTTATAGTTACCTAAAATATCGCTAGATTCATGGACTGTCTAAACTAGAAGGTAGCGATCATCCAGGTCAGTGATACTATGACTCAGGAAAGAAAAATTAAGTACCTGATTGATGACTACTAAATATTTGCTGTATAAATATACAGAAACAGATGATGAAGTCTTTGTAGGGAGAGAACATGAGATTCCTCAGCCCATGAATCAGCTCACTCCTCTTCCCACTTAGGGCAGAACTAGGAAAAGCAAAGAAGTACCTAGGAATAAAATTTAAGAAGGCACGTGCATGACCCTGGGGGTGAGTGCCTCATTAAATTTTGTGTCTCAGTAGCATCTCTTGCGTCTTACCATGTTCCCAACCCCACTAATCCATGTTATTCCTTGATTAGAAGTCCTCCTTCCTTATTCATCACCTAAAAGATAAAATTGCCATGCCACACTCTCAGGAAAGACTTGTTGATTCATCATCTATTATAAAAGAAAAGAACACTATGCCACACTCCATGGCTGACTTCCTCTTCTATTGCAGTTCAGGATTAGAGAAAGTAAATAAATGTGGGGGTGGGGTGGGGATGAGTAGAGCGAAGTGATTATTTAAAAATATCCTTTCTCACTCACCTCTCCCTCTTCAACAGGGTCATACATGGAACATGTAGAGTGTGGCTAGCACATGTAAGGATAAAAAGTGAAAACGTGTCTATGTTGAATGAGGAATAGAAGAAAACCTCAGTTGTTAGCATCATGAACGGTTATAACAAAGACAGCCTGGGGTCAGCTTTAGTATTCTGGCCACTTGAAATCATCTCAGAGTGTCCCTGACTTTCGTATATTGAGGATGTGGGACTCCAAATAAAATGGCCAATTATTTGATACATATTATTTGAGAAAGATGAAATAACAGAGAAACAAAATAGGGCAGGCAACTTCTTTTCCTTCTGTTTCTAGTATTTTCCAGCACTATCCAAATCATCCTAGCATTTTGCCATTTATTTATCAGAACTCCAAAGTTTGGAGACTGGTTATAGCCAGACATCAGAAGATACATCAAACTGTTAAATGAAAATTGCCAAGATTGAATTTCCTCTTGAGTTGATCCTGTATTGTTTATGTGGCCTCAATGTCTCCATTGCTGCTACTTTGATCCAGGGATTCCTCACCCCATTCTTGGATTATAACCATGACCTTACTTGTGGCTGTCCAAACTCTAGAATTTCACCCCTCCAATCCATTCTCCATATCATTCCTGTTTATGAACATAATTTTGCCTCAATTTACTGAAGAAAAGGCCAAATTTTTCTGCCTTACCATCAATGTCACTGGGCTTCCTTTCAAAAGTTATTTACTACTCTTTTGCTGCCTGCTCCTTTGATTCAAGTCATACCAGCATCTTGACTGCCCCTTACAGATAACCTGCTCATTCTACTTCTCAGATTTTTCAAAAATGAGGTTTGACTAAGAATGCTCAGTCTTTCCACCATATCCTACTTAGGTAAGTTCTATCCATTTTGGGGGAGGAACTGGTCACATTCTACTGCCTTATCAAATTACTTTAATAAATATAGGTGTAGTCTTTCTCTCAAAAATTTTAGTAGTTTTTATCTAAGATTTATCCCTTCATCAATGAGTTATTTTTACAAAGTATGAACTCTATATTATGCAAACCATAAAAGATACAAAATCTCTGGGCCAACCCAGAATTACAGTAATTTAAAGTAATTTTATTTATTCATTTTTCTCCTGCCTTTTCTAAACAGAATTAAAGACATCAAAGTCAGAGATAAGGTTTTATATAGAGTTGGAACTATGTAGTGCCTACTATGTTCTCCTTCATCTATTTTGTGTTTAATTTCATTATATGGGATCCTTGATAGATTAGAATGCCAGAGAAGTGCATTTTTGATAAAAGTATTTGAACATCTTTTTACAATCCAGAATGTATCAATATATCATATATTGTATAACATTCAAATGTATTCCAATTTTATACTATTGAAAATAATTTCTGACAAATTCATATTTATTATTCCAGAGTTAGGATGTACATCTCTGTTGCAGTATCTATCTCTGTTCTTATCCATCTGTTAATGGGAATATATGTATATTCATATTGATGTAGGTTAGTTTGTGGTCTGTTATATGTAGTCTTTTGAAATCTTTTCTTTTTCTTTTTTTATTTTAGAAAGCTTTATCTAGTAATGTACACTGAACATTCCACCAAGCAAGCACAGATGGAAAAGTTATTAACTTGACCACCAATTCCTTCAACTAGAGCAAGCCTCAATTAATTTCTTTTTTTTTAAATTATTATACTTTAAGTTCTAGGGTACATGTGGATAACGTGCAGATTTGTTACATATGTATACTTGTACCATGTTGGTGTGCTGCACCCATCAACTCGTCAGCACCCATCAACTCATCATTTACATCAGGTGAAACTCAGAATGCAATCCCTTCCCCCTTCCCCATTCCCATAATAGCCCTGGTGTGTGATGTTCCCCTTCCCGAGTCCAAGTGATCTCATTGTTCAGTTCCCACCTATGAGTGAGAACATGTGGTGTTTGGTTTTCTGTTCTTGTGATAGTTTGCTGAGAATGATGGTTTCCAGTTGCATCCATGTCCCTACAAAGGACATGAACTCATCCTTTTTTATGGCTGCATAGTATTCCATGGTGTATAGGTGCCACATTTTCTTAATCCAATCTGTCACTGATGGATATTTGGGTTGATTCCAAGTCTTTGCTATTGTGAATAATGCCTCAATGAACATACGTGTGTACGTGTCTTTATAGTAGCATGATTTATAATCCTTTGGGTACATACCCAGTAGTGGGATGGCTGGGTCATATGGTACATCTAGTTCTAGATCCTTGAGGAATCACCATACTGTTTTCAATAATGGTTGAACTAGTTTACAATCCCACCAACAGTGTAAAAGTGTTCCTATTTCTCCACATCCTCTCCAGCACCCGTTGTTTCCTGACTTTTTAATGATTGCCATTCTAACTGGTGTGAGATGGTATCTCATTGTGGTTTTGATTTGCATTTCTCTGATGGTCAGTGATGATGAGCATTTTTTCATGTGTCTGTTGGCTGTATGCATGTCTTCTTTTGAGAAATGTCTGTTCCTAAATTTTGTTGTTGTTATTGTTGTGTAATCTCAACCTCAGTCATAATTAATTTTTCTTTTTCAAAAACTTGCTTCATTTATTCCAGTATGTTACATTGTAAATGCTTGTGTCAATATTCCAAGATGTTTACTGTACAATGGCTTCTTGTATTAAGCACAGTAGTATTTTGTTCACTTACAATTCAGTTGCTATACTGGTAAATATTACCCAAACAAACTTTTCATGATCACATATTTTATCTAATATCAGTGACCACATATTTGTACTAAGTAGAGAAGAAAGCATCTCTCAATGAAACTTTTGGGAAAAAGCTCGATAATCCCTTTCTAATACAATGATATGAGATTTAAAAAAAAATAGTGAACATAGCAAGGTGAAAGTGTGAGTAGAGACCTAAAAAGAAGAAAATAAGATAAAACACATGGAATTACTAATATAATGTGTTAGCAGACTCTAAAAGGGTGAGCATATTCTTAATTAGCTTATACAAACAATGCATTAATGATTTATTAAATTCCATCTTTTATGGGAATTTGTGTTTTCTTTTGAAAGTATTTCCTCCTATTTAAAACTATTCTTGTTTGAGTCAGAGGGAAACTCAATACTACCCACATCAAGCCAGTAGAATTCCAGCAAATAAATGAAAACAATGGGCAAGATCACAGTTGCTGCCAAGGAAATGCAAGGTCACTGCCCCGATCAGTATCCAGGCTCCCATAGGAAACTTGCTCTCACACTGTCTCAAGCAAGAGAGCTAAACAGAACAATTAAATGGAAGATATTTAAACCTAAAACTCCAGGAAAAGTGATGAAAGGGATATGAACCTTATTTCAAGTTCATGTGGAGGATGATTAGGCAATGACATATATTATCTGACTTAAGGTTAGTCCCTTCCCCAAATCCGTCAAAGGTTTAAAATACTACCTAGGACCCTCTTTTTATTTAATTTTCCTCACTTAAAACAAAAATAACCAACAGTGCATTGTCTACCTGAATTTTCCTAAGAGGGTAGGTCTTATGTTAGGTGTTCTTACAACACAAAATAATAAAAATAATAGTAATTATGCAATAATAAAAGTAGCAGAAAGAAATATTTGCAAGTGATGAATATGTTTATGACCTTGATCATTTCATAAAGGTCATATCCCCAAACTCCTTGAGTTGTATATCTTTAATATGTACAACTTTTCATATATCAAGCATACCCCAATAATGTGATTTTAAAACTACTCCTGAAAAGTAAAAGGAGAGGTGAAGACATCCTGTCCATGATGAGATAATCATACGCTGGGATATAAGAAGTGACCCTGGTGGTCATTTTAATATTTTTGAATTTATTTGAAGTGTACAGGTAGACATTGACAATTTTAGCCCTTAATTTGCCATCACTGACACCAACTAATTGATAGTGATGAGCTTTGTGGCTTCAAGATATAAAAACAGGAGTGACTGACATAAGTAAGAATGCTTATAAATGGACAAAAATGATGCTAACTTTAAAAATTCTCAGAGACTATTGGAGTACATTTATGATATTAATAATGGTATATTTTCTCATTTATACAGAAAATATAGTAACAGAAATTATTTAGTGTTAACCAGGAATAATAATATTGAAGTACTATTCTCAATGATGTATCCTGGATGGAATCAGTATAAATCTATATTATCTTAATTGAATAGAACATATCTTTTGAGGATACTCTTTTACATGTTCTGGTTATTTTTTTCATGACCTTAGAAGGTTTCATTTTCTCACTGGCTTCAGTTGAATTCCTGTTAAGTTACTAAAAGACTCTAGGTTTTAAAACTGACAGATTCTCTTAAATTTTAATACTGGAACAAACATTTACTGGGAGCTGATTATGTTCTAGGCATTGTCTTAACCTAATGTAGGCGATTAAGGTTAACGTTGCATCTTTCTTAGACGGGTTGATAGGTGCAGCAAACCACCATGGCATATGTATACCTGTGTAACAAACCTGCATGCTCTGTACATGTATTCCAGAACTTAAAGTAAAATAAAACAAAAAAAATAAAAATCATATTTACTTAAAAAAAAGAAAGTTTGTCTAGTCATTCACCTATTGTTATTACATATATCATACATGCATACATATAAATATATATTTGTTGATATATAGCCTTACATAATGTAACACAAATTTCCTGAGAAAACCTTCAATATTTAACAATTTTTCATGAAATCTTGGACCTGACATAATATAAATGCAAAGTAACTTTTTAAGGAATGAAATTAAGTTGAGGAAAAGAGCAGAAGTAAATAGAAACAAATTTGGATAATAACAGGTGAACAGATCAGAATGGGAGGTGTACATAAACTCAAGCGTAAGTTTGAAGATAAAAATGTTAATGAGGGATGTTCAATGGGAATTTAACAAAATACAAGTCAAGTTATTTTTGAATTATAATTTTGGCCAGACCAGCTGTCTTGGGTCTCAATGCTGGTTTAGTGAAGAATATGTTGACTGTCTAGTTGCTCTATCATTTTGAAATAAATATAAATATGTTTGGTAGGAGTAAGAAAATGTATGTGCTCCTCTTTAACTGATTGGAAAAAGAGAGTTTGTTTCTTATATAAAAAATAAAATACTGTATATAAAATAAGCTAAAATCACTATCATTAATAATGTACCTCCTCACGAATAATTTGCCTTACAATCCTAGCTAAAGATAACATAAAGCAATAGTGATTAGCAAAATATTATTTCCTTATTTATGTTAAAGTTTTAATTATTGTGATTTTAAAATGTATGTAATATACTTTTATAATAGCAAATGTATATAACTTATAAACAAATAAACATATATTGGGGTGTGTTAAAAACCCTGTTACTAATAAATGTGGACAAGTTTAGACCTGCAGGATATAAAGTCTAAACATTTAAATTTGACCTCCAAGATCTTTATAGGTTTCCAAGACCTTTATAGGGTTTCTCCATTTCTCTTCTAGGCTAGTGCCTCTTCCCTTTGTATTCTAACCTCCAGAGGTGAAACAACCTACAGAAACAGTATTTTTCCACAAGGAACCATTACTGCTGCAAATTCTCACTGCTTTTGCTCTTTTTGTTTCCATATTCTTTGGACATCTCCATCCTACACCTGGTGCATGCCTGCCTTCAAATCCTTAATTCTAGCAGCATTTCCCCTAGGAGGCCATTCTTGATCCTGCCAACCTCCTTCCAGGAAGAATTCATTATCTCTGTTGTTATTTGCATGCACTTTCTCTCTCTCTCTAGACAAAACATAGCATCTCTAATATTTTATTGTTTCTTTTGTGACACTGTTTCTATAATATAATATAGATCCTTGAGATTATGATTTTTCTTTCGTCTTTTTGTCTGCATGATAGTGCCCAGAATGTCTTGATGCCTTTAGTTTTGTTGAATGAAAAGGTAAATAAGTAAATAAATGCATAGTAAATTAATTAGTTGATGAGTAAACTCACAATGACATAGAAGCAGTTCTCTGGTTCTGACACTGTACTCTAACACAGCTATTATTTATCAGTCAGGGCCAGCAGAAAACAGAATGTAAACTCACATGGGTTAATTCAGAAAAGTTTCATAAAAGGATTATTAACAAAATTTTAGGCATCGAGGAACGGTACAGCATCTTGCAGCTATTAACTATAGGAAGATTAGCACCCTATGGCAATAAAGGAATCAACGGAAAGGATTTTACTAGAATTCGAGGTTGACCTAGAGCTGGGGAGAGGACTGCTGGATAGGGGCAGGAGCCTTTGCTAGAGGAATTCAGCAAGGAACAGACAAAAATAGTCTCTCTTCCCACCATCTGATATACTGCTGCTTTCTCGCATTGGTAGAATCCAATGATAAAGGAGGCTCAGTAGCCTATGAATACACTGCTCAGAGGTCAGCATCCCGACACACGAGCAGGATGGGGAAGGGGTGATAGTGAACCTCTAAGGTCAAACATAATATACTGCCTGGTCAGCTCAACATTTTGAGAAAACTAAAATGTTCTTTTTAGCCATCTACTGTCTACCAAAGAATATGGGCATACTGATCCTGTTTAGTTGGGTGTGGCCAACAGGCAGCTGAGGGAGGCTTGTGAGACGTGATGATGAGTATCTGGCGGGCAACTTGACACTTTGGATATAACAGAAAGTTTGAAGATCTAAAAGCCTGCTATTTAGAAACAGTAATTTTATAAATGGATTCTGAACAACTTAAAAGGAGTGTTACTTTAAATAGTGGGCAATTTTCTCCTTTTTCTTTCGTAAAGTTAGGATTAGATTTGCAATTTTACTGATTCACAAAGTCGTAGCGTGGGGATGGGCCCTTAGGAACCATACAGCTCATCAACTGAGTGATAACTTTGTAGTTACTCCCAAGACTGCGGAGAGCTGCCTTATTCTACAGGCACTCCATAGAAATTCACCCTGATGTTTCAGTATGAACTGATTTGTAGGCCATGTTGAAAATTAATTAACTCTCTGCCAAGAAAGATATATAGGATTTTATGTCCACAATTTTAGGTATGGTTTTTGCTCGGGGTTCATTAGAATCACAACTTCATTTATTTTTAATAATATTTATTATTTATTTTTACATTTATATATTTATTTTTAGGCTCCCTCCCTCTCTCCCTCAATACCGCCTATCCCAGAACACGTATGGTTTACAGAAGAGAAAGCTGGGTCCCAGAAAGTGTAAATGACTTGTTCAATACTCTGTAGCCATGAGTGCATAGGTTTACTATTCTTATTTATTATTTATTTATCCTAATTATCCATTACTTAAATTCCATTCTTGTTGATTCAGCCAGCTTCGCAACTGTTATAAAGCAAGTGCTTTATATTCAAGTTTGATATCACCATTCTGGAAAGCAATCCTAAAACAGAAGGTTGGAGTAATTAACAACTAGTATTCTAAGGTAAAATAAGAACCAGGAATAAAGAGATAAGCTGTGTTGAGAAAAAAATACACTTTTCTGCTCAACAGTTTTAAATTTGAAGATAAGAGGGGATGCCAGAAAGTCTGGGCTTAGGAAACAAAAATCAGAAATCTACTTTAAGCAATTATTACTCATTACTATCTGAAATGCTAAGGCTGAATTCATACAGAGACTTAAAATGAAAAATGAATTTAGTAAAAGAAATGAGACAAAAATACTCCAAGGTGTTAGTATTTCTGGAAGTTATTAGATTATTCACCCCTTCATGTTTTACTGTTATGTTTATCCTATGTATTTGTGCCTGAAGTATCTGCTTTATGGAATTATCTAGAAGCTGGATAGTTCTACTTTTCTTGGCTTAGCTAACAGAAATCTGTTTTAAATCCTAAATCTGTCTTATTCCCTCAGGAATTAACTGGGCTGAATTTCCCGCACTTTTCGGAAATACTTCTCCTGAAATTATAATTACCATTAATTGCCCCTGTCAGACAATTCGACGAAACAAGATAGGTTCAAATGGAAGATATTTTCAAAAGTAGGCACTACATCCATTAAATGTTTCTAGTATTACTCAGAGCAGATTCCATCCTTGTTCCTTGCTCTTCAGTACGCAGATTTGGTTCTTCATTTGAGGAGAAGGTGAGCTGGGTCAGGTAAAGCATTCCAGAGGTGAGGATGCAATGGCAATCACAGGCTATGCTTGTTGCAGTCTGGAGATGGCTGCCTCTTCTCCCTGCTCCTCCTCCATTCCACCTTTGACAGCTTACCTCAGTCAGAAGACCAGAAAATAACATTTCTGCTTAATTTCTCCAACAGCTACACTTCTGTGATTCTAGGGTAGAGAACAGGCTCTTAAGGGACCTTCCCCAGATTCCCTGTGTCTTGCCCTTTCCCCCACCAGATTGGGATAATCCAATAAAAAGAGACTTGGATATGCCACTGGGTTCCTTAGAGGAGTCTCTTTCATGCTTCAGGTTCTAGCTTCCTCTGTCTTTGAGGCACAGATTTATCATATGGACACTTCCTTTTTTCAGTTTTCCATTTTCTTTTTTTTTTTGTTTTAACTATAGATTATTTCCTTGATTGGGGTTACTGATTGATTTCAAGGCAGGAGACTAGAGTAAAATTGCCATTACTTCCTCATGTTTAATTCCAAATCACATACCTTATATGGTATTAACTGCATGATTCTCTCTATGTCAAAAGAAAAAAATATATAATAAATTTAAATATATTAATAGGTTTTATCTGCAATTTTAGAATTGGCAACACTTCATTCCACAAGTTGGAATAAATATTCCCATGAGCTGAGCAGAGGAGGTTGATTTTATAGATAGTAAAGGGCTGAGGAAAGCAAAACAGAAAACAAAATGTGGTTTGGTCATTTCAAAGTTACTTTTCTGTAAAGGTTACAGCAGAAAAAAAAATCAAAAACAGAAACAAAATAAAACAGAAATCCTTATCATGTCTGTTAGGATTGGCCTGTTTGGGGATTTGGCTATTATCTCTCTCTCTCTCTACTGATTTCTCAGAAGGTAGATAAATAACTTATTTTCAGCTTGGTGACTGGAATTTTTGCATAATCAACACCATTTTTGTTTGGTCTGTTGGGCCTGGTGCAGGAGGAGGAGGCTCAATCCTGACCAATGGCCTCCTATAAATTTTATTTAACACTCATAAGAGTTAGTACAGCAGGCTGAGACTTCTATCCTTAGAAAGGCCTGCTTGGAGGGTTTGCCCTTGGCTGGGATCCGGGAACTTAATTGGTAATCAGTTCCTTACATTGATACAAAATTTTCTGTAAATGATAAGAGTGGCTGTACCTAATCTGTTTGTATAAATATAATTTATTATATTACTTATTATGGTTATTACCATAGATTATAATGCACTTAATTATTTTGTTAAGTTAGACTTTCCTCTCTCTTTATTTTTCAGTAGTTTCCTGGCCTGTCTTGTATGTCTATTTTCCCCTTGTAAATTTCACAGTAACAATGCATAGACAGTTGGTATCTTTACTAAATATTCTAGACAAGCACAACTACATCCTTTTCTATTTTTCCAAGTTCAGTGTTAAGTGCAGAACTTTTATAGTTAAGCTTATTTTCAGATTTAAGTTTTCCTTTTGCAAATGAGATATTTCAGTCTTTTTCCCCATTATAATACTTAATTTTTTAAGCATCTAGGGAATATATTGATTTTTGGATATTATCTTTGTGTACATCAACCTTATCGATTTTTTATTGTTTATAATATATTTTCAATTGATTAGGTGGAGTATTTCAGAATTATCAGAACATCTGAGGGAAAAGGTCTTATTTTTGCCACTTGCTTTCCAATTTTCATTTCCTTCTCTTTTCAGGTACATTGACTGATACTTACAGATCAGTGCTAACTAAGAGTGGAGATAATGTGCTGTCCTGTCTTATTTTTTATTTTAGAGAAAATGCTTCTAATGTTTCACAATTGAGCACCTTCCCAGCTTTCAGTCTGATGTCTCTTTGCCTATCTCTCTCCATAAAACTTGATCTATATTAGTTCTCCCATTAGGTCATTATTTCAACTTCTTCTTGCACAATATTAGTCTTGTACAATTTCAATGTGTGAATCAAGGTCTTCTTTTAATTTCAGGAAAGCCTTATCTTTGTATTTTGTTGTGTTTTCTGTTTTAATTTTTCTGTTTCTATCTTCAGGAACATCAGCATTTCATATAGTAATGTCCTTCGTTTGCATATCCATTATCTCTTTTAAAAATTAGTTTATTTGATGTTCTCAAACTGTTCTCTATGTCACTGACTCTTTCTACCACCAAACATTTTTTCATTTTTTATTGCTTTTAATGTGAATTGCATTTCTGTTCTTATTTTATAATTATCCTCCATTTCTTTTTCTAGCTCCAATAGATCACTCGTAAACTCATTCTGTTTTCTTGTCTCTCTTTTGAATACCGAAATTCTTTCTGTTTTGGATTAAGAAAACCGTATTTCATTTAACACCTTTGGTTTCTTGGAGAAACACTTGGTATACTTTCATACCAACTCTTGGTCCTGAAAGATTTCACCCAGCCTGGCTGGAAGTCACTGGTTTACAGGGAGGCTTCCTGTGTCCTAGTGTATGTGTAGTGATTTAGAATTCTCTTCCACTAGTTGTCAAAACTTTAATCCCTCAGTCTGTCAAACTGATAGTCTTTTGTTGGCAGTAATAGCATAGTGGGCTTCCTGCCTATTATGCTATTCTGATTTTAAGCAGAACTCAAATATGGTTCAGCAGCCCTTTTCACTGACACAGACCATGTCATATTAAGGAAGTGTCATTGCCTTGTCCCCTCAGAAAGCTCTGGCTACTCTTAAGAGATTTTGAGTGTTCATGAAAGCTGGTAACACATAATGCCTTTCTAAGTGTCCTCCCTAAGTCATGTCTAATTTTACCACATTAGCCAAATTTCTGTATCAATTGTGGTTTGGGACTGTGACTGTTTCCTGCTGTCATAAAAGAATAGAGTTTCATTTGTGTTTTTCGTTCTTATTGATTTTGGTCTACTGGAAAGCGGAAAGGAGGGCAGATCCATCATTGTTAACTTAAACATTTTAGCAGTAATTCTAAAATTATTTCTGTCTATGATCTGCTTCCCCAGATTCTTGGTTTTATTTAGTTAAACTTAGGCAGTTACTATAACATAATTTTTAGCCATATTAAATTATTTTTCTTCTCCATGATAAGATTGTTTCTGGATTTGATAGAAGCTAAAACATTTTAAATTTGATCACTAAGTTCTTGATTTGTGGCCCTGTACTTCAGTGATGTCATTGACTCACTCTTCAGTTTATTGGCTTTACTGATATCATAGTATACTATCTGAGCAAAACATAGGTCAAAATACCTGATTTTTGTCTCATCTTGACTAGGACTTTCTTGATTATACATGATAATTCATATATAAAGGAAATATTCACAACCAATTTATTTAACATAAAGTTTAACCTATACTGTAATAAGTCAGAACATATATGCAACTATCAATTTATTGGAAGTTATATATGGTATTTCTAATGGAATACAAGTTCCTGACAAATAAGCTCTACATTTTTAAGTATGCTTGTTTAATTCAGACAACTGGATGAGAATATTAGGCTCTATGCAATGGTGGCTACTATCCTAACTACACTTTTAATTGAGTAGTCAACGTTAAATTAAATGTCTACAGCATGCTAACTCAGTGACAGCAGGAAACAACTCAACTTGCCTTGGAGACTCATTCAATTATTTGATATAAGCCAAGTAACTAATATAACTGTAATATACTTCAGGAAAAGAGAAAAGTAAATCACCAGAATAAGGATAGTCAGAAAAGAACAAAATAGGAATTGAGTGGAAAATATACATGATACAGAATCAGAGGTACACACAGACACACACACACACACACACACACACACACACAGACACTTAAGGAGTTGTAGGAAACCTGGAGAATGAAGGCAGAACAAACAGCCTTCATTCAAGGCCACAGGAGCAGAACTAGAATGGAGAAATAAAACGTAATTCTATCAATACAAAGAGGGGAGAGAGTAGCAAAAATTTCAAAAAGCAGTAACCAGAACTCTATGATGAGAGAAAGTTATTGTCTTAGACAGACCGATTTTTGTTTATCTAATTAAACTATATCCTTTTCCAAAAACACTTTAAACCAGATTTCAAAATGTATACATAGCAAAATCAACAAACAAGAATAGATTGAAAAAAAAAATTGGGTGAGGAAAAAAATAAAGCTAAATAAAGTTAAAGATATGTTAATAAACAACATGCATGCCACACAGTCCTATTTAGGTTCTTAACAGAAGAAGTTAACATGCAAATGTGGTCTGTTACAAGATTTTCAGAGGCCATAGAAAAACAATCCAGCTGTTCACCAGAAGCACAGAGGTCGAAACTTCAGGGAAATTTATCTTACATGTTTTTAATCAAGAGAATAGACTGCGTGATAGAGTTGATGACGCTTTCAATGCCATTTCTACAATAAATCTGATATACAATTCTTACTGATGTTACTATTGTTTTTTCAGTTCAATCCAGATCATAACTGCATAAATATTTCTGAAAAAGCAATTATGCAAATATCCAGATAAGCCACTCCCAGATGGTCTGGTTTATCCAAGAGCAAAATTTAAAATACCCAGAGAACATCACGTCTTTCAGATAATCCTCAATGAAAATTATTTCCACAACAAGTAAATCCTACATGAGATAGTTTTTTCATAACATAGTCATTATGTACCCAAAGATAATTTGTCAAATAATTTCTGTCTAGAAAATGAAGCTAATTAGTTACATGTTTCCTGAATGAGGCTACTCATGATTCAATACCCTCTACTTACCTTATTTTCGGCTGGTTGCTGTTTCCTTCTCTGGAGGGAGTTATTCCATTATACACAATGTGCAAGAAAATTATTCTTAGGTATAGCTCCCTGGGTTGCTGTTTAGAGCAGATTTTGTTTATAGGGTAATTCTGAAAATGCTCTAAACTTGGAGAGTTTACAAGTATGCCTTTTTCTATTAACTCACTAAAATAAGTATCTGAATTTAAAATCCCAATACTTCAGCCTCTAAGCAATTTTGTTTTCTATTATAGGGAAATGACAATGTCTACACATAGAGAAGAAGCAGTATCTTTTCACAAAGAATCGCTCATGCTTCAGACTTTGAAAGGAAAATCAAAATAACTCCAGTAATACAGGGCCTAAACGTGGGCACAATATAAACAACACTGAGAAGCCCCCACAAGCTCAGAAGCCTTAAATTTGGGGGTAGCTCATCCTAGGTTGTGCCCCTATTTAATCCAGAAGTTATTAGACGGCAGGGGATGTCTTAGGTACTCATGATCTTGACAGGCCCGTGTAGTTAACAGTAATTAAAATGTTACCTTAAATCAGCAGCTTTTCCTGTCTTGTTAATACACATAACCTCTCTGGTCTGATATCCAATCTGGATGTCCCAATATTTGTTCTCCTGTCTGTTCTGTCTGTTTCTGTTTCTCTTTTTCTTAATAAGTTCGCGGGCTTCTGGATCCTTTACTCCTTTGCTGCGGTCCTTTTCCCGTTCTTTATTCTTCCCGCGTCTCCTTGCTTGTCTTACTTGTCGGGAGTGGGACATTGAGCAGGTGCTCCAGGGCCCCACATGCAGGCTGTACATGAGCTCCTCCGCCTCGCATGGACTGGATTGGCACACCTGGAACTCCGTCAGGTTTGGACAGCCAGAGCCTCCGAATTGCGGGGGCGCCACCACATGACGCGTCCGGTGCTGAAGCCCGCTGCCGCAGGTCTTGGAGCATTCGGACCAGGCAGAAAACTCAGACACAATGCAATCTTGCTGGCAAGGAATGAGGCAAGCCTGCTCCAGGAGAGGCTTGGGCTCAAAGTACTCACAGATGATATCCTCCGCAGGAATATCTTTGTCTTTCTGGATGCACACTATCTCCCTCACCTGAATACCTTCTTCCCCCTTAATGCATTCAAGAGGTTTCTCTAGGCTTTTTGAAATCACAGGCTGACACTGATTCCAAGGTCCCAGTCTCCAGTCGTACAACTCTTTGTGCCAGTCGCAAACTTTGAAACAATTCTGCTGGTTATTGGGTCTCTCGGCCTGCTTACAGTTAGTATGCAGTGTAGTCCATCCCTCCACATGAGCACACCACACAGCCCTCGTTTGGATGCCTCCTGGACCACATTCATCTCCCATGCACCGGCCCCATGGACCTACAAAAATTGCAACACAAAAATTAGCAGTGCTACTAGAAGAAAACTACAAGTTATTGCACATTCCAGAAAGACCTTTCAAGACCTAGTACATTAACTTCCCTGAGGTGTTATAAAGTAGGTCTCTGGACAGGATTGTTGGAAAGTAATGATCCACACTAAGTATTTTTGCAAAAGGGGAACTGTGTCACAGAGTCTATATAAGGCAACTTCTGGGACAATTTCACTTTGGGTTCTTTAGGGATTATTAAAAGTTTGGTTTTGTTCATTTCCTTTGTTTTATGTAGTTGGAAATCCTTGCTGATAAAGGACATCAGAAATTAGTCTCAGTAAAAACTCATTACTCCTGCCTCACAATCATCAAATCCATTTCAGTAACTGGCAAAGAAAATGGCCCCTTGTGAAGAACTTCTCCTGCAGGCATTTCTCTTCCTGGACAATTAAGTACTTTGTGGAACTTGCTCTCTTCTTCATCATTTTTTATTTTCATAGACTATGACTGCAAGGGTCTAATAGTTGTATATTATGTGTGTCAATAGAACTTAAAGTGTTCACTCTCTGGCTACCAAAGCTAGGAAGCAAAAATCTTCATTTACACACATTCTGCCTTTACATTTACGAACTCCCCCCGCCCCCCCATTTCCCAAGTGAAGTATAGAGCTGGGTAAGGGAATTTAAATTTAACTAAAAGATTTTTGCAATTTTCTAATCATTGAGAGGTTATTTGGGGTCTTATTTATTTATTCATTTCTTAAAAACGAAATATTTGGTATTACAGAGCTGTTTTATGTGATACTGAAATCAGTGGCTTTAATATGAAATGTGAGTTTCTTTTCTGTGAAATCCTTCTAAGAATAGATTTAAACCTTATATTTGCATATATTATTTTTTTCTAAGGTAGATGATATGATTTTCAGTGCTTTAACAGACAGATCCCAATTTATGAAATTGAGAATTGTGAAATTTTGGAAATATAAAGAATCTTAAAGATCATATGAATTATAAAGAAACTTAAAGATCATATAATTACATGATTTTCAAAAAGTATTCCATGAATTTGAGAAATTGTTTGATGTGCCTTAAAGCCATTTTCCATCTCTTGTGTGGGAAGGTGAGGGCCAACACGTGGGGTGGGCTCTAGTGCCCCTCGTACTCTTACACTGCTGCCATCCTCCCTGATTGATGCTTTTATAAGAAAAACTCTATTTGTATTATCAGTTTTATTCACATGGGGATTAGGCATAAGATTATGTCTGCAAGAGGTTTCTACTGTGGAAATGTGAAACCTGCTAACGTAGGTCAATGGATTCGCTCTATGGATGAGAAAAACAGGAAACAAGAAGGAAAAGTGATTTGCTGAGTTCAAATATTTAATGAATAACAAAACCAATCTGGACTTTAGGTTCCAATTCTAACTTTTAGTTGTATGATTTCTCTTTAAATCTTTAGCCTCAGTTAGTTTCTTCTGTACATACCAATTGTTAGTATACAAATAAAGAAATATAAAGAATGTGCTAATCACATTTAATCTAAACATTTAATTTTGCCTAATGAGAAAGATGTTTAAAGTTTGCAGAAAATTTCCTTACAAATGGCATTATGGAGTTGTAAATAGAATAGAGACTTGCTATAAATATTGTGCTAACTAATCATTATTGCATGAAAGTAAATATTGGATAGTTGGCATACCCATATCATTCCTTTATGAAGTTTGCACGTAAGAAATTATAAGGGATGTAAATGCTTATTAGGGATGTAACATTCTTATAAGGGATATAAAATACTCAAGGAGACTGGGACACAGTCTCCTTGAAGTATTAATAATGAAACTTTATGGACTTAGAAAGCCAGTGGGTTTGTTGCATCTGTCCAAATGCAATCCACCTAATAATATTTTAATCTTATTTTTAATTTGCCAAAGAAAAATATACGTTTACAAATCTGGTGATATTTTCTTAAAGATTTTCTAAATACTCACTTTGGGAACCACAGAATCTAGGATACTTCTCAAAATGAGAACCTAGTAATATGTATAAAATTTTCTAATTAATTCCACACACCCTTGGCCTTTATTCCCCACCCCCACTGTGCTTGAACAAAACAGTGGTCCTTATTTAACATCTGAACACAACATATAAAGACATAGTTATATCAGACTCTCAAATTAGGAGTAAGCTATATGCCATTAAGTCTGAATTTAAAAATATAAGTGTCTTTTACTAACTCAGACTCTAAATCCCAGATGTAATTTAGTTGAACTTCCTGATGTATTATTTTTTTCCAATTTTTACAATTAATTATGAAATTAGACTGACTAATCAGATTGAGGCTACTAGTCCTTTATCTTCAAAGTGTAAACAAATGATTTTTTATAGCAGACTTATAAGGGTGTCACTTAAAAAACATAACTATACATTTTTAGGTAGGCAGCACTATTACTAATAGATGTGATTGGGCCAGGCACAGTGGCTCATGCCTGTAATCCCAGCACTTTGGGAAGCCGAGGCAGGCGGATCATGAGGTCAGGAGATCGAGACCATCCTGGCTAACATGGTGAAACCTCATCTCTACTAAAAATACAAAATATTAGCCAGGCGTGGTGGCGGGCGCCTGTAGTCCCAGCTATTCGGAGGCTGAGGCAGGAGAATGGCGTGGACCTGGGAGGCAGAGGTTGCAGTGAGTCGAGATTGCGCCACTGCACTCCAGCCTGGGCAACAGAGAGAGACTCCATCTCAAAAATAAATAAAATAAAATAAAATAAAATATGATTTATTAATTAGTGTAAATTAATGTTTTATTACAGAAATCTCAGTATACAAAATGTGAATTGACTTCAAGTCTATATGTTATTGCTAAGGAAAACATACATACTGAAAATAACTTTTTTTCCCCTAAAACAACTATGAAACAGAACTATGCTACACTAGTCAACTCTTAAGTCTGAAAATTACCTTAAACAAGATAAGGACTAGTGAAAATATTAAACTCTTACAAACCAAATTTTAGCAAAAAATCTTGGCTTAAAGTGATGGTTGCTTTGAAAATGATTCATCATTTACTGACATCAAATTATGGAGAGCTCCCTTTTCACACACATTCCAGAGCACTATGTATGTTTCTCACATAATGTTTAAATGTTAGTCACACTTTCGGTTAGTAGAATCAGTAATTTTTATCAAATATTTAATATCTGTTTATCACATTAGACTCACTCTATAGCCCCATGAGGACAGGCCCTTGCCTGTCATCTGCAACAGCTGCAGACAGTACACACAGAACAAGTTCAATAATATTTATTGAATGAATGAATAAAATCAGAAACCAAATCAATAAAATAATTCCAATCAATTTATGATTCAACAGATGCCATTTGGACAACTAATTGTGGATAAAGACAAAATGTGCTTTTCCTTTAAGCCATTCCAATATATTATGGATTAACTTGAGATTTTTTATTTTAATCTAATTATTGAAAACACAAGAAGATACTAGTGACATAACTTAAAAATACAGATCTATATTTAATTACAATCAGAACCACAGTGTAATCTTGAGAACCTCTAATTTTTCCATGTTACCTGTTGTAGTAATATTACATATATTTTGGATAACGAAATATGCACAATGTTTTTCTGAAATTAGCATTGTCTTGGAGGCAGATTTCAGATGATCATGGGTGTCAACGACAGTATGTCTTACTAGAATATTTTCTTGTCTTCAGAGCTAGTTAAAAGCACATATTTCTGCAATGATTTTCAGCTACATATAAAAATATAATATTATGTTTCTACTCAAGATGTACAAATGCCTTAAGAAATAAAACAGTCCACATAAAAGTTTAATAATACTAGCATCTTATTTATAACATTGTGAATCAAATGTTCCTTTCTCACTTTACAAAAATAAAAATGCACTCCCAAAAGGGGTTGAGAAGTATATTTTCATTCTTTAGTTTTGAGAAACTAAATTTTCTCAACCAAGAACATTTCTAATCACCTAGTTCTTTATTGATTTTTCACAATGTTGATCCCACTACGGAGGCTGCTTAGTCAATGAAAATAATTTTTTGATCACTTACTTTAAAAATTACCATTTGACATATAGAAATATTCACAAGTGTTGTTTCAAATTCAGAATTCATTATATAAGATAGTTCTTACTTTGATGTTCCTCATAGAATACCAGGAACATCACCTATGTGTGTGTATACCTTTTACATATGCTTAATTAGCTAATTATATTTGTAAAAGCTTTGCACTTCTGCTAATTTAATGGAATAACCTATTACATTCCATGATTTGAACATGTCTTTTAATTTCCGTGGCTTACTTTTGGATAAATTGCCTCAATAATTTTGTTTAGAGAGAAGTTAATTTATAGATCTTAATATCCAAGGCATTATATTTTTGATGTCAATGCCAGCAGGAATAAAGAGATTGAATTCAACAATATTATTATATATAGATAAGGCACAAGAATTTCTAAAGTTTGCTTAGATAACTAAGAAAAACATATGTTATAAATATAAATATATTCCAATTCCCATTTCAATAATATTATCACAGATTTTTATTAATCAGCTACTCACAGATAACACTGTGGGATTTATTTCATTCCACGTATATTTACATTGAGAACCAACAGATAACATATCCTGAGAAAATTTCATAGAGATATATAAAAATACCTACTGAGGCTAAAGGAAAACAATAAAATGCATGAAGGCACCAGTGAAAACAGAGGTGGAAGTATAATCACGATTGAACCTAAAAAATAAAAAAAACCCATCATCCCCCTTATAGGCTTTAACTACCCTTATCTTTTCAGTGCACCTTGAGTATCACATGTGTGTCCAATTAACCAACCTCTTGAAAGATCAGATCTTCCCCACAATACACATGATGAAGGGCTGTCTACCTCTTCCCTCCAAGCAGTCTTGACACAAGTACACATTGAAAGGGATCAAATTGAATAGAAAAAGGACCACATTGAATAGAAAAGGGATTGCATCTAAAACTCCTCTTGACAACTGGAATTGTTAACTCAATTAGATACCATGTTTAAGGGGGTGCAAATGTTTTAAAGTACAATTTGAAAACACAATATGCAAACTCTATCAAGAAAAACATGAAATCCTCTGCCAATTACAATGTGGCAGTGTGCGGCAAATGTCTCTGCATAAATGTTAAAATTCAGCTCTACATCCTACATTACTAAGAGTGGGAGGTAGTGGTAGTAGAAAATCTGGGGGAGTGGTGTTTGGTTTTTGAAAAGAACAGTAAGAATTATCATTGGTTCAAAACTTCCTTCTTTTATTGTTCTGTTCATGATTATTTAGAAGGAATTTGGAATCTAATTGAGCAAAATAAAGGACAGGCAGCTTTCTATTTAAGGCTATGGATAATACCCCCCTGTGAATGGAAATGTATTCCTGCATACAGATTTGTAGGATGGTGTTTACTCAGTATCATACAAAGCACTTCTACAATGTGGGTCAATAAATATGTGTAGAACACTTAGCTTGACAGATTTTATGTAAATCCAGAAACACTGGATGTCTTATTTCACTAAAAGGAAATTAAAGCAACTGTTTTATATGCCCAAAACTTGTGTGTAATTGATAGGCTCACAATACAAATATTTTCACTTGGAATCAATGTAAAATTATGCAAAATTGTGATAAAAACTTTAAATGAATGCTACTTGGCTTAGTTTTCCTTAGGCTAGTGCTTTAAGTAAAATTCTGCACTAACTTTACCAAGATGTTGATAAAATAATGAATTTATTTTTATTCCTGCTAAAGAGGATTTTATAATGTGCCTATTCTCTTGATGTTGTTCAAAACTGTCTCTTTATTTCAGTCTACAAAAGACAGCCATCTAAATTTAAAATTACTATTTCCCCACCATATTCAACACTGACTTCTCTAAGTCTGCTTTTTATATGCCAAGGGCATGAGAACAATAAAAGATTGAGTCTATAAAAGGCCACGTTATTAACAGGTGGCCAGCAACTGTTCCAAAGAGCCTTATAAAAGATAAACACCATAAAAGGAGCATGAGAAATTATGCAAACTACTTTTTGTTCTTGTTTGCTATAAAACTCTCAAATGAGCCAGTTTCTGGTTTGACTAAATATGTTTGCATCCTTCAAATGAGATAGTGTGTTTTCCCCTCCTGGATTTGGTTATGGAACAGCATGTCCTACTTTACTAAGATCAAGGAGTACATAAACAGCTTAGTAATATACTGAATTCTGTCTCTTGAATGCTACAGAACATCTTATTTTAAAATTTATAATTTACAAAACTAAAACAAAATTTCTATTTGTTTTTACCCAATCAAATCCCTGTAAAAAGATTAGAAATTACTGTTAAATAATAGGAAAGAAAAATTCCTTATAAATTCCATAAACTAAAGATAACTAATCCTAGTCCTCATACTTTGCTGTCTTTCTAAAGCCAATTAAAATATAAAACTAAACAGGATTATGCTATCAATTAATTGTTTTATAGTTTGCATTTATACTTCACAGTATGCTATAAAAAATTCCATTTCAACAGATACACCACATACGCACACACACACACACACACACACGCACACACAGATTGAAACTTCTAGACCATTAATCTCCTTTGCTCTTCATATTTTCACATTTAGATCTATACTATGTTTGCATAGTGTTTTGTTCTACCAATTTACCATGATTTTTCTAACTGATGTTCTATCGGTGGATGTTTAGGTCTTTCCTGATTATTTCCAATATTATAAAGAATGCTATAATGAACCTCCATTGCTGTACATCAGTCAGATAATTTGGTGAAAGGCTTTTGCACACTTTCAAGCTTTTGATACATGTAGTATTGCAAAAGTGCCCACCAAAATGTGCCAGTTTGGCCTTCCACCAGCAATTTTGAGCACATTTCCCTCAACCTCTAATATTTGCAGATCGCTGGTCCTCCAAGTCTGAGCTCCTGCTGGAGAAATCCTGTGTGCTTATTTTCTTGGAAAGTTCATCCTTTGACTAAAATCACAGTCTTAATTCCTTTACCTTCATTCTTTGTGTATTGTGGTTTCCAGAAAGACATCAAAGCTTATGAAGAATTCATAATATCCTTCCCTGTTTTCAGCATCGAAACATATTTTTGCTTATTTTGTACTTGTTTGGTCATTTCAAAGGATTTTATTGCCGTAGGTAGAAGCAAACATGTGGTCTTAAATGTCCATCTAAAAATAGTCCCATAGACTGGTATCTGAATGCTTAGCATACTGTCCCATTCAAAATTATACTAATTGAATGTATTTAATTATAAATATATGCTCTGCCTGGTAGATCCCTTGGTATAGATTTGTGAATATACAAAAATAAATTTTGAATGTGTTTATCTAAACTAGATTTAAATTTCTTTCAAAGGAAAAATAAGAGGAGAGCGTGTAGCTTCTTTAACTTGAGTTTTAACTTAATTTTAATTTAAAACATAACTCTCAAATGACAGATCAGTTTGGTGGATAAGGAGAGATCACTGTGGATGTCAAGCTGAGCTTTCATCTTCAATAAGTAATTAAACTTTAATAAGAAATTATGTAAGAATGTCAAATTACACATACAAAATTAGAACAGGCTGTTTAAATCTGATGAGAAAATGAATGAGGAATCAGAGACTAGTATAGCTGATTTTACAATGCTAAACACAATAATCTCTTTTTAGGATCTGTTATACTAAATATTCCTTTAAAATTACTTAACCTTTTTGCGTTCTGGTTTCCTGATTTTAAAAATACAATATGAACCCTGTCATTAGCTCCCATCATCTCATAACCCTACCTGACCCGTAAGCTATGTACCAATATTATGAGGAATATTTATGATAAAGTTGTGAAGTCCCTTTCTTTTACACAAAAAGATTCACATTTTCATGTGACAGTATTTTAAAGTCTTCATGTATCAGTGACAACTTCCTTAGGTTACACTCCATTAAAGTGAAAGCCTGAGTCAAAGCATTTGACAATTTTAAGGTTTTAAAATACATGTTGCCCAGTTGATTTTTCAAAGAAACATGTACAAATCTACATTCTATCACTACACCTTGATCAGCATTGGTTATTACAATATTTTCTTTTGTTAATTTGATGAATATGCCCAAATCCACTGTTGTTTTAGTTAAATCTTCATTATGTATGAATTTTAACATAATAATTTCCTCCCTGTAAATTATTTGTTTCATTGGTTTCTATATTTTCCAGCATTCTCATGGATTTCTTTTCCCAATCTCTTGAGATACTAACATTTTCTCTGATCATTAAGATGTATTTCCCATCAGTGTTTTGTGTTATTTTGTGTATAATATTTTGTTTTTCATATGCAGACTTTCACTAACACAATAGTATATTTCTGTCATTGATTTTTAATGAAAGATTTTTAAAGCTGAATTATATTTTTAAATACAGAGATTAATAATAGAGGTTAATAAATACACATACATTAAAAGTTTAATCTTCTTTATAGATTTATTTTATTTAAGTATGTTAAATGCATCAGAAGTTTATTTCAAGGTTGTTATAAGGCAAACTTCTGACTATTTTATTTTCTATAGAGTTAGGCAATTTTACCTGGAACACACATACCTATGATTTAAAGGTACCTTTCAAACAGCCTCAAAACATGTCAATAAGAGGTGTATTAAATACCACACCCCTAGATTACATTATTATATTTTATTGCTATGTTTTATTTCATATTTGTATAGTACTGTGTGTTTTCACATATATGATCTCATTTTATCTTTGCATCAAGCAGTAGATATAAAAAATAAACAAGATTAATTTTGTTATTCTGTCCAGTAGTTCAATCTCTGTAAATCTGAAGAAAATATAAAACCATCAACCACTCAAATAGTTCTGTGGTTTCCTTGGATGCAGTTAAACACTCCCAAAAAAGTAGTTATATAAACTGTATTTTAGCAATTCAGTTAGAGTTTATGGTGCCATAATGAAAAGTTCCCACTTTTTGAATAAAGTCTCATGCAAATAAGGGGATGCAAAAACAATTTCTTAGAGAAAATTCTTCTTCAGGTTAACAGATTGCTAAGTCAATGTTTTCCTTTCAAGCTCATAAACTCAGAAAAATTTGATATTGTTAGAATCTTGATTTCAAAATAACAAAATGTGATACTAATAGCCTTAATATCTATTAAAATTTTAAAAAGATCTACTTGAACAGTTGCACTGCCAATCCACAAAACAACACAAACTTCCTCCTTACCCCACTTCCCAAATAATTACAACAACCAAAAAACAGAAAGTAAACTTGAGAGTTATATAGGATTTCAGTATAAATGTGATTGGCAGCAGAGTATTTATGAAATAAGAATAGAAATTGTAGATCATAACAAACATATAATCTTAATGGATTTGAAGACATGACAAGTCTTCAGAGGCTGCTTTAGAGAATGGATTGAAGGTAGCAACTAGCAAATCTAGTAATGCATATGTTTGTGAGTGTTTAAAATATGTTGTCTTAAAATTGGTGTCAAAGAATAGCACTAAGAACTGCATAACATTTCACTCAAAAATGTGAAATACACAAAACTTTTTACCCATATCAAGCTACCAATCTTCCATTACAGTTGTCCAAAAGTGGGCTACCTTTGGAGAATACATATTCAACAGTCTGACTTGATGCTAAGGGAGTCAAATAAACAAGGTATTGGAAGTAAATGAGTCTTATCACAACTCTCTCTATCTCCGGGAACTTTGATAAAAATAGTAAGTGACATCTTAATAAATTTGAAAGCATGCTATCTTGTCCTGGATTACCCCAAAAGTAGAACTTGAGACAAAGATTTATATGCAAGTAGTTCATTTTAGAAGTGATTCCATGAAGCAGGGCTAAGGCAAAAAAGAGGAAGAGAAGGAGAGATCAAGGGAAAGCCAGTATAAGCATATGTAATAAAATTGTCCACTGCTATAGTTGCCTGGTTATGACTTTGTGGGACCTTCTGAGGAGATTCATGAAATGCATCTCAGAACTGTCAGTCCAGAGAAAAGAATAATTAAACATTTCTTCTTTGACTCCTGTTCCTCACTGCATAAAATTGCTTGAAGTAGCACAGAGGCGGTTCCTGATATAGTTTCTCCTTTGTACCACTCAGATCCTCTTATTCTACCGTTGTACCATTAAATGAATCACAGACTATCTCCCTCAATAGTATGGCCAGTTCAATGTCTGCAAGTATAGGTTTTTCCCTCTAGAACTACATCCTCCAATTCAGCGAGTTTAAGATTTTAGGTATGGACAGCACAAATTCCTGAAGTGACTCAGGGGAACAATGGAGAGAGGGCCAATCCTACTTTGCCTGAGAGTTTTAACCCATATGTCTTGACTCTTATGACACAACACCATATTTTGTTTATGGGCTTGGCTCATCCTGGAAGACATTTCTCCAATCATGCAATCTGTTATTTTTCAACTTAAGCCTTTAATAGGCAATACTACCACTCAAATTAGAAGAGCTGCTTTTAGGTAATGAGGTATATAGAAAGTCCAGTGGATTTCATTGTCATTGCTGCTTGTCATGTCCATTTAGTATAAGATATATTCTTTTGAATGAAGCAATATTATTCATACATAGAATATAAGACCAAGAAACCGGGCATCTGCAAGTCTTCTGATTATGGTGTTGGTGAAGTCACTGTGGCCATAGAAGACAAATGCATATCTAGGGTAAGTGTCAATTTTGCTAAGAATGAATTGCTGTTCTATTTGTGTTAGGAAGTGTGTGATATAATCAATTGGCTGGCTGCTTCTTACAGGTTGGTCCTTAGCAATTGTAGTAGTTTGATCAGCCTTGGTGAGAAGAAGCCTATACTAACCACTGGGTTCATAGATAGCACCCATCCCTGATACAGTGGACAATCTGAAGCAAGAGGTTGGCTGATATCCACAGGTCAAAATTTCTTGTCTACTTACATACTCAGTTCTGCCTCTAATGTAGATGCTCCTGGATGGGCATTAACACAGTCCACAAAGATCTACCCTTTGGATCCACTTTCATTGAACACTCATATGCAATTTATCTAGACTTCTATGTTTCTAATCAACTAGATAAGCCATTCGCCATTGCTTAGAAGTCCATGTAAGTCTATATTTTAGGCTACTTGTCCTTTGGTAAAGAGTGGAAAACTAAATATAAGCTCACAGCTCTGTACTGTGGGAGGATTCCCCTCCACTGTTATCCTTTAGAGCCATAACAAGTGGGGCTGCTGTGTTGCAGCTGCCCATTTACAAGTAGCACCAAAATATCATGCTAAGCCTATCAAGCCTGAAGTTTTTATTTTCTTAGCTGGTATTAAGAAATCCCTTATGAGCCATGAGTTGAAGGAAGGTCCTCTATGTAAAAGAAGTAGGTACCATGGGAGTCTGGGCAATGTGTTTATGTAATTTACTTTTTTGTTGTTCTTGTTCTGTGTGGGCCTGATCCCCAATGCTCTGTTTCTGTTGTACACTGGATTTTAGCTATGTCTTACCCAACATTTTATTTGGTGGGCTTCATAATATCTAGCTTAGAATAGACAACTCCAGCTAAAAAGTTAATTGGTGTCCAACATGCAATATCTACTAGGACCAAATAGTTTGTCAGGATCTATTTTGTGGCGTGTGTGTGTGTGTGTATCATGCTTTTCTTTTCTTCCCCTAGATGTGAGTAATTCTCTTTTGCAAAAAGCATGGCCTTACTCCCAAATCCTAAGTGTCTGTGCTGCCACTTTTCTATTAGGGGTAGCCAGAGATTCCTCATGGCCATTTTATCTATCTGAAATATGTCTCCTGACATCAAATCTTCTGGGCCACTATGATCTCAGTGACTGAGCACCTTGCTTCAACCAATAAATAGACTGTGGCAATATTTCCAAGTGCCATGTATGATGCTGTCAGGATGCAGAGAGGCTGTGGTATGTAGCCAGTCTCCAAGATGATCTCAATGGTCCCTGCTTTCTGCTGTTCATGCCTTTTTACAGTGCTCTCTGATATTGCATGGAGATGACCTGTGTAACCACTGAGATATTGCAAAAATATTTGTGTATAACTTACAAGTCTAGATTATGAGGGATATGTGGCTTCTGACTTGCCCTCTCTTGGTTCATTCACTCTGGGGGAAGCCATCTATTATGTCGTGGAAATACTCAAGCGTGTTTTGAAAAGGAACTGAGATCTCCTGCCAGCAACCATGTGAGTGACCCATGATCCTCTTGGAAGCAGATCCTTTGGCACCAGTTAAGTCTTAAGAGGACTGCAAGTCTGGCCAATATTTTGGCCATAAACTCATGATAGACTCTGAGTCAGAACCACCTGGCTAAGCTGTTACTGAATTTCTGATGCAAAGCAACTATGGGATAATAAATGTTTATTGGTTATAAGCTGCTAAATTTTGACGTAGTATTTTATGCAGCAACAGATAACTAATACCGATTATAGTGCCTAGAATAGGTATGTTGCCCTACCCCAAAATCTGAAACATGGGAATGGCATATTGAAAGTGCTCAGGGCCCAGCAGCTGGAAGGACAATGATGAGTGTGTTAGTAAAAGCCAAAGGTATTTTGAGAGGCTTCTTGAAGCAGCCTGATGGCCCTAAAAGTGGCTGCCAGTAAAGACTTAAAATAAACGAGGAGGATGTTATTGGAAACTTGAGGAATGGGGACTTTTTTTCTATCACAGCAGAAAGTTTAGCAATATTGTCACCTATAATAATGTGGAAGTCGAAATTATGTCCAATTAACTGGGTGATCTAGCTAAGATTTCCATACAAACTGTTAAGGATGCCACCTTTCTTATTAGGGTATCTCTAATACTTGCCACTTTCTAGTCACCAAGTCCAACTAGTATAATGTCATTCATATAGTGGACAAGGGTCATGTTCTGGGGAATGTGAAGACAATCAAGATCTCTGCCAACTGTATTTTGACAAATGGCGGAAGTGTCAATTTGGCCCTGGGGTGAGGGAGTAAATGTGTACTGCTGTATATTCTCTATTCAAAGCAAACATCTTTTGATGCTTCTTACTAATGAGAATTGAGAAAAAACATATTTGCTAGATTCGTGTCTGCATATCAAGTGTCAAAGGCTGTGTTGATTTATTCTAGTTTCGATACAACTCATTCATAATAGCTGCAATTGGGGCCAACGTATGGTTAAGTTTATAGTAGCTTGCTGTCATCTTCCATGACTCATGCAGTTTTGTTCTACTTTATTCAGGGAAAATACAAGTTGCTTGAACAGGAATATAATGCGGACAACCTCTCCTGCATCTTCTGAAACTTTGATGTAATATTAATTTCTGGAAAGATGTTATGGTAGAGCACAATACAATGTGCTTCATCTCCCATCTATAATGCATACCAAGCTACAAAAAAATGAGAGTCTTAGTAACTATAAACAGGAAGTTTCTCACTTGCATCACTCAGATCCTCTTATTCTACCATTGTACCATTAAGTCCAATGAATCACAGACTCTCTCCCTCAATATTATGGCCAGTTCAATATTCTACCCAGCAGATGAGAGAGCAAAACATTGATTCACTTGCTTCTATTACCCATTGATCAATAATGAGCCCAGGATCATAAACATTAATTCTCTCACAATTTCAAGTAGTGCATGAGTGAGTGCTGAGTGGGTTTCTGCAGGTGTCTTGCACTTCCATGTCAGAGAAGCCCTGGAAAAGTAGGTTGCTTGGCCTGTGGTAAGTGGCAGTCAGTTTGTACCTGTGTGAATCTGGTGAAATCTGTGCAAAACTGGAAGCCACAAGAGTGAGCGGAGGTGGAGATAGAGCCAAGAGGATGTAAAATAGTGCAGAAATATAAAATACCACAATGAACTTGTGGTAGATGTATTTTCTTTTTTTTTCTAAAAATGCTTTCTTCTGAAAGGCATTTGTTTTCTATGAACTAATAAATATTAGGGACAAAATTGAAAAAAGCTAAAGATGTCTGCATTTTTATCACATTTATTTACTTACTCAAAAGATAGTGAGGGCCTACAATGTGCTAGCTGCTGTGATAGGCAAGCAACATTGACATGTATTAAGATAAGAAAACACTACCAAAAGTGGAAACAACCCAAATGTCTAATAACAAACAAAACATAATATACATACAATGGGATATTATTTAGCCTTAAAATGAAATTCTGATGCTACAACATGGATGAGCCTGGAAAGATTATACTAAGTGACATAAGCAAGACACAAAAGGACAAATACTGTATGATCCCACTTATATGAAATACCTAGAATGGTCAAATTCATAGAGACAGAAGATAGAATGATGGTCATGAGGGGATAGGTGAAGAAGGATATGGGAAAGTATTGGTTGATGAGTGCAGAGTTTCAGTTTCAGATAGTAAAGAATTCTAGAAATCGATAGTGGTGATGGTTGCACAACAATGTGAATGTGTTTAGTGCCACTGAATTGTTCACTTAGAAATGGTCAAAATAGTAAATTTTATGTTTTCTCTACCACTATATCTATCTATCTATCTATCTATCTATCTATCTATCTATCTATCAATCAATCATCTATCTATCTATCACCTATCTGGCACTACCATGAACTGTAGCCTACCCTTTTTTAGTCATGTCTATAATATTCTGAAACTTTGAGAATACCTCTAAATATAGCAACATTACCTCAAGGTTCCAAGGAATTAATGCCAAGTTCAAAGCCTTGGGGAACTTTTAAACTCCTTAGACCTAAAGGTAATTTATTTGAGACAGTCAAGCAAAAAGTGAAGGGCCAATTATAGATCTGATAACTTTTCTTTGTCTTATTAAACACTGAAAAAAGGAAATCATAGCTCAGAAATGCCCATTATCATCTTAGCTTTAGTGCCTAGTATATTAAATTGGTGGTTGTTACTAGAAATAATATATTCTAAGTTCATCTTCTGATGACATTATATTATCAATTGTATACCTCAAGAACTGCAATATAATTTTAGCCAATAAGTAATAAATTGTAGAAATGCTCTTCTCAGAATGAAACATAAAGTGAAGTCAATATTTTGATTTCTAGAATAATTTTATTACACATCTAGAAGCACATTTTATTCCTTAATTCTTTAGGACATTTTTGCCCATACTCTGGTTAACAAATGTCTCCATGGCTGTTGTTTTTCCTTTTTCACGAAAATTATTTATAGACATATATTAAATTTTAGTATTCCCCATGCATATAATAAACCACTCCAGCAAACCAGGGCCAAAGTAAATCTTTATCCTAAAGTTGTACAGCAATTAATCAGGCTAAAGAAAAAAAAAGAGAGGGAAAAATGTCAATTGTTTCCTTTCTGGCACTGGAACAGGACTGGCATTACTACAAATAATTATTTAGGATAAGAATAAATTTGGTTTTTGAAAAGACTATTGTGATAAACTTAGAGCACTAAAACATATGACTTATTTACAAGACACTATAGACACTGTAAAGCCTGCCTTAATGCAATGGCATTGATTATGCATTGCTATGTATATTATAATTTCCATAATAATTTCTGTCCTACTAAGTGCCATCACCATTATAAAGGATTAGAAGAGTAATTCAGGCACCTGAAACTAAATTTCCAACATGTGAATTGGTATGTATATGTCTGTAAATATACTTCTACGTATTTATTCTTTAATGTATCAAAATTGGTTCATTTAACAAATATACCATATTAATGCAAAATTTTTTATGAAGTTGACATTATAAATACACTTTTAAAATAAAAACGGTTTTTGCTTCCAAAATGCATCATCTGAGGGTGAGGCAAACTCCATGTGTCTGAAGAAACTGAGTATGTGGTTTAGGGTAATAATTTGCATCATTAGTGACTGGGAAATGTTTATAAGAACTTAGATTGATTATTCCTACAACTGGTAAAAGTCAACTGAATTTTGTTAGGTTAAACATGAACTCAAAGCTATAGGATTCTAGGAAAAATAATCAGTAGATGATCAGTTAACAATCTAAATGCAAATGTTTAATTTCCAAAAAAAGTGAATTGAGGAATATCTTAATTTTTAGTAACATCTTCTCAACTTACTTACTATAAGCAAGAGATTTATATGGCATTTATTGTATACTTATTCTATAGAAGACACTGTATTGAGTGTTTTTGCAAATTTTTCACCATCTGTATCTTTCAACAACCCTGCCATACAGGTTTTAACTACCATTATTTCAATAGTTATTTTACTATTTTAGAGTTGTTGTATTTTTGTTTAGTTATTTTATTTTTTATTATTTTGCTGATCCAAAATTTGAGAATTTAAGAGGCCCTGCTTATTGTGGACACATAAATAGTACCCATGTTACACCACTATTTAGTAGTAGAGGGAGATTTTTCTAGGTCAAGTTGTTTGACTTTAGGGTTTTGTCCCCAAGCCAGTTTGCTCATAACCATTTCCTCTAAGAAACACTCGTCTAAAGCTTCCAAGCCCAGAGAGGAACACTGAGATCCACTCCACTCCCAGATGTGTGTGTGTGTGTATGTGTGTGTGTGTTTTCTCCAGAGACAGAGTCTTGCTATGTTGCCCATACTGCAGTGCAATGAGTATTCACAGGCGCAATCATAGCACATTACAGCCTGGATGTCTTAGGCTCAATCAGTTCTCCTGCCTCAGTCTCCTGAGTAGCTGGAACTACAGGCATGTGCCATCGCACCTAGCTTCAGTTATGTTTTTGAGTAAAGCAGCCAGCAATCAGTTTGTACACACAGAGAAAAGTGACCTCTTCAACAAGCACAATAGCAGGATTGGCTGAAGTCTAGTTTATACCAGTATTTTGCCAAGAAAACCCGTCGTAGTCATGTGCACTAAAATAAGTATCAAAAATTCTCAGTGCATTTACCTTACTGTTTGCTTCTCACAATGTTACTGTAAAAATACAATGACACTGATTTTTTTCTGCATTCACTTGAATTAATAGTCTATTGATTATTATTGAATAAGAATACTCACAGATACATAATATTATAGTTAGATTGTCTTCTATTTTCTTACCAAATCACTGAACATTGAGGAGAGGTAGAAGCACAGTCCAAGATATACTGTGTAGGAACTCAAAGTTGAGAGCTATTTTTTCTAAAAGAAGAATCTCTGATAATTTATAATCTGAATTCTAGGGTTGAGGATTGTATAAATAGTTTCTGGGACCTTGATAATTAAATATAATCTACAAACTTTCAAGTTTCTTAAGAATTAGATTCTTTGATCGGTGTTTTACACACAATTTTAGCTTAGAAACTATGGCAAAGATTTTTAAAAGTCCTACATTAAGTTTTAAATACAAGGCCATAACTAGATTTGATGAATGTTGAGTATTTCTAATTCTGATGAAATCAGATAATCGGTTTTAACTTCAAAGGAATGTCACCCAATAAAGCAGTGTTGAAGATGCATATAATTGTGTTAGTTGTTCTTTAATAACCGTGGACACTACATTTTATCTTTAACTGGAAAAATCTTCTTTTAGCCTGAAGCAATAGATCTTATTCAAAATTAGGGAGTCAGTAATTAACATCCATTTTCTTATTTTCGTTTCTACACGTACTTGTTTGTGTATGGATATAAATGTCTCCTTCGATATTAAATTTGTATGTGTAGAAACTATGTGTAGGCTGACAAATTCCACAAGTATTAAATAGCCATAATTTAAAAATCATATTAATATTGGTTTATGTGGCCAATATATATTTCAAGACACATCATTAGTCTTTTTGAAGACACATGCAGATGAATAATACATGTCTTTCGCTTGATTGAAAAATCACAGTAAGGATGCATTTTAAAATGTAATATATATCAACTGAAATTTAACTTAGGCATTAATACACGTGGTTTACTGAGTAGTTGGTTCCAAGAATATAATAGAGAATAAACTAAGGCAAATGTTCAGATAAGGAATATGAAAGCTGACAGTTGCATATTCATGGAAAATTGTAAAATTTAAACCTGAAGGATATCTTGATGATGAATAATGCAACATTTTATAGCCAAGATCTTCCGACTATCAGAAGTTAAATACAGGTAATACAGTCATTATCTAAGCCAGTGTCAGAACCCTGGTGTCCTGACTTCCCAGCTTAGCAGTCTTTCATTCAACATTAGGAGTCTATAATTCAGATGAATAGCTCACATTGGATTGTATTTCTTAAACTGTATTTTGTAAAATATCAAAGTGTTTCTGGGTCCCATAAAGAATTAAGTAAATTGTGACCAAAAAATATTGTTTATTTTAGAATCTGTGATTTGTAAGGATCCACAAGTATGCTGTAACACAGTCTTTCTGTGTATCACTGAAAGATGTTCTTTCAGGCTGGAACACTTCTGGTGACAGAGCTCATTGTTTAACAAAATTGCTGATTCTGTCGTTGGACAGTTATACCTACTAGAGATTTCTTCCTCATATGCCCATAAAATCTTCTTCTCTAAGAATTCTAATCTAAGCCCATTCCTAACACCTTTTCAACTCTTAAAAACCTCCAAACTAAATACTCTTCTTTTCGTTTCTTATTCCTAATAAGACTTCTTGTCTAATCATTAGACGTAGCTTTTCTGGGGCACTGCTAGATTTTATAATAATGTCATAGAACAATCTGAAAACCAGTAAAGAAAATAAAACAGAGTAGACAAACAGTAAATACATAAAATAGCTGATCACCTCCATATATCTTTTATTCTTTTTGAAATAAAAAAGACAAATGACCTTATATCCATATCAATATGGTAAGCCTCACTCCAAACATTTCTAAATACTCTGCTAAGTCATCTCACACACTTTCTATTGAGGCTCACAATTCCTTTATTTACACTGTGCTGTGTAGTAAATTTACTTGCCATGGTCATTCTTTTCATAATTGCTTGGGCAACTCAGCCGCCTAAGGACAAAGACACATACTGAAAAACCCTGTGCCTGAGTACCTATTCCTTCAACAAATCCTATCAAG
Organism: Trachypithecus francoisi; assembly: GCF_009764315.1. Taxonomy (NCBI): domain Eukaryota; kingdom Metazoa; phylum Chordata; class Mammalia; order Primates; family Cercopithecidae; genus Trachypithecus; species Trachypithecus francoisi. Next base: position 83,131,659 of record NW_022681469.1, read on the forward strand.
AGGCTGACTTGAGGAACTCGATCTTCATTTCACCTCTGAATTCTTCCAGATTTCTTAATCAGCAGCCTTCATTGATACAGGTTCTTGAGGTGTCAGTTATTCAGTTATCACATCCACAAAATTTTCCCCTGAGAAGGCTATAATATTCCATTTTACAGTTCAAAATTGACAGCATTTGGGTTGCATTTGAAGATAAAGGCCCATTATATGTTTTTATGCTTAGACAAGGTATTGTGTGCAATGTTATGAGGAAATTAAGAGTGAATGCATGACAAATGCTTTACATATTGATTTGCATCATTCAGCATTCTCTTGATGGAAACAAATGAAAATTATTTAAATCAAAATTGCACTCACAACAAATTAAATTATTTTTATAGGAATCAATTCCAGTGCTAAAAATGTTGTGGGCATTCAGTACCAAATGCTCATTGTCTGCTAAGGTACAAAGGTCATGGGGCTCACAGTTCACAGATGGTCTCCAGGCTAACTAGGACACACCAGAGGGACAAAGAAAGCTTCCATTTGGATTATCTAGATCTTGTTCTCTACTGAAATTTATTTTTAATGATTATCTTTTGGATAAATATACCTTGACTCTAGGCATTAGGTTAGATCATGTGTATTTTTAAAAACCAGGCTTTAAATAAAAAGAATTAGTACCTATGGCCCATCCATAACAATATCTGGTTAACTGAACCACTCCATTCCATTTGATTTAAAAAATATTATGTGTGTCTAGAATTTTAAACATCAACATATCATTGCCCATTCAGCAAATCAGTCAGAATTACTTCTCTGTTCGTAACTTCCTGAGCTGAGAAATACCTGAAGTTGGAAGATGGGATTGTAGAGGAATTTTCTTTCATGTATGTTATCATTGTAAGAAAAATCAAATTGTTTTTAACATAGAAAAACAAAGGAAAAATAGTTGTTATTTTCCTTTTTTAAAAAATACGATGAAGAGAAACAGATTAACTTTGATTCTTCACAGCAAATTCTGAAGTAAATTCCATGTTACTCAATTGTTAAGACTGCCATGTATTAAATTTTACATTGTGTTCTACAGTCATGATTTTGAAGAGTAAGGACAAGAAGACATATGCCTTAGCAATATAACCTTAAAAATGTGCTTTAGATTATAGCTCTTTGCCATATACCCTATTAATATTGAACACTTATATATAGTAGTGTGAGCTTTGTGATTCCAGTCAGAATGGGGGAAAATAAGTACATTGAGACCCTAAAAAAGTAAGACATTAAATCCTTAGTGGAACTCACAAGTTGGTGGAAATCATGAGATTTGAGTTGGATAGGTAGGAATGAAAATCATGAGACTTGAGGTTGTTTAGGTACAATTGTGAAGGTAGAGAATTCCAGGAATAGGGAAGGATATAAACAAAAACAGGAAGTACGGGCGGTGTAAATAGGCAGTGGAGCACAGATATGGGAAAGAAACAGGGACCTGGAATCAGGTTGCAGGAAGTGTGGAACCATTACTATGGGTAAATCCTTGACTAATATACTCTTCAATGCCTGATTCTAGGTATATCCTGCTCTCCTTCGATAACCTGCTTTAATTGTGCTCACCTATACTCTTATGTTATGTAGGTTCAAGAGGATTTCTCACATAATCTGTCCCAAATGTTTTGATACATCGTTATATTGTGTCCTCTATTGTTCACCAAGTATTTAACATATGCAAATCTATTTCTCTATGAGTTTAAACCATTCACAGACAAGAACTTTGTCACATTCCTTTTGTAGTTCCCACTATAGTGCTAGACTGACAATAAATATAGTTATGAAAGCACTTTTAAAAGCATATTTAAGATATAATTGGTATTGTTCTTTAACAAATACTTGGTGAACTGCAAGGATGAGCAGAAGATAGCTGTTTCTAGAAATATTCAAAGGAAAAAATTCTGAATTAAAAATAACATTTTTACATTCCTGTACGAATGATCAGGAGTCTAGGAAATAGAGTACCTGAGCTATAGAGGTCAAGGTTATAGAACACGCAGAAAGTGACAGTAATGAAAGTCAAGTACTAGATGGTATGCCAGCCTGCTAGCTTCAACAAGGGACCAGCAGTCAGTGAGGCGAACATCAAAAATGCATCCATCACAGGGCTAATTAGTGAGAAAAATGAACACATAGGTTAAAGAAATTTGTGCCTGAAAACTAATTCAAGACTCAAGCAGCAGCTGAAAGACATTAGACAATTCAAATATAATGTGTGACTATTTCTTTTGAAGAGAGAGTCACCTATTATTGTTGAAAAATGAAGACCCAACAGAAAACTTTAACACAATTTTCCTACTGCTTTATTTTCTTTTTCCAGAGATTGTCATCAGAAGGATGTGTGTCTATCACGCGTATTTTATTTTAGATGTGTTTGTCACTTGCTAATACACGTGCAAAGATTGCTACAAGAAGTGATGGAATACAAATGATTTCCTCCAGATAGGCCTTTTTCTCACTCAGATGTTGTTAATGGTTGACTCATTATTTCAATGGCATTTTCTTCAGTGTCACAATGTCTCTCTGAGGGTGTGTTACATTTTCATAGTTTCTATCCTCCTAAAGCATCCTGTTTGCTCCATGTGATAAACACTGCCCCTAAGATTTGAAATTTACAGCTCTCACAAGAAATCTCAGTCTCCTAGGGGTTCTTTACTTATATTTCCAAAGGCTGAATTTTTATCTGCAGATAAGCAGAGTTTCGGGATTTTATACCCTAAAAATTCCAGTCTTACATTATTTGATTTCTTGCGGTTTTCATGACATAAGAAATTCTAAAGCAGAGGCTACTAGTGTGGGAATTCCTTTGTCTCTGACATATCTGCAGTTTCTGAAATACATGGTAAGTTTTGTTTCTCTTGAAAAGAAAATAAGCACATGTAAGATGGATTGTATCTTAACATTCAGAGCAGAACTCAAAATAAATATAGTATATGCCTAAAAGGATGAGTGAAAAGAAAGGAGGAAATTATCAACTGTGGGTATATTTCTTTGACTTAAACTGCACTTTTCTAGGCATTTCTGAAAGAAAAATACATGACACATTTTAGGTTTTGAACTCACTTAAACACAGACACTCCTATCTTTCTTTAATCTCCAACTCTTCCAGTTATTACTCATTTGTCATGATATCCTTATTATGTAAATGCTTAGCCATGAGTGACTTAGATCCCAGTTATACATTTGATTATAGTAGTTTATGAATGTGCTAAAAGGCCCTGGAGCAAACTACACTCACATCTAGACTTCTAAAATTGCAAACCACCTATTCACTTTCGTCCACTTCTAATCTGTTATCTGCACTGAGCAGTCAGAGAAAACTTTTCAACATGCAAATTTGTTCATGTCACTTTCTTGCTTAGAACTCTGATGCCTTCTCATTGCTCTCAGGTTAAAGGAAATCTTGTTAGCATGACCTATAAATTCCACCATGTGCTGACCTGTACTTCACTCTCTAAACTTATATTGTATTTCATTCTCTCTTGATATTGTGTTTTCGCACAATTGCCTTCTATATCATTTTCTCTCAAATAGATATCCTCTCTACTATTATTTATAATAATATATATTATTTCATTGTAGCACTTAGTGTGTTGCCATTACCTGTTTATGTCTCTTATTAATTAGATTATTAGCACCTTGAAGGTGGGTACATTCTTGTTATTTTTCTATTTCCAGTGATTAGGATAGTACAGATGACATATTAATTGGTATTCCATAAATACTATTAATGAATGAGTTAAATGAATAAAATGTCCAGCTGCTTAATTAGAAAAATGTGTCACTGTTAATACATGAGTGAGGTGAAATCTCTTCCAATGAGAACACTACCTTAATTCAATTATAATATAAATTTTGCTAGATGTTCTGTCTAAGAATCTAGACCTTTCTATTCAAAGTGTGATCCATTGGCAATGCCCAGGAATGTATTAAAAAATGCAGAATCTCAGGTCTGACCTCAGACCTAATGATTAAAAATCTATATTTTTTACAGGCCTCCTAGGTAATTTACATGTATATTAAAATTTAAAAAGCACAGATAATTAACGTACACTGATTTATAAAAAAGATATTTCTGACAAGATGAATGGAAACACATATGCTTCTAAAGAATTAATATAGCGGCCGGGCGCGGTGGCTCAAGCCTGTAATCCCAGCACTTTGGGAGGCCGAGACGGGTGGATCACGAGGTCAGCAGATCGAGACCATCCTGGCTAACATGGTGAAACCCCGTCTCTACTAAAAAATACAAAAAACTAGCCGGGCGAGATGGCGGGCGCCTGTAGTCCCAGCTACTTGGGAGGCTGAGGCAGGAGAATGGCGTGAACCCGGGAGGCGGAGCTTGCAGTGAGCTGAGATCCGGCCACTGCACTCCAGCCTGGGCGGCAGAGCGAGACTCTGCCTCAAAAAAAAAAAAAAAAAAAAAAAAAAAAAAAAAAAAAAAAAAAAAAAAGAATTAATATAGCAAGAAAGTCAATTTCTCCTAGAAAAATTTACAAATTCATTTCTGCTTTCAACAGATAGAGAGTGACAACTATGTCAAGTACTGTGCTAGGCACTGGATATGCTATGATGTTCAAAAGAGATATGGTTACTGCCCTTGTGCAGCATTCCACCTATTTGAAAAATTAGCCTGAGTGAAGAATACAAAAGTTATTATGCAATAACAGAGCAAAGACTTGCAGAAAATTCAGGTTGATATAAATTAAATAAAAATGTTAATAAAACAATTCTGGAATATCTAAGATAAACATTACAAACAAAGCAATAATATAGGGCCTTGCATGATTTTATGTTATGCCATATTTTGATGTTGTGTGAAAAGTAACACCCAAGAAAAAATAGAAAGGCAATTCAAGAGACATAATAAAATACACAGAAACACATATATATGTATATACAATAAAAGTGATACATTACATTAACAATGAAATGAAACTAAATAGAAATTAAATAAAAATACTGAAATTCCTGATTAATTTTTGTTTCAAAGAAGTTAAGTCCCTACCTCGTCCCATGTACCACAAAAAAAAAAAACATATGGATTAAGTAGGTAAATATAAAAATGCAAACTTGTCATAACCAGGAGACATTAGAATATGAGCGAATGTGTTTTTAAAACAAAGAAGTCTTTTACTTCTAACGGTGGCATACTATCTTGTGTGAGTTCAACCCTCCCAAGGAGAACAATTAGAAAAGCTGGAGAAATTTTTAAAAATCTATTTTAAAACACCAGAGACATATTAATACATCAAGGACTTGAAGAGCCAAGATTTCAGACAAAAATGAAGTGCAGAATAGTGATTTGTCTCAACTTTTACCCTGGAGGTATTCCCCAATTATTAAACTATAGCCAAGAAGTGAAGAAGATGAGCAAAACTTTTAGCAGGAGAATGGACCTTGAAAGGAAACATGATGTAATTATTTTAGGAAGAAGTAACCATGGTAAGTAACCTAGGCTATCAGTTACAGGTTTCAAAAGGCTATACCTGTGGATAAAGAAAAGAAATCATCTTTAATAAAGACTAAAATTCAGTTTATAATCAATTGAATTTCAGATTAGGTTAAGGTGATCTCTCTCTAACCTAGCTAAACACCAAACACAAATATTAATTTTATCTGGAAGATTATACAAATTATACAGAACTCACTTTTATTTATCACAATGGCTCAAATTCAGGCAAAACTTCTAAGAATGCAAAGATATAGGAGACCTAGATATCAGCAGCTATCAGATCTGTACTTTAAAGTAACTGTGACTATTGTTTTCCAGAAAAATGGTAAACGTGATGGAGAATTTAAGCAGAGAAGAGTAATCGATTTTAAAAATAGAAAAATGCAAAATCTAGGACTGTAAAACACTGTAACTGAATTAAAAACTTAATAGGTTAAGCACCAAGAGAATTGGAGGACTAGGACAAAATCCAATTCAAAAATATCCAGAATGATACAAAGATTGAAAAAAAGAACATATAGGACACAGTAAAAATCTTTAAGTACAATTGAATTAACAAGAGAAAAGAGAGAAAAATGTCCAAGAAGATGGTATTCAGAAAGAAATAAAAACTGAACAGGTAAATCCCAGTGAATATTGAATGCATAAAGCAATGATAGTATGACTCATGAGGTTTAAATGTGTACAGAATTAAAAACCACAACACTACGAGTGCTATCAATGGAAGATAAATAGAGGCAGAGTTTTAAGGTTCCTGCATTTTCTGGGATGTGATAGAATTATTAATTTAGAGTTAACTGTAAGAAGGAAAGCTAAATACAAATCATTAAAAGAATAACCAAAGGATGAACTATTACAGGAGAAATAGTGGCTAATAAAAATTATCAGAGAAAGATAGGAGAGAAAAAGATATATAGAGGAGTAGGAAAAAATAAAAAAATTAATAATAATATGTATATTGAAACCAAAACACACGAATTTACATCAAATGTAAGTTGAATGAATATCCCAGGTGGTCAGATAAAAGTGATCAGACTGGATATAAAACCAAAACCTAAATCTATACTGTTTATAACAATAAAGAAGCTTGTGCAGATATATTAATATCAAAGTATATTTTAAGAAAAAAGCATTAAAGACAGACATTTAATACAAATTGTTAAGTTTTAATACAATTGATAAAAGTATCAGTTCACCAGAAGGATGAAACACTTCTAAATGTGTATGTGCCTAATAACATCTGATCTCAAATGTATTTTAAAATGGAGAGATTTAGGAGAAATACAGAGAGGTATACAGTAATTATGAAAAGATACTGTAAGACCTCTTTCATTAACAGAGGTAAAGAAATATCAGTAGCAATTTAGAAGATTAGAACAACATGATTAACAAAATGACATAATTGGTGCACACACACACACACATATAAATACAAAACTACATTAAGTACTGCATAATGAATATCATTTCTGTTGAATGTGCATAAAACATTGACCAAGATTGGTCATCTGCTGGCTTTAAAGTAAATCTCAATAAATCTTAAAGGATTGAAATTAGAAAGAGTATAATCTCTGACCACATTGGAATCAAGCTATAAATCAATAACAAAGAGACAAGTGGAAATGTTTTGAGTGATTAAAATTCACAGCACACATCTAAATACACATGGATCAAAGTAGGAATCACAATTGATATAAAGATATTTATGGCATATGAAAATAAAAATGTGCCACATTAAAATTTGTGATATAAAGCTAGAATAATAAAATTTATAATTTTAAATGCTTAAGTTATAAGTAAGAAAGAAGGCTGTACAAACTACAATCTAAGTATTCAAATAAAGAAATTAGAAGAGAAAAATAAAATGAAGCCAAAGAAAATAGAGACAGATAATAAGAGTAAAAACTTAATTAATGAAATAGAAATCAAATATACAACAAAGTTGCTATTTTAAAAGACTGATATTGATAAATCTAATTGATAACCTATTAATATAAATGACTAATATTAGAAACAAAAAAGGAGATTCTTCTTTAATTTATTCTTTAGACATTAAAAAGGAGGGTATTATGACAAATCTTATGCCAAATAAGTGTGAAAAATAAATGGAATAAACTTCTAGACAAATACGACCTATCAAAAATGACATTAGGAAATGTAGAAAATTTAAATGTTCCTCTGTCTATTCAATCTATAATGAAAACATGTCTGCAAGGTAAATGTTTGACCCTGATAACTTAATTAGTTAATTCATCCAAACATCCAAAGGGTGAAAAAAGCAAAAAACAAAAACAAAAACAAAAGAAACCCATTGTGATAATTTAACTTCAAAAATATTCCAGAACATAGAGAAAAAGGGAATCATTATGAGCTTGTGTTGTAGAGTCAGAAATAACCTTGTCTCAATATCTGAGAAGAACACTTTACAAGGAGGGGAAAATTAGAGGCCAGTCTCTCCGACAAACACGGATGCAAATTTTTTAAATGCAGTCATAAAGCCAATACAACAATACATCAAAAGGATAAAACATCACAACCAACTGGAGCTTTCTCAAAAAATGTAAGGTTGGTTTTAATGTTTAAAAAGTCAATTGATGTAATAAAATAAGAACTCCTCAACAGGATATAAGACTATATATACACGAATCTCAATTTTGTTGGTCAAAAACATAACTGGAATGACATTTTGAAAAGTGCTAATGGTACATTTTTTGGCCTCGTAAGATAGCGGGGTTTTTGTTGTTGTTGTTTTTTCTGAGACACAATCTCGCTCTGCCGCCCAGGCTGGAGTGCAGTGGCGCGATCTCGGCTCACTGCAAGCTCCGCCTCCCGGGTTCAAGCCGTTCTCCTGCCTCAGCCTTCCGAGTAACTGGGACTACAGGCGCCCGCCACCACGCCTGGTTAATTTTTTGTATTTTTAGTAGAGACGAGGTTTCACCGTGTTAGCCAGGATGGTTTCAATCTCCTGACCTCGTGATCTGCTCACCTTGGCCTCCCAAAGTGCTGGGATTACAGGCCTGAGCCACCACACCCAGCCTGATAGTGGATTTTAATTTTATTTTCAATGTTGATATTTTTCCCTTAATTTAAAATAATAAATAAAGATCAATTTTTTAAAAAAAAATACATGTAGCATGTTAGAGTGAAAATAGAAGTGCCCCAACTTGCTGGGATCTATTACTTCTGAGTAACGTTATTTCTAGAATCGGAATATCTCCCCTTCTTTGCCTTTTTATCTACTCCTTTTATTATATTGATATTCCTCAGTCCCTGCCACCCACTGCCTTTTATGAAGGATTCAAGTTTTTCTAGTAGAAAATATTTTAGGAAGGCCAAGAAATTAGGTGTTAGAAGAATAAATAGGGTTCTTGAAATACCTCAAAGCATATGTATGTTGTCCTCGCTTATAACAAATAAAATCTACAGCAGTGCAAATAATAGAGGGATGGGCGTAGACTTGGTACTAGATAGATTTGGGTTTGTGTTTTACTTACTATACTTTGGTTTGCTTACTTATCTCCTGTAAGCACCAATTTCCTTAATTTTATGAAGAAGAAAAGAGAACATACCTCATAGGGATGTTGTATGTATTATAATAAATACATCACGTGATTAGCAAAATTATTACTAAAAGGGAAAATTCTAGAGATAAGAAATCCCACTTGACATTTTAGTTATTCAGTAAAGAGCAGCAAATAGCCATTGAAACTGACACAACCTTGTATATGACCATCAACTATAATATCATTGTAATCAGCTTTGTACATAGGAACATAAAAGATGAGAGATACATGCTTTCCAAAGTACTTAAATTACTACCAAGAAAGGAGTAGCAGAACAGATTCTCAAGTACATGATGGTAAGCTTAAGATGTTTTTTCTAACCTCTGGATACTGTCCCTTAACACCATTTACTGAGACCCCAGACAATCCTTTCCTTTAAACACCATCCATGGATAACCTTGAGAGCCTCTTATCTCTGTCACATTTTCGTTTTTCCTTATCTTCTCTTTCAAAGGTTGAATGGAATCAATACGACAGTGTCACTTTCTAATAAGATGGATGCAAATCAAAGAAAAGGTAAAGGGTGACTTAGGTATTAAATTGACTAGCCTGTTACTTGTTGCAGAATTTCACAATACAGGAGCTATCAATACCAATTCACAGGTAACACAGCATCAAAGGCTTTGTCTGTGATGTCAAGCAGGGTTTCCTTGGCTGCTTCTTGATGGCATAGGCATGTTTACATCCAAATAAAGAAAGAAAACAATTATCAGTTCTTTCTGCATAAATAAGATCATGGGACAAAGCATATTTCCAAGGAGAAAATGTGAATGTTGGAAGAGCCAACTCTCCGATCTAGTTATTATGCTATGACGCCAAAGGATTTTTTAATTTCCACTGAAAATGTTCCTGCCCATTAACGTTAATTGCCAATAATTTTCAGACCTTGCCAGCTGTAGAACAGCTTTTCAGGCATATAAATTCAATAAATATGGTACGAGTAGAACTAATAAGTGGTAAGGTTGGGACCTAAAACCCCAGAGGAAAATAAGGCAAATGTGAGTTGGGTTTTTATTGTGTCCTTAATTGAACCTCACTCCATCTGCCTGCCACATACATTCCACACTCAAAAGCTGTTCTCATTCATTTTCAAAGAAGGTTTCTATAGTGTGACAATTACTACCCTTCCACAATATTGTGAAATAAGGGGTTTGGAACACTTATCTCCTTTTGTAATCTTTAGTTGTTTACACATAAAATACCCTTTACTAGTGTGAGCTCTCTAAAATTTCGAGGCACAGTGGATAAAAGCAGTCTTTGACAAAGATTGGAGTCTGGCTCAGTCACCTTTTAGCTGCAAAAACAGATCCAGGTGTGTGTACAATGGAAAGTTTGTACAATTTGGGGGCCCCCTCTAAGAAAAAAGAACAGTAAGTTACTAATACAAAATACGGAACAAGAATGAATTTGTATATAGAATGATAAAAAATAGACACAAATTACAAGTTTTTAAAAAGACAACATATAGTAATGTATGCAATACAGAGTCCTCCCCTGCTCAGGGCTTTAGAAGGTGTCTGTGGAAATGAGGGGCTTTATTCTCTTTAAGGTAAACTCTCCTCTAATTAGCTGGATAAGGGTGACAGGTAATTTTATCACACTGATTCCCAATTAATTGTTTGTACCTCAAAATTTTGTAAGAAATAAATAATAAAAGAATATATTTAGAAATTGTCCTGGGCAGTGCCTGTAGGTGTTCAATAAGTGTCAGGTATTAATATTAGAGATTGAGTATTCCTTATCCAAAATGCTTGGAGGTGTTTTGAATTTCAGATATTGTTGGGTTTGGGCAAATTTGCATATGTATAGTGAGAAATATCTTGGTGGTAGAACCCATGTCTAAACATGAAATACATTTATGTTTCATATACACCTTATACACATAGACTGAAGGTAATTTTAAACAACATTTTGAATAATTTTGTGCATAAAATTGCATTTGTGGACATTGACCTATCAGAAAGCAAAGGTGTTAGATGTGGAATTCTCCACTTGTGGCATTATGTCTGCACTCAAAATGTTTTGGATTTTGGAGCATTTTGGATTAGGGATACTCCACCTGTATTATAATTTACCTTGTTGTTAATTTGCGCTTGTTTATTTTTGTTTTACTGCCTAATACAGTGATGGGTATTACAGACCACCAACATTTTATTGAATAAACATTTACTATGAATTTATCAGAATAATAAATTATAATTATCTTGATCATATAATATACAGTATATTTGTTCAGCGATGATAAAACTTTTTTTGATTCCTTAGGAAATTATGCTAATAAATTGTATAAATTTTATTTAAAATATATTTATATACATTATAAAACATATCTAAAAGCATATAAAGACTTTTAAACATGGAGGCTGATATTCCATTTTAGGGCAGTAATCAGATCATAATTTAGCTAAAGGAGACATTAAAGCATTTGAAATTTTATTAGCAATTGCTACATTTAAAAATATTTTTCTGATTTAATGCAAGCATATTAAAATAAGTCAAAAAAATAAAATGTATACAGTCATCCAGTGGAATCTGAATAGCACTCTTTAGTTTTTTTTTAAACAGATATTAATCTGTTTAGGTTTATTCACTGAACTTAAAACATCCTTAGCTTTGTTCACAAATTTTTTTTATTTCAGTAGTTTTGGGGGCACAGGTGGTTTTTGGTTACATGGATAAGTTCTTTAGTGGTGGTGATTTCTGACATTCAATGCCCCCTCACCTGAGCAGTGTACACTATACCCAATATGTAGTCTTTTATCCCTCAGCCCTCACCCAAGCTTCCTCCAGAGTCCTCAAAGTCCATTACATTACCCTTAAGCCTTTGTATCCTTATAGCTTAGCTCCCACTTATAAGTGAGAACATGTGACATTTGGTTTTCCATTCCATTGTTTACAACCATACCACTTCGCATCTGTTCACAATTCTTTTAGATTTTCTTGTGAAATCAGTATTGTCTCAACCTACAACACAAGCATTTGTACTTTATCTTTTATAAACTCCCCATTTATTTCACAGTTATTTTTAATCACATACTCTTTCTAGCAAAAATTCAGCCTTGAAATACTGGTGATTATAATACATAGTAAATTACTATTAAAAAGTAGGGCAAGGTGGAAAAAAGAAAAAGATCTGTGCTCTGTAAAGCAATTGCAGCACTTACAGACTATGGCCACATTACAAAAATAGACTTCTGATGAAGGAGAAGTTATTTTTGGTCCCACAGTTAAAATGCCAATACATGTTAATGGCTAGACAAATTAGTAACACATCTATATATAAATGTATGGAATTAAGAGTTACATATGATTATCATGATTCTTTCAGAATCCCCTGTAAATTTATTTTTAACAAAGTTGTATAAAGGAACCTTGAAAAAAATCTGAAAGGAATTGCTCATCTGCTTTATTCAAATGATTTGGAAAAAAGTTCTCAAGCCATGAAATTATATGAATTAGCATAAAACAACACGCATATTAACGTTAATATAACAGCAAACTGTACTGTTTTAGAATAAGAAAAGGCTTTAGAGACCATTGAACTCAATGCATCATTTTGTCTACACAGGAACCAGAAAGCTGAAGTTGTATTTCTAAGGTTAAGCTGCGAGTCCTGATAACAAACCATGCCAGGAAGTACCTGTCTTTTAAGCCTAGTGGAGTGGTCTTTTACTCTGGATGTGAAATCTTTTCTTTTTTTCCTCAAAAGAAATGGAAGACTGGCCGTGGTGGCTAACTGTAATTGGGAGGCCTAGGAGAGTGGATCACTTGAGGCCGAGACCGTCCTGGCCAAGGTGATGAAACCCCGTCTCTACTAAAAATACAAAAAATTAGCCTGGTCTAGTGGCAGAAACCTGCAATCACAACTACTCGGGAGGCTGAGGCAGGACAATCACTTGAAACTGGGCGGCGGAGGTTGCAGTGAGCCAAGATCGTGTCATTTCACTCTGGCCTGGGCAGCAAGAGTGAAACTCCATCAAAAAAAAAGGAAGAAAAAAAGAAGAGAAGAGAAGAGAAGAGAAGAGAAGAGAAGAGAAGAGAAGAGAGAGAGAGAGAGAGAGAGAGAGAGAGAGAGAGAGAGAGAAAGAAAGAAGCCGTATGTTTTTTAACCTTCACAATAAATCAGCACAATTAAACAAAAATAAATGAATCAAACAAACAGTGAACATGTACAAGACACAACTAGGAGTAAATGGGCCTGCCTTAGAGAGACTCATAATTTTTTGGTGACAGTACACGTAAATGCTAAGATAGGAGCATGAATAAAGAACGGCGGGAGCACAGAGTAAATCTGGTGTAATCCAGCCTTCTGTCCTGAAAGCTGTGAGTTATTTCATTAAGAACAACTGATTCCTTTAAAGTCAAAGAATGAGGCTGGGCACTACTGGTTACTACAAATAGGGTGTAGATATGTAGTCTTTCCACACTCTACTGAATTCTCTACCTAACTAACACCAGACTATCAATTTCAAAACAGCAGATTGGAACAGTGTTTCTAGTTGAGTGTGCTGTTGGCTATTACATGGTATGGCTCTCAGCATTTTTGCCTACAGAGTCAGTTTCTCAGTTCAAACTATTTATTACTTAGTATTTCTATTTTCTTTTTTTTTTTTTTTTTTTTTTTTTTTTTTTTGAGGCGGAGTCTCGCTCTGTTGCCCAGACTGGAGTGCAGTGGCCGGATCTCAGCTCACTGCAAGCTCCGCCTCCCGGGTTTACGCCATTCTCCTGCCTCAGCCTCCGAGTAGCTGGGACTACAGGCGCCGCCGCCTCGCCCGGCTAGTTTTTGTATTTTTAGTAGAGACGGGGTTTCACCGTGTTCGCCAGGATGGTCTCGATCTCCTGACCTCGTGATCCGCCCGTCTCAGCCTCCAAAGTGCTGGATTACAGGCTTGAGCCACCGCGCCCGGCTAGTATTTCTATTTTCTAACCCACATACCATTATATATGTAGAGGGTCTCTGCTATAGAAACGCCCCACAAGGAATGTGAAAGAGCACAATAAAAATATGAATTCATTCATTTATAATGGAAATCTTTATTTCTGCAGGTAATATCACAGAAAACTCACCTCACCAGAGGGGAGAAAAAGATCTTTATCTCTAGCCACTCCCAAAAGGAAATGTTTCTTAGTGTGATAGAGACATATTGTATTTAAAAATACCTTTTTTCAGACATCAATATTTAAATCATTAATTTTATATATATTTTTTTCTTTCTTGTATTACACCATGTTCTAGAGAAACAAAGAATAAGATGCTTGGCCTCTTTTTCTAAGTAATTCACCAACCAGTGGGTGTAAGAACTGTTACAGATACTCTGCAGGGTGAAGATTGCTATTATTTAAGAGTGTATAAAGTGTAAAGAGAATTCCAATAAAGGAAAAACCAACATTATTTGGGGAATTAGAGAAAACTCAGACCACTCTATTTTTTGGTTATGGTTTCCTTGTAATTTAAATTTTTTTATTGGTTTTTAAAAACATCAAATTTTTGCTTTAAAAAGTTATATCTGGAGATTATATGAATATACTTATTAATAAGTTAATTTACATAAATGAGTCATAACTAGAATCTAATGATCTTGCTTCAAAGATGCAATATTTCTAAATTTATTTCTTATCAATATAATCCCACAGATATTAGGAAAAAGACATGCTCCCAGCCTACATATATAATCCTTTAAGAATACGAACTCTTGAGATGGAGTTTCATCTTGGGCTTCCAGAGTTTTGTTGCCTCACTGAAGCCATATGAACCAATTTCATCCCCAATAACAACTCTCCCAAAGTTTTCATGTCTAAGTACCATTGCACTTATGTGTGTGTGTGTTTATGCACATGCTTGTGCTTGTGAATATGTATGTGCTACAAATAAAAACAATATAAGTTGCAATGTGTGACATTTAACAGGCATGCAAAAAATTCAGAAGAAAGGACCCTAAACAAAGCAAATAGCACAAAGACAGGCAAAAAGCAGATCTTTTTGTCAACATATGGCTGAAGAGTTCAATTTGGCTATAATGGAGGGTATAGAGAGTGGGATATAAGATTGGAAACCTAGTTTTACACTAGATTCTGGAGAGCCTGGAAGGCTGGGCTAAGGAGTTTAACCTTTAGGTTCTGTGGTGTAGTCAATGGAGATCCATTACCTCAGAGGAATTTTCTATGTCCAGTCAAAGACCAAAGGTTTAAGGGCCTGTGGCTGTGTAATGGAAGAATGACCCAGGCGTTTGGCATCACACAATCTGGTTGGAGCCTGAGTTCTGAATTTTCATATACATAAAGCAGTAGAATATTTGTATTCAAGAGTTTGCCTTAGGGCTCAGCTAGGCAGCTAAATAAACTGAAAAACAAATGCAACCCAATGTTGATGAGTAATAATAAGTTGATATTTCACTCTGTCTGCTACTGTTTTAACTTAATCCTGCTGGAAACAAACAGACTTTTACCAAAGACATGATGGGTAATGTACACATTTCCAGAATTCTGATGCCTTAATAAAGTGATCAATTAGGATCACACCACTGTAGATGGTATTAATTTATTCTGCACAAGCACATACTTCAAAGTCTCTATTATAAATCTATTCAAAGATATTTCACCCCATTTTTTGAGGATGCTTTCAGAGTAAATTAATCTAATTAAAAAACAGGTTTCAATACTGAAATTATCCCCTAATATTTCTGCCTCTTTACTGATATGATGTTAAGCTAACACCTTTGGCTAAATGCTTACATTTTCTTGACAGATCAGCAGTGAGCACAGCAACTGGTCTTAAATGGCGAGTCTCCTTGACTTCTCTAAAGGAATACTATTTTCCCTAAGATTTTACAAGTTTGCTGATATTTCAAGTTTGATGAGAAGTTTTATTGTGAGCAGTTCTGGAGTCTAATAGCAGATAATGAAGAGCTCTCCTGTCATGTCCATGGAATACCTGAAGGCTACAAGAGAACATTAATAGACTTTCAAGGATAAACAGTGGAAATGGAAGGCAGAAAATGCTTTTAGTTGCTTTTCTGATGCTCCTAGCGCTAGTGAAATCAATCTTCAAAGTGAGACGGAAACCTAATGGCCAGCTCCTTTGATAGCTTCTGGTTGTGCCTCTGGCTCTGTGTGGTTTTGTTTTTTAAAACATTACAAACTCCTAGTATAAAACAGTTTATTTTTCAGTCCCAGGCACAATTCCAAACTATAAACTGCTTATTAGTAATAATCAAATACCTCATTATTTAAATGGTAGGCATAGCAGTTAAATGATTTTATAGGCATGTGTATTTTGAGATCTGTGAGATATTCCTCTTGCTGAGAAACATTCTGTTGATCTGGCCTTGTGTTCATTTATTATTCATTGTAATTTGCAGTTTGCTGAATTGTCATGAAGCCCATTTAAAGTTTTATATCCCCTTTAGAAGACGGTTACATAAAATCATCTTTGTTGTTGTTTTTGTTTTCTAATTTGAGATGTTAGGTTTATTTATAGGTAGATAGCTAAAAGATATAAAATATAGTGTATTAAAAACATGTACAGAAGGTTAAATTAAGAACATATTTTTTGTTATCATGAAATCTTTCTAGGGCAATGAAACACAATATATACATTTCCTCTTACAAATGGAAACATGTAATCCAAACTAGGGTGCTTAAAATTTTCCACAGCAATTTATATTTTTTCATTCTGTGGTTGTCTAATTAGTAGATTTCCAAAGGGAATAGGTGAGTTTACAATAAATAATATATTGAGATTCTGATAATTAAGTAATATTAAGAAAGAACATTTTTTCTCTCTTTGCTCTCTTAGCTTCATTCTTCATTTCTCTCACTTTTTAAAATAAAATATTGCTAACTATTATGAAGGATGGCATTCAGTACAATTTGGGATAATTTAATTCTTAACTTTTGCAAACTTACTTTTGTTATAGCTGATAAAATATTCCAAAACTTCTGGCGGAGTTGACATCACAACTTTAAAGGTGTGCTCATTTTCTGGCTGTGGGCATTTCTAATTAGATAATTACTACTCTTACTCCATTCTTTCAGATATTCTAATGAAAAAGCATTAACCACCTTATAAGATTTTTTGTTGTTTTTGCTGACTCAGGATGTAATTTCTCATTTTACTTTTTGCTGGATATATTATTTATGTTTTTATTGTTTGCTATCAGGGAATAGTTTGCACAATTACTGCTTTATTTAAAATTTACTGCATTAAAAATTGGCTAATTGATATCTAGCCATTAAATTATACCTTTCACTCTATTATTAAAACCATTTCAGTGGATTATGTTCTATCATACACTAATATAAATATGTTAATCTTATAATTATTATTCATTCTATTATTCTTGCATTTTAAACATGTTTTGCATATTTATGTTGGTAGTATATTGTGTGACATTTAAAAGCACATAAATGTCAAATCATTATTATCAATATAATACATCATCTTGATGTTACTTTTAAATTTTACCTAGAATTTTAATTTGATTTCATAGTATCACACACTTACTTTTTGGGAGCATTTAAATCACTTAATAAAAAGAGTTCTTATATACCTCACAGTGCTTTATGGAGCCAGGTTGGAACTGAAGGCATAAAGAAATATGTGGACTCTAGCTCTTACAGAAGCAAATTCATCAATCTTTTCTCAAAATCTGTTTCCATCCTTTTCTCATTTTGAATTGAGAAAACAGACATGTTTGACAATTGCTCTTGATCAAGAGACAGTCTGAAATAATTTTAATTAGCTTCAGCTGAAGGAAAATTATGATTAAATTCTGTTTTGTGACAAATTAAATATTTAACATAAGGTTTCTGGAGGCAAGATGGCCAACAAGCAGCAGCTGGAGGATGCCTCTTCCATAGAGAGGCGCCAAATATTGAGAAAACCTTTGCAATTCAAACAGATCATTTGAGAGAAAACACAGAGGATTAATAGTTGGGTGACACAGACACTATGGTTGAAGAGGGAGGAAGGATGGCAGCCTGCTTGGAGTCACTGGGCACAGGGATCTTCCACCTCTGAGCCACTGAATCACCAGATCATCTGCAAACACACCCAACCCACACCGACTCTACAACCACAAGACACTGGTGGGTCACTCAGGAGTTGCAGGTCCCCTGGTGGAGAGTGAGGCCCTAAGGTAGGGTAGAGCAAGCCCTGCTAAATCCCCCCTTGGGACAAAGGAAACCTGGATACAGCTCCAGTGCACCACCAAAGCCTGGGAATGGATTTAGAAAGGGGGTTGTCTCTCATGCCCTTCCTCCCCTACCCAGTGCAACGTCAAGGTTAGGCAGCAGTTCTACTAGTTGGGGTAAGTAAGCTGCACTGTAAGTGGCCACTTCTCGCAGTTCTCCAGACACTCCACCCTGGCTGAAGATAAGCATAAGCTGGGAGAGGGCACTTTTTATCTGTCTCTGTAGCTTCAGAGGGTGAACATAGCAGTGTCTATCTGCTGGCTCTTAGTCTTAAGCGCCACCTACTGAAATTCATCCTGAATTACACCACATAACAAAAACATTGCTGCAAAAAGCACCAACTGTGAAACTCCCCAAAGGAGCCTATCTGCAACAAAGGAACCTGTACAGAGCCTTAGCCCTCTGAAGGCACAAAGACACAAAGCCAATTGATTATACACAACATACACCACAATCATACTCACAAGGGAGACAGGAATAAAAAAATCAAAAAGCCCCATCCAAGCAATGACAAATTAAAAAAAAAAAAAAAAAAGAAGCAGCAGCATTAGCTCTCTCAGATAAGAAGGAATCAGTGCAAGAAATCCAGCTATACAAAAATCCAGAGTGCTTAATCATCTCCAAAGGACTGCACTAGATCCCTAGCAATGGATTCTAACCAGATTGAAATGTCTGAAATAACAGATATAGAATTGAGAATATGGATAACAAGGAAACTCAGTGAGGTCTAAGGGAAAGTTGAAACCTAATCCAATGAAGCCATAAAACCTATCCACAATTTGAAAGATGACATAACTATGTTAAGAAATAACCAGATTCCCGGATAAGATGGCCAAATAGGAACAGCTCCGGTCTGCAGCTCCCAGAGAGACCAATACGGAAGGCGGGTGATTTCTGCATTTCTAACTGAGGCACTCAATTCATATTATTGGGCCTGGTTAGAAAGGGGGTGCAGCCCATGGAGGGCAAGCAGAAGAAGGGTGGGGTGTCACTTCACCCAGGAAGTGCAGGGAGTCAGGGAACTCCCTTCCCCAGCCAAGGGAAGCCATGTGGGACTCTGCTGTGAGGGAGGGTGCTATTCGGCACAGATACTATGCTTTTACCATGGTCTTCACAACCCACAGACCAGGGGATTCTCTTTGGCGCCTATACCACAAGGGCCCTGGGTTTCAAGCACAAAACTGGGGGGCCATTTGGGTAGACACTGAGCTAGTAGCAGGACTTTTTTCATACCCCAGTGACACCTGGAACGCTAGAGAGACAGAACCGTTCGCTCCCCTGGAAAGAGGGCTGAAGCCAGGAAGCCAAGCAGTCTTCCTTAGTGGATCCCACACCCACAGAGCCAAGCAAGCTAAGATCCACTGGCTTGAAATTCTTGCTGCCAGCAGAGCAGTCTGAAGTTGACCTGGGATATTCCAGCTTTCTGGGGGAAAGGGCATCCACCATTACTGAAGCTTGAGTAGAAAGTGTTCCCCTCACAGTGTAAAAAAAGCAGCCAAGAAGTTCAGACTGGGCTGAGCCCACCTCAGTGCTGCCAGGCCATGGTAGCCAGACTGCCTCTCTAGAATCCTCCTCTCTGGGCAGGCATCTATGAAAGGAAGGCAACAACTCCAGTTAGGGGCTTATAG
This sequence comes from Trachypithecus francoisi, assembly GCF_009764315.1. Classification (NCBI taxonomy): domain Eukaryota; kingdom Metazoa; phylum Chordata; class Mammalia; order Primates; family Cercopithecidae; genus Trachypithecus; species Trachypithecus francoisi. The sequence goes on from NW_022681469.1 coordinate 83,151,521, forward strand.
ATAAAACTCCCATCTCCCTGGGACACAGCACCTGAGGCAAGGGGCGGCTGTGGGCGCAGCTTCAGCTGACTTACACGTTCTTGTGTGCTGACTCTGAAGAGAGCAGTGGATCTCCCAGCACAGTGCTGGAGCTCTGCTAAGGGATAGACTAATTCCTCAAGTGGGTTCCTGATCCATGAGGCGCCTGATGGGGAGACATCTCCCAACAGGGGTTGACAGACACCTCATACAGGAGGCATCTGGCTAGTGCCCCTCTAGGATAAAGCTTCCAGAAGAAGGAGAAAGGAGCAATCTTTGCTGTTCTGCAGCCTCTGCTGGTGATAACCAGGAAAACAGGGTCTGGAGTGGACCTCCAGCAAACTCCAGCAGATCCGCAGAAGAGAGGCCTGTTAGAAAGAAAACTGACAAACAGAAAGCAGTAGCATCACCATCTAAAAAAGGACAACTTAACAAAAATGCCATCTGAAAGTCACCAACAGCAAAAACGAAAGGTAGATAAATCCACGAAGATGAGGAAAAACCAGGACAAAAAGGCTGAAAATGCCAACAACCAGAATGCCTCTTCACTTCCAAAGGATCACAATTCCTCACCAGCAAGGGAATAAAACTGGATGGTGAATGAGTTTGACTAATTGACAGAAGTAGGCTTCAGAAGGTGGGTAATAATAAACTCTTCTGAGCTAAAGGAGCATGTTCTAACCCAATGCAAGGAAACTAAGAATAAAAAGGAACAAACAAAGTCTCCAAGAAATATTGGACTATGTGAAAAGACCAAACCTACGTTTGATTGGTGTACCTGAAAGTGACAGGGAGAATGGAACCAAGTTGGAAAATGCACTTCAGGAGAACTTCTTCAACATAGCAAGACAGACCAACATTCAAATTCAGGAAATACAGAGAACACCACAAAGATACTCCTCGAGAAAACAACCCCAAGACATAATCATCAGATTCACCAAGGTTGAAATAAAAGAAAAAATGTTAAGGGCAGCAAGAGAAAAAGGTCGGATTACCCACAAAAGGAAGCCCATCAGACTAACAGTGGATCTCTCTGCAGAAACCCTACAAGTAGAAGAGAGTGGGGGCCAACATTTGACATTTTTAAAGAAAAGAATTTTCAACCCAGAATTTTATATCCAACCAAACTAAGCTTCATAAGTGAAGGAGGAATAGAATCCATTACAGTCAAGGAAATGCTGAGGGATTTTGTCACCACCAGGCCTGCCTTACAAGAGCTCCTGAAGGAAACACTAAATATGGAAAGGAAAAACTGGTACTAGCCACTGCAAAAACATACAAAAATGTAAAGACCATCAACACTATGAAGAAACTGCATCAACTAATGGGCAAACTAACCAGCTAACATCATAATGACAGAATCAAATTCACACATAACAATATTAACCTTAAATGTAAATGAACTAAATGACAGGCAAATTGAGTAAAGAGTGAAGACCCATCAGTGTGCTGTATTCAGGAGATCCATCTCACATGCAAAGACACACATAGGTTCAAAATAAAGGGATGGAAGAAGATTTACCAAGCAAATGGAAAGCAAAAACAAAACAAAACAAAACAAAAGCAGGGGTTGCAATCCTAGTCTCTAATAAAACAGACTTTAAACCGACAAAGATAAAAAAAGACAAAGGGCATTACATAATGGTAAAGTGATCAATGCAACAAGAAAGCTTAGGCTCCCACACAATAATAGTGGGAGACTTTAACACCCCACTGTCAGTATTACGAAGATCAACAAGAGAGAAAATTAACAAGGATATCCAGGACTTGAACTCAGCTCCTGCCCAAGCAGACCTACTAGACATCTGCAGAACTTTCCACCCCAAATCAACAGAATATACATTCTTCTTGGCACCACATAGCACTTACTCGAAAATCAACCACATACTTGGAAGTAAAACCCTCCTCAGCAAATGCAAAAGAATGGAAATCATAACAGTCTCTCAGACCACAGTGCAATTGAATCAGAACTCAGGTTAAGAAACTCACTCAAAAAGCCACAACTACATAGAAACTGAACAATCTGCTCCCGAATGACTACTGGGTAAATAACAAAATTAAGGCAGACATAAATATGTTCTTTGAAACCAATGAGAACAAAGGCACAGTATACCAGAATATCTGGGACACAGCTAAAGCAGTGTCTAGAGGAAAATTGATAGCACTAAATGCCCATAGGAGAAAGTGGGAAAGATCTAAAATTGACACCCTAACATCACAATTAAAATAACTAGAGAAGCAAGAGCAAACAAATCCATAAGGTAGCAGAAGACAAGAAATAACTAATATCAGAGCAGAACTGAAGGAGATAGAGACACGAAAAACCCTTCAAAAACTGAAGGAATAAAGGAACTGGTTTTTTGAAAAGATTAACAAAATAGATAGACCACTAGCCTGATGAACAAAGAAGAAAAGAGAGAAGAATCAAATAAAAACAATAAAAAATGATAAAGGGGATATCACCACTGATCCCACAGAAATACAAACTACCATCAGAGAATACTATTAACACCTCTATGCAAATAAACTAGAAAATCTAGAAGAAATGGATAAATTAATTCCTGGACACATACACCCTCTCAAGACTAAACCAGGAAGAAGTTGAATCACTGAATAGACCAATAACAAGTTCTGAAATGGAGGCACTAATTAATAGCCTACCAATAAAAAAAAAATTGCCTAGGACAAGATGGATTCACAGCCAAATTCTACCAAAAGTACAAAGAGGAGCTGGTACCATTCCTCCTGAAACTATTCCAAACAATAGTAAAAGAGGGACTCCCTATTAACTCATTTTATGAGGCCAGCATCATCCTGATACCAAAACCTGGCAAAGTCATAATAGAAAAAGAAAATTTCAGGCCAATATCCCTGATGAACATCTATGCAAAAATCCTCAATAAAATACTGCAAACCAAATCCAGAAGCACATTAAAAAGTTTATCCACCACTATCAAGTCAGCTTCATCCCTGGGATACAAGGCTGGTTCAACATATGCAAATCAATAACATAATCCATCACATAAATAGAACCAATGACAAAAACCACATGATTATCTTAATAGACACAGAAAAGGCCGTTGATAAAATTCGATGCCCCTTCATGCTAAAAACACTCAATAAACTAGGTGTTGATGTAACATATCTCAAAATAACAAGAACTATGTTTGACAAACCCACAGCCAGTATGATACTGAATGAGCAAAAGCTAGAAGCATTCTCTTTGAAAACCAGCACAAGACAAGGATGCCCTTGCTCACCACTCCTATCCAACATATTATTGATAGTTCTGGCCAGGGCAGCCAGGCAAGAGAAAGAATAAAAAGCATTCAAATAGGAAGATCAGAAGTTAAATTATCTCTGTTTGTAGATGACTTGATTGTATATTTAGAAAACACCATCGTCTCAGCCTAAAATCTTTTAAAGCTGATAAGTAACTTCAGCAAAGTCTCAGGATACAAAATCAGTATGAATAAATCACAAGCAGTCCTATACAGTAATAATAGACAGAGAGTCAAATCAAGAGCATACTCACATTCACATTGCTACAAAGAGAATAAAATACCTAGGAATACAACTTACAACGGATGTGAAGGACCTCTTCAAGGAGAACCACAAACTCACTGCTCGAGGAAATCAGAGAGGATACAAACAAATGGAAAAACATTCCATGCTTATGGATAGGAAGAATCAATATTGTGAAAAGGGCCACACTGCCCAAAGTAATTTATAGATTTAATGCTATCCTGATCAAGGTACCACTGACTTTCTTCATATAATTGGAAAAAACTGCTTTAAATTTCAAATGGAACCAAAAAAGAGCCTGCATGGCCATGACAATCAGAAGCAAAAAGAAGAAAGCTGGAGGCATTATGCTACCCGACTTCAAACCATACTACAAGGCTACAGTAACCAAAACAGCGTGATACTGGCACCAAACCAGATATATAGACCAATGGAACATAACAGAGGCCTCACAAATAACATCACACATCTCCAACTATCTGATCTTTGACAAACCTGACCAAAAAAAAGTAATGCCGAAAGGATTCCCTATTTAATCAATGGTGCTGGGAAAACTGGCTAGCCATATGCAGAAAACTGAAACTGGACCCCTTCCTTACATCTTATACAAAAATTAACTCAAGATGGATTAAGGACTTAAACATAAGACCTAAAACCATAAAGTCCCTAGAAGAAACCTAGGCAATACCATTCAGGACGTAGGCATGGGCAAAGACTTCACGACTAAAACACCACAAGCAATGGCAACAAAAGCCAAAATTGATAAATGGGATCTAATTAAACTAAAGAGCTTCTGCACAGTAAAATAAACTATCATCAGAGTGAACAGTCAATCTACAGAATGGGAGAAAAATTTTTGCAATCTATCCATCTGACAAACGGCTCATTTCCAGAATCTACAAGGAATTTAAACAAATTTACAAGAAAAAAACAAACAACCCCATCAAAAATTGGTCAAATGATATGAACAGACACTTCTCAAAAGAACATATTTATGTGGCCAACAAACATATGACAACAAGTTCATCATCACTGTTATTAGAGAAATGCAAATCAAAATCACAATGAGATACCATCTCACACCAATTAGAATGACAATCATTAAAAAGTCAGGAAACAACAGATGCTGGAGAGGATGTGGAGAAGTAGGAACGCTTTTACACTGTCAGTGGGAGTGTAAATTAGCTCAACCATGGTGGAAGACAGTGTGGTGATTCCTCAAGGATCTAGAACCAGAAATACCATTTGATCCAGCTATCCCATTGCTGGTGTATACTCAAAGAATTATAAATCATTCTACTATAAAGATATATGCACACGCATGTTTACTGCAGCCCTATTCACAATAGCAAAGACTTGGAACCAACCCAAATGCCCATGAATGATAGACTGCGTAAAGAAAATGTGGCACATATACACCGTGGAATACTGTATGGCCATAAAAAAAGAATGTGTTCATGTCCTTTGCAGGGACATGGATGAAGCTGGAAACCATCATTCTCAGCAAACTAACACAGGAAGAGAAACTCAAACAACACATCTTCTCACTTGTAAGTGGGAGTTGAAAAATGAGAACATATGGGCACAGGGAGGGGAACATCACACACTGGGGTCAGTCAGGGGTGGGGGAGCAAGTGAAGAGATAGCATTAGGAGAAATACCTAACGTAGCTGATGGGTTGATGGGTGCAGCAAACCACCATGTACATTCTAGACAATACCATTCAGGACATACACATGGGCAATATATGCCTATGTAACAAACCTGCATGTTCTGCATATGTATCCCAGAGCTTGAAGTATAATTAAAAAAAAAAAAAAAGAAAGAACCAAACAGAACTTATGGAAGTGAAAAATTTACTATGAAGATTTCAGAATACAGTTGGAAGCCCTAATAATAAACTAAGCCAAGTAGAAGAAAGAATTTCAGAGCCTGAAGATCAGTCTTTTGAATCATCCCAGTCAGAGAAAAATGAAGACAAAATAATTTTTTAAAAAAGATGAAAGTTTCTGAGAACTATGGGATGATGCAAAGAGAGCAAACCTATAACTCACTGACATTCCCAAGGTAGAAGAAGGGAAAGTATACAATTTAGAAAACATCGTTCAGGATATAATCCATGAAAAATTTCCTAACCTCACTAGAGATGTTGACATGAGAGTACAAGAAATTCAAAGTCCTGTGAGATACTAAGCAAGACAACCATCCCCAAGACACATAGTGATCAGAATTTCCAATTTCTTTTTTTTTTTTTTTTTTTTTTTTTTTTTTGAGACGGAGTCTTGCTCTTTCGCCCGGGCTGGAGTGCAGTGGCGGATCTCAGCTCACTGACTGCAAGCTCCGCCTCCCGGGTTTTACGCCATTCTCCTGCCTCAGCCTCCGGAGTAGCTGGGACTACAGGCGCCCGCCACCTCGCCCGGCTAGTTTTTTGTATTTTTAGTAGAGACGGGGTTTCACCGTGTTAGCCAGGATGGTCTCGATCTCCTGACCTCGTGATCCGCCCGTCTCGGCCTCCCAAAGTGCTGGGATTACAGGCTTGAGCCACCGCGCCCGGCCAGAATTTCCAATTTCAACATGAAAAAAAAATCTGAAAGGCAGCTAGAGAAAGGGTTCATATTACCTATAAAGGGAATCACATCAGAATAACAGCAGACTTCTCAGCAGAAACCTTACAAGCCAGAAGAGATTGGGGCCTATTTTTAGCAGTCTTAAAAAAAAAAAAAAAGAAATTCCAACCAAGAATTTCATAACCCACCAAAGTAAGCATCATAAATATGGAGAAATAAAGTATTTCCTCGACAAGCAATAACTAAGGGAGTTTGTCACCATCAGACCAGCACTATAAGAGATTTTTAAGGGAGTTCTAAACATGGAAACAAAAGAATAATACTTGCTGCCACAAAAGTACATGTAAGTCCATATCCCACAGACCCTGTAAGGAAATTACATAATCAAGAGTACAAAGAAATTAGCTAATAACACCACGACAAAACTAACACCTTTAATTTCAATATTAACTATGAATATAAACAGCCTCAATGCTCTACTCACAAGATGTAGAATGGCAAATTGTATTGTTTTTGTTTTTGTTTTTGAGATGGAGTCTCGCTTTGTCGCCTAAGCAGGCTGGAGTGCAGAGGTGTGATCTCGGCTCACTGCAAGCTCTGCCTCCTAGGTTCATGCCATTCTCCTGCCTCAACCTCCCGAGTAGCTGGGACTACAGGTGCCCACCACTGCACCCAGCTAATTTTTTGTATTTTTTGATAGAGACGGGATTTCGTATTAGCTAGGATGGTCTTGATCTCCTGACCTCGTGATCCGCCCGCCTTAGCCTCTCAGAGTGCTGGGATTACAGGCAAATTGTACTTTTTAAAAGTTAACCTTCTGCTATCTTTAAGAGATCTATCTCAAATGTAATGATGCCCGTAGGCTCAAAGTAAATGGATGGAGAAAGATCTACCATGGAAATTGAAAACAAAAAAGAGCAGAGGTCACTATTCTTGTATCAGACAAAACAGTCTTAAACCAGCAACAGTAAAAAGCAAACAAACAGCAACGACAATAACAAAACAAAGAAAGACATTACATAATGATAAAAGGATTTAAGTATCTTAAGTATATACAAACACAACATTAGCACACTCAGTTTTATAAAACTTTTACTACTAAACCTAAGAATAGACACAGACTGTCACACAGTAATACTGGGGGACCTCAACATCCCATTGAGAGCATTAGACATATCATCAAGGTATAAAACTGACAAAGATATCCTGTTCTTAAATTTGACACTTGACCAACTTGATCTAATATACATCTACAGAATACTCCACTAACAACCACAGAATATATATTTTTCTCATCTGCACATAGAATATACTCTATGATTGATCACATGTTTGGTCATAAAGTAGTCTCAACAAATAAAAAAATAATCACTGAGGCTGGTGGATCATGAGGTCAGGAGTTCAAGGCCAGCCTGACCAAGATGGTGAAACCTCGTCTCTACTAAACATACAAATGCTTGTCGACATGGTGGCAGATGCCTGCAATCCCAGCTACTCAGGAGGCTGAGGCAGGACAATCGCTTGAACCCACGGAGTGGAGGTTGCAGTGAGCCGAGATTGTGCTATTGCACTCCAGTCTGAGTGATAGAGTGAGACTCCATCTAAAAAAAAAAAAAATCAAAATAATGCCAAGCATCTTCTTGGAAGACAGTGGAATAAGAATAGAAATCACTATCAGCAGGAGTTCTTAAAACCACACAAATACATGGAAACTAAACAAGTCGCTCCTGAATGACTTTTAGGTGAACAATGAAACATAATTAATCACAAATTAACAATCTAATGTCATACCTAAAGGGACCAAAAAACAAGAACAAACTAAACCCAAAGCTAGCAGAAAAGAAATAATTACAATCAGAGCAGAACTAAATAAAATTGAGACCAAAAAAAGCATACAAAAATAAATGAAACAAAGTTACTTTTTTGAAAAGATAAACAAGATCGATAGAATGTTAACACATTAACAAAAGAAAAAAAGAGAGAAGATACAAATAAATACAATCAGAAAGGACAAAAATGACATTACAACCAATCCCAAAGAAACATAAAAGATCCTCAGATGCTACTACAAACATCTCTATGCACACAAGCTAGAAAATCTAGAAGAAATGAATAAATTCCTGGATACACACAGCCTCCCAAAATTGAACCAGGAAGAAATAGGAACCCTGAGTAGGCCAATAATGAGTTATAAAATTGAATGAGTAATAAAAAAATACCAACCCCCAAAAGCCCTGTACCAGATGAATCCATAGGTAAATTCTACCAGATGTACAAACAGGAGCCAGTACCAATCCTACTGTAACGATTCCAAAAAATTGAGGAGGAGGAATTCCTCCCTAACTCATTGTACAAATTGATATCATCCTGATAATAAAATCTAGCAAAGACACAATAATAACAACAAAAAAACTATAGGCCAATATTCCTGACCAACACAGATGAAAATATCCTCTACAAAATATTAGCAAACTGAATCTGACAACACATCAACAAAAAATATGCAGCACAACCAAGTCGGTTTATTCTTGGGATGTAAGGATTATCCAACATACACATCAATAAATGTGATTCACCACATAAACAGTTAAAAACAAAACACAACAACAAAAAACTCCAAGATAATCTCAAAAGACACAGAAAATAAATTCAATAAAGCCCAACCACCCTTCATATTAAAAATCCTCAACAAACCAGGCAGCAAAGAAATATATCTCAAAATGTTAAGACCCATCCATGACAAACCCACAGCAAATACCACACAGAACAGGCAAAAGTTGGAAGCATTCCCCCTAGGAAATTGAACAAGACAAGGATGTTTGTTCTCATGACTGCTATTCAACATTGTACTAGAAATCCTAGCCAAAGCAATGAGGTACACAAACAAAAAAGACATTGAAATAGAATAAAAAAAAAGAAGTATAATCATCTCTCTTTGCTGACAATAAGATTCTATAATTAGAAAACCCTAAAGATTCCACTGTAAGACTCCTAGACATGATAAACGGCTGTAGTAAAGTTTCAGGATACAAAATCAATGTAGAAAAATTAGTAGCATTTCTATACACCAATAACATTCAAGTTGGAAACCAAATCAAGAATGCAATCCCATTTACATTAGTCCACACAAAAAATGCCTAAAAATACATGTAACCAAGGAGGTGAAAGATCTCTACAAGGAGAATTATCAAACACTGCTGAAATAAATAGATGACACAAATGGAAAAACATTCTATGCTCATGGAATGAAAGAATCAATATTGTTAAAATGTCTATACTGTTCAAAGCAATCTATAGATTCTATGCAATTCCTATCAAATTATCAATGTCATTCTTCACAGAATGAGAAAAGCTATTCTAAAATTCATATGAAACCGTAAAAAAGCCAAAACAACCAAAGCAATCCTAAACAAAAGGAACAAAGCTGGAGGCATAACAATATTTAACTTAAAATTACACTGCAAGGCTATAGTAACCCAAACTGCATGGTACTGGTAGAAAAACAAACACATAGATCATTGGAACAGAATAGAGAACCTAGAAATAAAATTGCACACCTCCAACTAACAAATCCTTGACAAACTCAGCAAAAGTAAACAGTTCTATTTAATAAATGTTGCTAGAAAAACTGGTTAACTATATGCAGCAGAATAAAACTTGACCTATACCTCTCATCATATACAAAAATTGATTTAAGATGGGTTAGAGACTCAAATGTAAGATCTCAAACTATAAAAATCCTATAAGCAAACCTAGGAAATACTCTTCTGCAATTTGGCCTAGGTAAAAAATTTATGACTAAGTCCTCAAAAGGAAATGCAGCAAAAACTCAAATTTACAATTGAGACCTACTTAAACTAAGGAGTTCCTGCACAGCAAAATAAACTATCAACAGAGAAAGCAGATAACATATAGAAAGAGTGACAATAATTGCAAACTATGCATCTGACAAAGGCCTAATATCCAGGGTCCGCAAGGAACTTAAACAAATCAAGAGGAAATAAACAACCCCATTATAAAGTAGGCAAAAACCGTAAATGGACACTTCCCAAAAGAATATATACAAGCAGCCAATAAACATATACAAAAGAGCTCATCATCACTAATCATCTCAGAGATGCAAATCAAAACCACAATGATATACCATCTCATATCAATCAGGATGGTTATTATTAGGAAGTCAAAATAACTGATGTTGATGAGGTTATAGAGAAAAGGGAATGCTTACACTGTTGGTGGGAATGTAAACTAAATTATCCCCTATGGAAAGCAATTTGAAGATTTCTCAAAGAACTAAAAATAGAATTACCATTTTACCCAGCAATCCCATTACTGGGTATTACACAAAGGAAAATAAATTGTTCTTCCAAAAAGACACTTGTTTATTGCTTGTTTACCACAGAAATATTCACAATATCAAATACATGGAACCAAACTTGGTGCCCATTAATGGTGGATTGGATAAAGAAAATGTAGTTACACACCATGGAATACTATACAACCATAAAAATGGAATCATGTCCTTTGCAGCAACATGGATACAGTTGTATGCCATCATCCTTTCTGTGATAGCAAAGTAACACAGAAACAGAAACCCAAATACCATATGTTCTCATTTATAAAAGTGGGAGTTAAAAATTGGGTACATTTGGACATAAAGATGGGAACAATAGACACTGGGGATTCCCAAAGGTGGGGAGAAAGAGAAAGGGCTAAAGGTTGAAAAATTAACTGTTAAGTACTATATTCATTATTTGGGTGACAGGATCAATAGAAGCCCAGATCTCTGCACCACATAATATACCGCTGTAAGAAACCCACACATGGCCGGGCGCGGTGGCTCAAGCCTGTAATCCCAGCACTTTGGGAGGCCGAGACGGGCGGATCACGAGGTCAGGAGATCGAGACCATCCTGGCTAACACGGTGAAACCCCGTCTCTACTAAAAAATACAAAAAACTAGCCGGGCGAGGTGGCGGCGCCTGTAGTCCCAGCTACCGGGAGGCTGAGGCAGGAGAATGGCGTGAACCCGGGAGGCGGAGCTTGCAGTGAGCTGAGATCGGCCACTGCACTCCAGCCTGGGCGACAGAGCGAGACTCCGTCTCAAAAAAAAAAAAAAAAAAAAAAAAAAAAGAAACCCACACATATACCCCTGAATCTAAAGTTTTAATAAAAGGAGCGATTAAAAATTTTAACATAAAATAATGCTGTTTAGCATTCTTTTCACCAACTATGATGTTCTGGAGAAAATTGCTCATGAAAAGATACATAATAACATGTACATAGGGTGCATATCTTACTTTTTGCTTCAGACTTTCATATGGCTCAACCCGCCAATGGTCTTTAAGACACATGCACTTTCATGTTAATAACAGCACAATTCACAATAGTAAAGATGTGAAATCAACCTAGGTGTCCATCAGTGGTGGAATGCTTAAAGAAAATGTGGTACATATACACTGTAGCATACTACATAGCCATAAAAAGAGTGAATCATCTTCTTTGCAGCAACATGAATGCAGCTGGAGGCCATAATCCTAAGCAAATCAGTGCAGGAACAGAAAATAAAATACTGCACGTTCTCACTTATAAGTGGGAGCTAAAAGTTGGGTAATTATAGACATAAAGATGGCAACAATAAAAACTGAAGACCACTAGATGGGGGAAAGGTTTGGAAATGTAACAATTGGGTACAATGTTCAGTACCAGGGTGACAGCATTATTCATACCCAAAACTTCAGCATTACACAATATACCCAGGTAACAAACCTGTACATGTACCCTCTGAATCTAACGTGAAAATAGGGGAAAATAAACAAACCCAAATACCTTTCAATGAATGAAAAAAAAATATGTGGGAAAAAGAAGTTTTGATATTTTGTTCATAATTTTTTTACATTAATTTTGATATCTGAAAATATTCCATCAAACATTATAGTTTTGACTACTGAGTTTTTGATGTCCCCAATTAAATTTGCACTGAGATGAATGTTTCACTTGCCTCACCTTCTGGTGAGGCCCTTATATATGACAGAATCACCAGTCTTGAGAAATAAAAATGTGCACTAAAATAAATAGTAAATAAATAGTAAATGAATAAAATGTATTTTGCTAATCACTAAGAAGAAATTCATATGTTCAATTTTAAATCATTCATTTTAGTTGTAACAAGTCAGAATGACTGTCCTATGATAGAGACACTGGTTTTTGTCATTACTCATCTATGGATTGATTCTGATAGGTAAGAAAAATGGAACATACACACACACACATGCTAACACCTGGCTTATTGTCACACATGGCTTCTGTGAATATGAGCTCAGACAAGCTTAAAATATCAAAACACTCTTCTCAGTAGACGACTGAAGAAAAACATCTTGCTTCTATTACTGGGAAGGAAAATCAGGATAATATTTTATTATTAGGTTCAGAAGAGTTATTAGGCTTGCAAGCACTTTTTTCATTTCAACTTTTAGCATGTTGAAATATTCATTTCAACACTCTAAAAGAATATTTGTTATTTCTAAAAGAATATTGAGAATATTCCTGTCATTTCTAAGTAGTATTTGACAAACAAAGAAAACTAGCATGCCAATGACAAACATTCATATCCTATAGATGGTCATGCAGGCCAGGCTGTGTGCCAGTCACTGATCACACACAGTGGCTAATGAAGCCAACTAGATCCATTATGTAGCTCAGTGGGGGAAATTCTCAACCCTGCTGTGAGTCAAAATCATCTGGGGTGTTTCTAAACAGTACTAATGCCTGGGCCCCACCCAAGACCAGCTACTGGGAATTTCTAGCTAATGGGGCCCAACAATCAGTACTATTATAAAGCTCCTCAGATATTGTAAAGGGGAGCCTGGATTAAAGCTCACTCGCTTATAGTCTAATGGAGAGAACACCAACGGTGTATACGATCATTCATCCACACATTCAAAATGAGATGATGCCATGGGAGAACAAAAGAAGGTTGTTTTAGAAAAGAAGGGAGACTTCCCTAACAGAATACACAGAGTGACCTTTTTGAGAGGAAGATTTAAATAGAGGCTGAAATGAAGAGCCAGCAGCTTTGTAAGGGTCAAGAAGATAATATTTCAGATAAAGAGATAACATGAGCAAATGTTCTGAGTAGGAGAAGGAAATGCATGTACAGGTGTGTGGAGCAAGGAGAGAGTAACAAGTGGTGTAGTTAGGCAGATCTGAAATGAAAGGTAGTGGAGGAGGAAGGTGACAAGGAAATTGTTGGGCTGCATTTCATCAAGTTCACTACTCTGCACTCATCGTGCATTATCTCAGTTAATTCACATAGCAACCATTTGGGATTTGCAGTAAAGTAAGTAAAATTTTAAAAAGTTTAAGCTATAAAGAAGTATATAATTAAAAATAGACTTCATTGGGATTTGTACAAATAGAATGTAAAGAAAAACAGAAAAAAATGTTTCTGTTTCCCTTCTCTATTTGTTTTCTCAAATGGGAACGAACTTTTGCAAGCTTTCCTTTTTTTAGAATTAAAATATGGATAAGAATTTCTATACAATATAGAAAGAAATATTTAAGATTTGACAATGGCAATGTAAGCTTTAGACAGGATAGACTTAAGTCATAAAACGCTCAGAGTCTGAGCCACAGAATTCTTTATTTGAAAAAGCATCTGCCCCGCAATTATGACCAAATTGGTTAAAGCTGCTAAAATGGTAACTATTGTGTAAGGTCAAAGCACTTGCTGGTTCATCGACTGCCTTAGACATCACAGTGTGCAATAAAATGCTTTTTTCTTAACTGTCATTTTCTCTAATTTGATTGAAATAGAGAAGTAGTTTTTACTGGAACAGAATTTTGACTTTGAACAACTGACAGTAGAGAGTAGAAATGACTTCTGTGACCTTGGCCTTGTCACAATCTACAGAGGAAAGGTTTTGAGGAGTTGTTTGAAAGAAAGAGTCCATACTCCTCACTTTTCCTTTTTTTTGTCAGCTGAAAAGAAACCCATGTTTTTTTCTTTATCAAACCAAGTAAATGATGTTATCCCCTTGAGAGCCACAGGTTAATGTCAGGTGCCATTTTCACCCTACTTCTTTGTCATATTACTTTAGAAAATGGAAATGCCATTCTCAGGTGCAATTCTCCTTCAGGCAAGAAAGTTAACCTATGATTTCAAAAAATATAAGAGGTCAGATCTTTAGCTATCCATAGTAAATGGGGTGAGTATAGCTTTTTATGTATGGTGCCTGCTCCAATTAAGAAAACTCTCACCCATTTGGAATTAGTAAAGAAAAAAAAAAAGGAAGCTTTGGACGAAGATCACAAAGCATTTCTGCCAAGCCAGGCTCCAGAGATTTGTATATGCCCACGTTAAATTCAAACCTTTAGTTGTTACCAAAAGGCTGCCAAATTATAAATTTCATTTTATTTCGAGGAGAATATTATGAGACTTTAGCTTCCAACAAAGAATTCATATTAAATAGTAAATATAAACCTAAGTACCCAATACGACCATATAATCTTAGAATGGAGAAAACAACACTTCAAATTCCCCTGCTAAGTATATTTTTATCCATTAATTTAAAGGATAAATTGTTTGTCTATTGTAATAGACTACTATATATCATTCTACCTGACTTTTCAGGGTCCAAAAAGTAACCAGACTTGGTAAATATACAGAAGCAAAGCACATATTCACCTTGGTTCAGAGGGCGTCAGCTAGTCATGTATTTTGGAAGTGTTTTTCTCAAAATTAAATTTGTATGGTAGATTGATATTACAGGGGAAGTATAATACAAACATTAATATAAGTATAAATTAGGATTAAGGCATAAAGTAGGTTCTCAATTTGACAAAGGCTGTTCAGTTATCTCTCCTTTTCTCAAACTCTATTTCCTGAAACCTAAGTCTGACTAGTAGTGACAATTTACTCCACTGGTTCTCTGCTATTTTATTTCCTGTCTTGAAACCTGTGCTGAGGCTTATGTGTATGTTTTCCTCCTCAGCTCTTCTATTGAAGAAAGTTGTCTCGGTATTTTAGAAGGTATAAGTTTGAGACAAACTGGCTTTGTTGAGGACTCTTGCTCCATGGAAGCTATCTTGATTCACCTTGAGCTCTTTGGTGGGGAGATTAGCACCATGAAGGCAATTATGCCACTCTCCAAACAATTCCTAATTTCTCACATTTCCTCCTTGAGGAAACTGAGTCAATTTCTGTACAAGAATCTTCTTTATGTAGACTAAAATTAAACATATATTTATGCTAATAATATGATTGTGTTCAAGTGGTAGGATATTTGGATCATGCTTCTTTCAGCAATTTTTAGTTTTCTTTGAAGTGATATTTTCTAAATGTTAAAATGTTCACCAAAGTACATAGGTGTTAATGGTAAATTCAAAGAAAAATGTTGAGGTGGTAAAGTCACAGAATTTTTAAGCAATTCCTCACTGTTTATAAAAAAGGGAGCTGACATTTTCATCATATTTTTGGAAGAAATATAGGAAGGAACATGGTTTACATATGAATGAAAATGTCCATAAAATGTTAGCTTTTTGCATCTTTTAAAACATGGTGTTAAGGTAACTCGAGATGAGGAAAATAACTCACATTCATGCATTTTTAAAATTTATTAAACATTTATTTCTTGAACCTGGTAGGTCTAGTGTTAGGATATTAAGGATACAGTGATGAACAAAAAGACTCTCTTGTCATTCTAGAACTCACAGTCAACTAGAGAGACAGACATTAATCAAATGTTCATAAAAAAGTGCATAGGAAATTTCAACTGTAGTAAGTATTATCAAAGAGTAGTATATGATATCAAAACAGAGTACAATAGAGGTATTTAACCTGGTTCAGGGTGTTAGTGGAGACTTCTTGATGAAATAAGAGTATAAACTAATAGAAAGGCTGGAGTCGAGGTTAACTTGGAAAAAAGAGGGCTACCTTCCAATCAGGTAACACTTGCTTTGGAAATTCTTCCAAATTTGATATTCTATAAATCCTTTTACAAGAGTCATACATAAAAATTATAATGCTCTATCTTATAATATCTATATATCATCCATAACATCTATATCTATGCATAACATCTACAGTGTTATGATTTTCTATCCATAAAATTCTATGTAAAATTCAGAGTTAGTAATGTATTCTGGATGAGTAAATAAGTTTATTCAATCATATTATTTAATTACATTGAATGATTTAGACAACTTTAGTAGCTATTAAACTCCATATATGAGTAAAAGTCTTGGTGTAAAAATGATACTGAAATAGAAAAATTTATGTTTCTCCTACACTTAGAGACATATCATAAATTATAGGAGATACCATTCTCAAGAAATAATATATAACATTCAGATACCAAATAATAATTCAAAAATAACATTTAAAAATCACATCCTATCTGTTAGTAAGCAGAGATACAAAAGTAAATTCTATAGTAACAAACTCCTATCATAAAGACTGTGTGAGTTATAAAACCAAAAGTGTCAAGACAAATACCATGTTACTGTAAGAGAGGCTACTTGTGTAGGGTGAGATGGATCCAAAGGTTCCAGCTCAATACAAGTGGATGGGGTCCAGAATGACAATCAAAATCTGTGAGAGTAATATAGAAGGTGGGAGTAGAAATATTGTCTACAAAATTTGCAGCCTGAAAACATTCAAGTATTTGATTGGGCATAATTGCAGTCCTAACAGAATGGCTTCACATACTTCCTATGGAAGCATGCATTTACAGTGTTCTGATTCGATAAATAAGAAGCTAATAATTTATGTAAATAAAATAGATACATCAGTCTTTATGGTTAAAGGAAGGGTGCATTACTTCAAGAGCAATTCTCTGTCATTTCCCACTGAAAAATAGGACAGCTTTATTTTAGGCTGGTGATTTTAAAATACTGTTGTTTGGTTTGGTAGCAACCAAATATTAAAAAGTAAAAGAGAACTAAAATAAAATATGAGGCAGATGCATAATGTATACAACAAATTGTACACAACAAATAAGAACAAAGCTACTCTGGTCTGACGAAGTTAGGACTCTTGAGTTCAGCTTGTTCCTTCACAGTTATCTTCTTCCTAAATCTTCCACCAAGTAACCTCAAGTATTCTTTGCAAATTAGTTTAAAAATAATTGCTGTGAATCAGTTTAAAAGACAACAAGATTTCCTAATGCTAACTATAAACTCTGGAATTAATTTTTCAATATAAAATTCTAGACATAAACACTGACCTGTGTAAAGGATCCTGTGAGACGTCTAAAACCTTACTAAAAGTAATAATTACACTTTAAACAATAATTTAAGACAAATAGCTGAAATTCTTCAGGAGAAAATTCTATGATCAAGTCTGTGGCTTCACAGATGACCCTTAAGCCTTTATTTGAGTCACTTATCTGAATACTAACTTGTATCTTGCAACTAAAGGGTATCTCATGCTACAAGATTTTTTTTTTTTTGAGAATATGCTGTTGAAATAATAAATATATTTCTCAGGGTTCTTGACCTCTGCTTAAACATAAATGAATGAACTTTCAAAAACATAAACTGTCCTTAAACTTCCTAGGAAACACCTTAAAGATAATTCAAAGTAGGAAAAAATAGTAGAATTGCATTTTGATTATATAGATGTATATTTAAATTTGCCATATAAGAAACATTTCTAACAAAGGACATACACACTTCTGTGAAATGCTATCATCTTCAAGATATGTGAATATTATAATCTAGTAAATTTATATATCTAAGTTACTCTAAAACCAAGTATATCATTTAATACTTCACAGACTACATCTATTACTAACTAGATTAATTCTTATAATCTAGTAAAGCTAGTAATAACATACTGTCTACAAATTATAATTTTAAAATAATGTTCAGGAAGTTTAAGTGACTTGCTCAGTTAGTCAGCCAGAAAATGGTAGAGGTGAGATCAACCATCTACTCTTTGTTTTAGATTAGTTGTTGAGGTATCCAGTCAGAATAGTCAAGTTAGGGTTAACCATAAGTAGACACCATCTTGTTTTGTTACTATAATAGAAGAGTAGTGGGTTTGGTGTCAGATAATTCTAGGTTAGAATTCTTCCTCTGCCACTGACTAGCTTTAGTCTCTGTTTTCCTAGTCCAGAAATCAAAGTTAGCGATAATCACAGTGTCACTGCTAGAACAAATGAGAAAATATTTGTGCACAGGACCTGGCATACAGCAGGTTCACATACCATGACATATGGCAGCTGTTCCTATGATCTAGAGCATTATTATCATTACATACACATTTTTAAAAAGTTTTATAATGATGAGACTTACAACTAATTAGGATGTCTCTATTTTATTTAGTCCATGACAATTCATAAATATTTTTGTAGCAATTTATTTCATAAAACTCACAGGAATGATTTTGTTTCCTGGTCTATTTTCCCAACAACTCAATAATTAGGTTTTTAATGGTAGTCAGAAAAGTTTTCAGTTTGAGATTTTAAAATGTACAGCTATATAAAAGTATGAACGAAGGTAGTAAAGGAGTTTGGTCACTCTTAACTATCTGCTATTATCTACTGTTTTCCAGAGTCTCATTTTGTTGCATCTCTTTCCAGTTTATCATTGATTTCATTTTGGACTTTTTCTTTTTTCTTTTTCTTTTCTTTTTTTTTTTTTTTTTTTTTTTGCACAATGTTACTCCTCTGGAATGTCATTTCCAATAATTGGTGTTTGCCTCCATACATTAGAAGCAACGGTGAAAAGTAGCCCAACTGTATGCTTTTCCCAGTCCACCAGAAGCCACCGTTGGGCCTGTGGGACCACCACTTTCTATGAGAAATGAACATGTTCAGATATGGTACCATTCATTTTTATTCCTGTTACATGTCAGCCACTAAAATTCAAGTGCTATTCTATCTCCACTGTAGAGCTTCCAATTTAAACAGATGACCGAGATTATTCAGACACAGGTTAGAATATCAATGAAAGTGCTTAAACAAGTGATGCTACCTTGCAGAGAGAGTAGCTGACTATGATCTCACTAAATCAATACAAGGCAGTGGTGAAGCTTTTATAATTTTGAAGGACTGTTCATCACACTGCTCACAAGGTTTGTTAAATACAATTCATAGCAATCAGAAAAGACAGCTGGGTTTCTGGTTCACCTCTTGGATGAACAATGTAATTCTGAATATAGCCATGACACTTGAATTAAAATATGCAATATGCTTCCTATTCCAACATTTTTAACCTAAATGTAAAAGCATATTATACTCCATCTCTTACAAATATAAATTCATTTATATGCCTATCAAGAGAGCAGGAGTTCAAAACATAATTTGGAAGACAATTCCACAAAAATGTAGCATATCTCTTTCATATTGTAATGATGTGATGAGACTAGAATAGAAGCCTAAGGTAAAGAATTGAATATTAACTTGCTATGGCAGAATTTTTACCTAGACTGTCTCATTTAATCTCAGCAATAATCCTGCAGCCAGATATTATTCTTCATTTTTTACAATGAGAAAACCAAGACCTAGTAAAAGTGAGTAAATTTCTCATCATCTCATAAGTAACATTTGAATGAAATGAGATACTAAACCAGCTATATCTGACTTGAAGGTTCATAGATCTTTCATTACAGAATTATGTCTCCTGTTCATCTCTTGCTGACTATAATATACTTTAACTAAGTGGGAGTATTGGCCAAAACAGATAGTATACCAAGAATAGTCAGGACAACAAGAGTCTAGAATGTATTAGAACATGAGAGTGTTTAACCTGAAACTGGTTATTGATTCATTTATCCAATTTTCATTTAATGAGCACCAAACATGCACCAGTCTCTATGCCAGATACTAGGCTTCAAACAATTATCAAGATACAATCTGCATCCTCAATAACCTACTTAGTATTGAGAAAGAAAAACAAGCAAATACTGACTTCCATATAGTGGCAGTTTTATGCATTAAGGTGCTGTGAAAAGACAAAATTGAGTATCTAATCTGTCTTCATGGGGGTGAAACAGAATAACCTGACCAATGAGGTATTAATTGAACTCATATTACAGGACCTGAGGAAATTAAACTGTCAAATGAGACAAGATGAAGGGAGAGTAATTTATTGATAGATAATATAGAAAACTAAATGGAGTAACTGGCCCAAAGATAGTAGGTTAGGACATTGTGGTCAGTGATACTGAAAAGTAGGTGGAACCAGATTCTGAAAGACAAGCTAAATAGTTTGGACTTCATCTTGAATATGGTGATAAGCCAATCACATTTTTTAATTTGGTGAGGTAACATGAAGAAATCTACATTTAGAGAAAACCACTGGAAGCAATATAAATAAAAGATTGAAGTGGACATGACTTAGGGGGGCCTAGGGAGATAGGAGGCTATTGCAGTGGCCCATGGTAAATTCACTAAGAACTGAAATAAGTTTAAGCATAGTTTTGGTACTTGCTAAATGGGTAAAGAGTGTGATAAAATGTGAGGAATTTAGGAGGACTTCTAGATTTCCACACTGAGTTATTTGATGAATACTGAGGTGAGATTCTAGGCTAAGAAACACAGACGTAAAACCTAGTTTGGTGGGGAGGACGTTGAGTCTAGCCACAAAATAGATACATTGTATTTGGATTACTGCATAGGACAAAGCCCTATAGATGTTCTGTAGGCAATTGGAAATAATGAATTGGCAACATGGTTGGAAATTAAATCCATAGATGAGAATAAAACTGCCGATGTGTGGTTTTACAGGTTTACTATAGAAAAAAATAGTACACTTCTCATGTGACTTCATTAAGCATATTTAGGACAAAAATATAGCCAGAAGATATAAGGAAGTCAATTCTAATTCATTATAAAGAACTCTTAAAATTTTTATTTGTTTGTTTGTTGTTGTTGTTGTTTTAAATTTTACTTTAAGTTCTGGGATACATGTGCAGAACGTGCACGTTTGTTGCATAGGTATGCATGTACCATGGTGGTTTGCTGTACCTATCAACCCATCATCTAGGTTTTAAGCCTTGCATGGACTAGGTATGTGTCATAATGTTCTCCCTCGCCTTACCCCACACCCCCGACAGGCCCCACCAAATCATGAGTGAAATCCCATTCACGATTGCTACAGAGAGAATAAAATACCTAGAAATACAACTTAAAAGGGACGTAAAATATGTTTTAAAACATGATGGGGCTACCTGGGAAAGCAAATTTTTAATTTATGGATGTTAAACCAGGGTGTTCCTGTATCATACAGAGCAAGGTTTTCAAACCCGTATACTTACAGGCATGCAGCATAAATGACTGAGTAAAGTAAGTAGTAATATAATATAGAAATAACATATCTATAATGGAACATGAATTCAGTTCTAACTGATTATGGCCATGAGAGAATATGAATCCACTATTACAGCTTCAATTAGAAGCTCAAGAAAACTGGAAATAGGAATTTTGTAGGAAATATCAAACCTTTAAATAGTGGCAATGGATTCAACATCTTTGAATTTGGCCAGGCAAAATTGATTGCTATCTCCTTGAATTTAATAATGGATTTTGGTGACTTTCCCTAATGTAAGATTTATGGTTCTTTCAACATATGAGCTCCAAGTAAATATTATAATTCTAATTATTTTAATATACAACTTAAGTTTTCCCATGTTTAAATTTAATTATATTATTTGCAATTGGCCAACCTGTCTTTGGCCTAAAATCCTCCAAAACCTCATTGCATTACATTTTCTATACCTGGAATAACCTCTCCATTTTACTCAGACTGTCAACTACCCATTAACTCTTTAAGGCTTAACTCATGCCCAGACGTCTTCACAAAATAATTCTCATTTATTTTTAACTCCGCAATGATTTTTCATGCTTTTGTACGGTTTCATAGTTCACAACTAAAACTTCTTCAGGCTACTGATGACTTACATACACAATTTTATATGCTACATAGTATTTTGTATAATATTTAATATATAGTAAATATTTCTTGAATGAGTATCAAGACAAATAGGAGAGATTATATTGATAAACATTTTATATCAAGACCCAAGCAGGAGGCATGTAGAATTCTTGTTCTTGAGCTGTTTATTAGATCCCAAAATATAATAATAATCATTGATATTTTATATTTTATAAATTGCTTTCAAATGTCTTCTCACTTATCCTCAGAAAAACTCTTCATGATGAGAGAAGCAAGTGTTGTTATTAACCTCCTACCTAGTTAAAGATCTATATGCAGAAAATGCAAGAACCTGTCCAATAAGAAGAACCTGTCCATATTGAATGTCACCCAGTTTCCATTCTTAGGCACCTTCCTAGAAATTGAAATAACAAAATTCCTCCATTAAAAACAATACCAATAACATGCATGTAAACAGGCACTGTACATTGCCATCTTTTAATAAACTGCTCAAGTGTCTGATACTTGGTTCATCAACTACATTTTAATTATACAACTGCCCCAGTTGATCTGGAAGCTGTTGACTGTTTTTACTGTATAATTATAATCATTATATTAGCCTTCTATAGACTCTGACACTTAACATTGTGGATCTGCTGGCATGACTGATTCTGTACAATTTCATTCTTTTCAAAAATGACAATTTGTTGAATGTATGTATCTAAATATGATAGGATTCTTTGTAAAATAGTTTCACAAAAATTTACAAATCAGAAAAGAATACAACCTGCCACAGATAACACAGGTCTGATTTTTGGATCAGAAAATGTGATTGTGGTAGATAAGTGCTTCTTGGTTGCAGAGAATTTAAATAGTGAATCTAAGCAGTGAAGTTTTTTTTCGTTCTTTCAAATTGCATGAGTTGGCAAATACAATACGGTATTTCATTTCAGCTTTCATATAATTTATTCAATGCTGCAAGGAGACAAGACCCTCTAGGGAATGTCCCAAATCTATGTAATGTTACCTCTTACTATATTTTCCATTTAGCTACAGCTGACAGATGTGACAAAATTGCAAGTAGCCAGGCAACTTCCCCAACTGGGCCTACAGAACCAATTCCCACAGCTGCACAGAAGAAAGACTGCAAATTATTCCACACTCAGGTTAAATTATTTCAAGTTAATTTGCACTTGAAGCTCTCTCTCCAAAGACACCTTTATTCCTCAATGTATCACAGAGCTGTTCTGGGCTGATTCTATTTAGGTTAAAAACAACACTTCAAATTGGAAATCATCCAACATTGAAAGGAAGTACAGAGATTAGGGAATTTGCTGATTTCAGAAATGGTAATGTGAAGAGAGAGCAATGTTAATTATAGAAACTAACAGTTCCCATCATTTTAAATAGTTATGTAGAAGTGGAGAATCAGATCAGGTTTTCGATCAGCTGTGTAGCACAACTTTATTTCTTATTCTTTATAAAAATGATTTAAAATATAAGCATATTTGTATGTAGGTGCCTTGAAATGTCACTGATTTTTTTTTTTTTTTTTTTTTTTTTTGCATTCACAATGCCAAGGTACCTTAACATTGCCAAGAGGCAGATAACTAATTAAGAGCCAGAAAAATCCAAATACAGCACTTTTTTGTAAGAAAATAAATGAACCACACTCATACAAATAAGATAGCGTGACAGTGTTCAGTTTAGTTAGATGCTGACCTTGAGGCACGGAATTCCAACTTCAATTTAAATACTACAGACTCATTCTTTGAAAAGCAGTGGCTTTTCTTCATTTTTTTTTTTTTTAAATTATGACCCAGGGCCACAAAGAAGAGAAAGTTAAGTACATAAATAAATTTTGAAGTAAAATTTAAGCCCGTATTGTCCTAGAATTGCTACAATTTATGTGATACGTTTTATTTCTTCTCCTTCATAAAAATAGGAAAATCCCACTAGAAAATGCCTTTATAGTAAAAAGTACTAATTTAAGCTTTGTATCTTTCAGGGTATCCAGCTATTTATTAGCATTGATTATTAATTATCTTATCAGTTTGTTTGAGGTTTTTTGATTTTATGACTACTAAATGCTTAGTTCTATATACTTAAAGTATAACATAAGTCATAAGTAAGACAAGCATAATGCAGAAATCATTCTTTAAAATTGAGCAAGAATTACGCTAATAGTTAATTATGGTGATGAAAATATGTCCTAAATAAATAAACAAATGTTGCATGTACATTTTTTAAGTTGTCTTCAAACTTACAAAATTATAGAACATGCCAGTTTTGCTATTTAATAGCAGCACTTCTCCAGGGTGAAATCCTCAGTTTTCCACCTACATAACTGAAGTGTGACAGTTATCACATATCTGACTTCTTGAATCTCATGTAAGTAGAGTGCGCTATAAATCGACTATAATTTGCATTGATGGAAATGTCAGGGCAAGGAACTGAAAGTGTACACATAGATGGTTGCTCTGTCCGAATACGTCTTGTCTTACTCTGGACAAAATCTAAAATGAAATCTTTTCACTTATTTAAAAGCAGAGTCAGAATCAGAATAGTGGGTAAGAAGAATATTCTTAAAGTTATTTGGTAAGAGTATTAGTTTAAAATTGTACATACAGTTATATTTATTTTCATTTCTTATAATTGTTAAAGATTTACTATTTTCATAAAGTGATTACTCTCTGAAAACGACAAAGCATACAACATGCTAAAGCTGTGGGACTTTATTTGCAGGTGGACTCTTATGACTGAAGATCAAGTTAAATAGATACCTCTTGTTAGATAAATTCCTAGCAGGCTTCCAACTCAGGGGATAAAAGGAAGAAAATCAACTAAATAATGTACACTCTTATTCTACAATAATAGTACAATAACGTAGTTAAAAGCACTCATCTCAAATACATACCACCATATCACACTTGAAAGGTTATAACTTTTGAAAAGTTGTTGACTTTTATGTAATTCTATTTTTCCCTCCCAAAAATATCCATTTAATAAGAAAAAAGATATTCAAGTCTAATGCAAAGATTATTAGCTCAAATTAACAATTAATACGTATATTGACTTCAGTGAAAAAATACTTAATATATAACAAAATGACAGGATCTTCATATGTAAATCTTCACTGAAAATTATCTTATGGCTAAAATCGTAGTTGGAGTGTTTTCATGTTGTGTTTATTTACATATAGTCCTTTCTGAAAGTAAGATGAAGAATAAATCATCCCTCACAATCATGTCTAAAAATTGAAACAATGTATTTTGATCTTAATTAAAATCATATGTTGGGATTGTTGAGTTCTGGAATTTATTGCTCTTGCTCTTATTGCCTTATCTATCTAATAAATTATTCCTGTATTCATGATTGCTCCATGGCCCAAGGAAAAATAATAGATTTTACCTCCATGTTTCATATCGGAAAAAATTGTTAATTTTAAAGAGCTATCTGTATTTAAATGTATATATTTGAATAGGTCATTTGGAAAGTCCTCTTTAAAGCAATGCGATATTTAATTTTATCAATTTTATTTTACAAGAAAACAAAAACTATCCTCCTTCTTTTTATACTAGTTTAAAAGAAAATTCTATTTGTAATTCGGACTACTTTAAAAAATAAGTTTGCATGATTTAAAATACTGATATTTGTTTTAAAATTTCAACACGTAATATAATTTTTTGAGAGCTCTAGATGCATCTTTCAAGATGTGCACAATATTCAAACAACTAAAAAACACAAGTGTGTCTGTGTGTGTGTGTTTTATGAGGGATGTTGCACACCAAGGCAGATCAGACTATGTAGCATATAGTAAATACATTATCAGAGCTTTCATATACAATTCATTTTATATATAATTCATTTGAAACAACACACAGTTTCAATATATAGATCTTCCTTTAATGCTGTGAAAACCTTTTGAAGATTGAAGCTCTTTGTAAATATTATTTTCCTTCTTAGTTCTGCAATCCACTTGTGCCACCCTTGAATTTTTGTGTACCTTTTCTAAGCCATGTATTTCACTATAATTTATTAAAAGAATATTCAAAAATAGAAAGTAAATAAACATATTTAAAATTCCGAGATCTTTTTGCCTTAGCTACATTCTGCTTGGAAACTGATCGTTATTCAAATATTGTGTTTATTTTCTAGCTTAATGCTTTTCAAAATTTAGTGTTCAAATAAACAACCTGGGGTCTTGTTAAAATACAGATTCTAATTTATAAAGTCTAGGATAGGAACTGACATTCCGCGTGTCTAACAAGTGCCCAGGTGATGTAGATGTTGATCCTTAAGCCACATTTTGAGTTACAAAGCTCTAGCTGACATGTTTATATAATTTTTCATCTACTTCTCAAATGATTGTAAACCTTCCCGAAAGTTGACTCATGTGATGAAATATGGGCTATCACGAAATCCAACTTCTCAATCAGTCTCTCTACCTCTCTAACTCTCTTTCCTCCCCTCTTTCCTAGGACAGGAGTATGCCTGAGAACACTTTTTCCCCTGTAGATGATTTCTCATATCAAGCAATTGGGTGTACCTTGTTGCCAGGTACACCAGGTACACTCAACTCTGACCACAGTCCCAGTGAATTTTGTGGGTGTGAAGTCTGTTCCCAGTGTTTTAGCCTATCTTCTACTTCCAGAGCTTAGCAGTTAGGAGCATGTGCACTCAGTAAGTTTATGACTATATTTAGTTTTCTATTGCTGTTTAACAAATCACCACAAAAAGGGTTAAAACAGCACCCATTTATTAGTTCATACTTCTAAAACCAGAAGTCTGGTATGATGTGGCTGGGTTCTCTGCTCAGGGTGTCATAGGGTTGAAATCAAAGCATTGGTTGGATCGAGTAGTTGTCTGAAGGGTCTGGGGAAAAATCCACGACCAAGCTCAGTCAGACTGTTGACAGTATCAAGGTCCTTGTTGTAGCATGACTGTGGTTTCTGTATTTTTGCTGTTTGTCAGTAGGGGGTAACTCTCTGGTCGTTTCCAGTGATTTCTTCCATGTCAAGCCAGGAGTGGCACCTCAAATCCTTCTCATGGTTTAAATTTCTGACATCCTTTTCTGCCACCATTCTGAGAAAAGTTTCTTGCTTTAAAGAGGTCATATGATGTTTTTGGGCAGGCTGACCTGGATAATCTTCAGATCTTAAGTCAGCTGAACTGAAATTTTAATTGTTTCTACCAAAATCCACTCACAGCAGCAGCTACATTACTGTTTGGTTGAATGAGGGCTGGGAATCTTGAGGAGTCATTTTGGAATTCTACCTGAGCCAATTAAATAATTATTTGTGTGTCAGTTCTTTCAACTGTAAATGAGGATAATATGAGTACCAATCTTGGTGAGAATCAAAGTGTTGTATGTAAAGTAGTTAGAACACTACCTGACTCCTGCTAAGTACTCAAGAGATATTAGCTATGATTATTAGTACTAATATTATGGTTGTTGACATCACTTCCTCAGACTTCTTCCTGCTTCTTGTGCTAGGCTAGCTTAGTATAATTCTTTTAGGTTTTTAAGACAGAAACTTATAATAATGTCTTTGCTCAGTCTTCTGGAAACTCTGTGAAGAAGAAACTCTTGTAAACAACTCTCTGAGGCAACACGCTCAAAGCTAAGCAGCTCTTCTTTGGGAAAATACGCACTCAACTAGTCATTTTCTCTAGGCAAGATCAAGTTCTCTAAAGGGCTCTTGCTTCAGTTTCAGCCTTCCCGATTGAGCCAGCACATGTGTTGCTGCACACAACCATTCAGACTTCCTGGCAGTGTTCAAACTCTGGTGTTGAAGAGGCTAGAAAACATTTTTTTCCCGAACTGTCTTAATTTGCCTAATACCAGACATAGGAGCACACCTGCAAAGTATCAGAAACGGCCTCAAATGAATATACACACACAAACTGTGCCTGTTATTTATCATTTCTGCTTTGCAGTTTTGGAATCTGAGGATCAGAGATTTTATTTCAGAGTTCTGTACCCAATAAGTGGCAACATCAGAATTAAAACTTCAGTCAATGTAGATCCAATGTCATAGCTTTGTCATTGTATTTCCTCTCTCATTAATCACAATTCAGAAATTGCTCTTCTTCTGGAATTAATATTTGTCTTTATCTTAAGATATTTGCATTTCTTAAACTTTTACAAAACCTAATGCTATATTGTAGTGTAATGCCTGGCACAATATCTTAATGTAGTTGGCATTTAATACATTTTTGCTGAGAGAATATTAAAATTAAAATGTACAATGTGGTGTCTGACTATACTTTGACCTTCTCTATCCTTTTGATTTAACATAAACCCATTATATATTTCTAATGCCCTGATCAAATAGACTTGGATGGACAATAGAACCTATTGAAATTCACGGAGCAAATTAACATGCTTCATATAGCTTATCATTTTTGAAAGAGGAGCAAAGCTAGAAGATCAGAGAAGCTTCAGTTAAAGACATCCCCTCTATCTCGTACAGTGAAGAAGGAAAAAGAATTTCTCACACTGAAGCTGGAATTAATTGGGGTATAACTGGCAACAGACACAGACCTGAGTTGAAAACAAAACAGGTTTCAGAATAAATTAGATTATCACTTAATTAGTGGTATCTTTGAAGCATACACCAATCTTTATACTAATGCTATACACAGAGTAAGTATTTAATTGAGAGGAACAAAGCATTGAAAGTTCTCATTAGAGCTCTTTAACGCAAGTGGGAAAAAGATAGTTTCTATCTACAACAAGTTATATGAACTTTCAATGAAACTTTAAAGCAAAACTACAAACAATGAACCGTGGTACACCATTACTCCTAATTTTACAAGGCTGCCTGAAATCCAAAATCATCAGCATTTTCATATTGAATAGGGAGATGGAAAAGAATTAAAATACTATTAAAACATAATAGATAATAACATACTTTGGTATATATACTTAAATATTTCTTACTGTTGATGGAATTACAATGTTTTCTTCCTGAGTCATGTACAAGATATAATTTAAGTGACATAACCCTGTGGGGAAAAGGGAAACAGGTGGAATACTGTCTTAAAACAATATCTCTCCTATTGAATTCCTCTGGTGGGCAAGGAGAAGAAGCAGGAAAGAGCCAGAGACTCTTCGGAGTCTCAGTGTGAATAGTGTTCAGTGCTAGGCAGTAGCTAAAGAAGGGCTTCATAAAGGAGCATTTTTATCAAGGGACCTTTTGAGAATATTTCTATTGATCTTATTCATCTCATTCACTAGAGTGAAGTTCGTAACCTGAGGCTAACCTGGGGTCCATGAATTCCATGTGAATGTATAGATTTGCTGCTTCTCCCCCAAAACTACCCATAGCTTACAGTCTATTTATAGATTGTGACAAAGAAAAAGTTAAGAAACTATTCCTCTATAGCTTCTGAGACATTTTAGGGCATAATATGCCAAGTTCTGTGGTGGTTTGAGAATCATATGTGGCACCATAAAAAATCAAATAATTTAACACACATTTAAATTAGGTCTCCAAAGAAAAAGTGTACCATCAGTGGTTGCTTCACCTAATCCATTTTTATTGTCTGCACCATATTTGAAGTGATAATCATTAGTTGACAAATCAGAACTAAGTGCCTTTTAAAAATATATAATCCAAATACTATGACTGATATTAGAAAGTCATTGATTTCTTATACATAGAGAGGATGAATAAAAGTGCTGTTCTATTATGGCATATAATTTGAAAGTATCTGCCATTGTTAAACTAACAATTTGAGAATATCGTTTCAAATATCAGGAATTTAATCTTTAAACCTACAGATATAATGCACTAAATTTAATTAAAAGTCTCATTATAATTGTATTTACTTAAAGAGAGTCCCAGAAACAGTTAAATAACTTAAAAGCATGTGTAAGTTACCTAGATAAGGAAATATAAGACGCAAAACTCAAAACATGCCTATTATAAATTATAATAATTTAATATAAATGCATTATCCCATTTAAACAAGCAAGGCCTAGTTGCATCTTCTACTTCTGGAAGTTGACTCAGTGATAGCCACTTTCACTGGGTGTCAGAGTGATTCTGGGAATTATATTTCTCTGTGTCTTCTATTTGCTCTTCATTCTCCTTTCTGTGAGCCAAGCAGCCTATACTTCATTTCATACCTGCCGCACAAAAGGACGGGAAGATACGTTCTCAAGTTGGAGTTGGAGGGATGTAGGATTATTTTTACCAAAGAGCAGTTTTTAGGTGTTACAATATAGTTTGTACTATATTTTAGCTATACCTCACCTAACTTGGTTTACTGAGCAAATGATTCTTTAGCAGGGAAAAATGTTTTTAGAGTATCACAACCCATTGCAAATCAACGTTTGTAAATTAGCTCATAGGTGTATGAGAGATTGCCAAAATCTCTCATGTTTCAAAAATTCTATTTTCCACATTGTTCCAATATTGATGTTATTCAGTATCTCAACACCTATCACAAAGACGGCTTCCAGTTAGCCTTTAATATAGGTGGTTTGAATAAAATCAGTGAGCATATAATATGTTACAATGATAATAAATTCATATAATTATCAATAATAGCATTTCTATTATAGTCTCTACGCTACACAAATGATTTGGATTATATTTTTGCTAATATACTGGAAGCCACATTTATCTGGTTCTTATAAAATGTTTCAGAATCACAATAATTTTACATTTGAAAATTCATTCAAGAAAGTTTGCTATTCCATGCAGATAATATCTCAATGTTGTAATGTCAGACATCATATTTACATTAATATGTGCTGCTACAAAGGCACCATTTTGTAGTTTGTACACATATGTCTTATTGATACAGCTATAGCCACATGTGTATTGTCCCATGTCAATCCAAGTGCTGTGGTCTTGTCTGTGAGTGCATACTACACATTTATAACACTAAGTACTATTTTCATTCACATGCAAATGACTATTCCAAGAAAATACACATTGAATTTGCAAGTGACAAAAACACACAATGAGTCTTAAGAAACTCAGAAAGTAAAGAAAAATAAGTATTCATGTTCAAAAATACCATTTATGGTTTGACAGCTACACAATCTACTTTTGTTCACAAGGCTAGTCTATTAAGGCAAGACACGTGTGTTTCTGGTCTCTAGTAACACCTATACTTATAATCTGTTAGTCTAGATTACTCTTTATATAATTTGCCACTACTTAGGTTTTTAAAATAGACTAAACATTTTAACAAGGTGCTATTTTTTTTTTTAAGAAATTATCAGACCTTTAGCAAGAACACATTTGCTTCTTAAATCATGGTATATCCACAAACCAATTGAACTAATAGAAAACAGAAGAAACGTGTTCTAATCACTTTCAAAGGTTAAGCCCATGCTTAACAGAAAATCATTAAAGTATCTTTATCAGAGTCTAAAGAATGAATGACTTATCGGCAAATGGGTCATTAGTCATCTTGTCATTATCTGAACTCTGCAGATACCAAACAATCCACTCAGCTCTGATTCAGGGTTTTTCAGTTTGTTATTTGTATCATCATTGATGTAATTTTTCCTTCTTTCTTTTTAAAAACATGAACTGAAGAGGTAAACTAAGGAGTAGTCTAGAGAAAACTTTTTCCACAAAACATTCAACTGGCTTAAATACAAAAAGGAGTGAGTTTCCAAAATGATTTAACCATTAAACTAAGGGGTCATATTGAACTTAGAAAATGAGATATTCTTTTCTGTCCCTGAGTGCAAAGCCACCACTTTTAAGTAGGCCTCTGAATTCTCTTCTTTAGCCATAATACCAGTAATATCTCTCATTCCTTCCATTGCTTTCCTTTAAATTTAATCCCAAGTAGCTGTAAATCACAGCAGTCACAGTGGGAAGGTAATCACAGTATTTGTCTTTGCAAGAGATTTTTGCCCTTCTGGTTTGATTGCTGCCTCCCAGTTATGGAGCTATTAATTTTTTACAGAGCTTCTGTTTACCACGGCATCCTGCCTAGTATGCCAAGTGTGTTGGTTGCTTGCTGAACCTGTATATATAACTCTGTTGGGTTTAGGAATCATGGAAAACCCTGGACATTTATTGTTAAGCGGAGCCCCAACTGACTTTTGTTTTGCCATTTGTTAGCTAAAATCAATACATTCTATCATTATAATCTCTGCAAAACCTCGGATGTGTGTGCCTGGCAGGCAAAACCATCAGAGAGACTAAGATCCTCCCCAGACAGGGGAGAAAACTTATTTTTATTTTTAATTAATATAAAATGCACATCCAAACCAGCAGCTTCAAGACCCAAAGGAATCTCTTCTAAAGCCTTCAGCAGTACGCAGTACACTCTGGTTTCCATATCTGCATCCTTCAACACTTATTTGATATTCCTTTGAAATTCATTTGGCTTGATCCAAAATAACACTGGAAAGTGAAAGAAGCTTACACAAACAACAATTTTATTCAAGGATCTCTATCTTTCCTACTTTTTGGGGGGGGAGGGGGCAGTTAACACACTGTCAAAAGTTTGAATATGCATCTCTTATCTCTTCGCTGTCCACTTCTTAAACCTTACAAAATATGCCAACAAGTCAGCTGAGGAACACTAATGTGTCAAACCAAATATTCCTTGCAATTTTCTCCCTTTATAGTCTTTTTCACTCAATTTCTCTAACCTGAAGAGTATCCTGGCTTCTCTCCCTAGTCATGTCTTATTAATCTTCAAAATTCCCAGCTTAAAGCCTAGAGTTAAAGTTAGCTAAGCAAATATTTTATGTATTGCAGATAAAATGTAGAGATAAAGTTTATATTTTAATAATGTTAAACTTTTATAATTATTCCTTTAATTCCTGTAGAAATACTTGTTATAAATCAGTACAACTTTATAATTATAGGTACTTTAAAATATAATTAGTTTTTAAAAAATATAAATGGATTTTGTTCATGTTTTTCATAGGTTTGAGAAAGTTTCCATATGTTTGTAAAACAAAATAACCATCTGTGAGTAGAAGCCATAAATATTTGTTGCTTGCTTTTTAACGTATTTGCCAAAAGAACAACATCTCTGCACAAAGAACTTCTAATAAAATCAATAGAAAATTAGCAACTTGAGAGAACAAAGTACGAGTCAACATAAAACTGTACAACCTTGAAAATAAATCACTTAATCTTTCAGGAATTAGGTTTTCTCTGCTGTAACATGGAAGTTTTGAGTAGATTATCTTTAAATTCCACCCTAGCTCTGAATTGCTGTGACGTTACATTTTCTCCACTCATTCTAGCTGAAGGATGTCTGCCTTCTCTTAATTCAAAAGTTTTGGACCATTCAGCTGACAATGCTCTGCTAGGTCTCATTTCTTATATTATGAACCAATATGCCAAATTCTAATAGGCTATTTTCATAATTATTATCAAATAGTTATTATAGACCAACATTAAGTCCTTAAAGAATTTAGGTGTAAAGATTAAAATTTAATGTGACTACCAAATATTTAGACATTGTATATGGGCAAATAAGGCATATCAACATAGGAAATATAATACACATCTAAGCAATATATGGTCAATGCCACAGAAGTGGTTTAGAAAATAATTATAAGGAAAATTTAGAAAAGGGGAGACATTGAATAACCTTAATTTATTTTGAAACATGACACACTGGAAGCTGAAAAATAGAAATGAATAAAATATAGTCCTGCTCTTCTGGAAATCATTAGTATAATCCGAACTAAGCTATGAACAAGATAAGGCTATCGAGTTTAACAATTTTTTCTGAATATTTAGGGTCTGGCTTTGTTGTGAGCTCTCTGCTCATGCTGTATACATTCAATACAACATTTATCTTGATATTCCCCCTAGTGCCTTCTAACTAGTAGGTACCCAATGTATATCCCTTAAATGACTAATTCTCTTAAGCACATGAATTTATACCAGAAATACCCTACTATACTCAGATCAGCCTGAGATAATAAAAATCTACTGGCATGATTTACACACCACCTGAGTGTTAGGGCTGCTATGCTTTCTGACTTTCCAGTCTCATAATTTGGCCTGGTAAATGAGTTATGGTGAATTGAATCACTTATGAATCAGTTTTGCTTCTGTGGCCGTAACTCATAGAGATAATGGAAGGAACCAGGAGTCCCTTCTCTATCCATCTCCAACTGCTGTCTCTTTTGTTTTATATTTCAGTCAGTACCTGATATATTATTTTAAAAAATACAATAAGGCCTTAACAGACATATATGTAGTCGTTTAACTTAACTTTGAATTTGGCATATGAAACACCTAGAGGAAGCCAGTGCGTGAAAATCAGAGAAAATGGTTTCTTTATCAACAGAAAAATAAATACTTATATTTAGAAGGTAAATCATGACTAGGAAGCCATAGAGAATACAGCAAGTTTGTTTGTCAAGAAATGTAGAATTTCCTGCTAGTTAAAGCCTGTTATCTTTCCATTTATAAAAGCAGAAAGTACTGTGGCTTCCAAACGGGATCAATGCAAACAAGCATTCCGGCTTGCACATAACTTCATGTAGGCAGGCTTGCAGGCTGCTAACTCTTAAAAGGTGGATCAAATATATGGCTACTATCTACTTCTTTAATGTCATTATCTCAAGAATCTTGTGACTTTTTAATACTGATTTTTACAATCTGATGTTATTGGAAATGCAAATGATAGAATAAATGCTATTTTAAAAAAATGAGGGCTCTGTTGTATGCATCAAAGCAGTGGTTTCAGTAAGTATATGGTGAGGCCTAAGAATCTGCATTTTTTAACAAGTTCTTAAATGGTACTGGTGCTTGTGGGCCAGGGAAAAAACATTGAGAATCAGTGCATCAAGGATAAATTAAACACACTTTACAAGAAAAAAAAAAAAAAGAAAAGAAAATTAGAGCTATTGCTCGATGACTTCTCTAATTTCAAACACATGTACTTCCTGTAACTCACATTTCTTTCAGACCCTTTGGGGAACCTGAGTTAGACTCGCAATAACTCTGATTTTGTTCAGTGCACTCATCAAAGCTAAGTCTCAGAAATAAAACATAGCAAGAGATAATATAAATCCTCCTTTGCAAAAACATGCTGCAAAATTTGTAACCTGAAAGTCCCAAGGAAGTAGAGGCCAGAATTATTTGAGAGTAGCCATAAAAGCCAGGGTAGATATCCCCTGCTGGATTCTTGCATGCAGAATTAACAAGCACTTCTTCAGTTCTAACGCAGAGGGATTCTGCATGCTGACCTACTTCTCAGGAAAGCATGATTGATCAAGGTTTGCAAAATGCTCTGAGGAAGAGAAGTGCTTTATTATTTTATCCAAGAAACCAAAAAAATTTTTGAATGTTTAACATTCTGTTTGTTACATACCCCTATTTACAGACTATTATGTACTTTAGATCATCAGCAGCTTACATCAAAAATGGAAGAAGTGGATAATATAGAGTTGAATTTGAGTAAGTTCTAGGATCTAATTGTTTGCTTTTCAAATGATAATTATATTTGCTACCTTATTTGGTAAAATAATACATACAATAAAAGGTTTGAAGAGAGCCAACAAAATATATGCATTAAATGATTTTAACATGCATCTATTAAATAATGTGTGTATTAAATAGTTTTGAGTGAGCAAAGAAGGAAAATGCATATTATTTCCTTTGTAGATATAGCTTAGGGATATTCCTGATAGTGTCTTTTTTTATTTTCCAAAGACCACTAAAAAGTACTGGAAAAGCTGAAGTAATATAAATTAATCAGAAATGAAAATGTGCTTTATACATTTAGTTAAACACACAGGCAAGGAACTTTTGATAATTTTGTGCCACAGTCATTTCAAGACATAGGTTTTGTCCTTTATTATATATTCCATGTACTATGAATGAAGGAGCTTGTTGGAGATCAGGAAATGTCCTGTCTTGGAATCACACAGGCCCAGGTTAAAATCTAGGCTTTGTTGATTACTTGTTGTGTCAATGCCCCCAAGTTAACAGGGCATTTCTATCCCCCAAGTGAAGTTTCTGAAATGCTGTTTTAACCTGAATCTGATATTGATCTGCTGATGCATTAAATTTATCTCTCTATTCCTACATTTATTTTCCTTTATGTATAAATCCACACTTGTAATTTTATGTTTTTAACATCCTCAATTTCCTCATCAGGAAACTGGCATTCTTATTAGCTATCAGATAAAATTGCTATGGGGATTACATGAGATGATGTTTGACACAGCGTAGGTACTAAGCATGGCAATGTTTTCTCTAGGGGAAAAAATTCAACTGGTTACTTCCCAGTGAGAATTGGCAGAAGTATGTAACTTCATAGAAAACACACACCTCAGTTGTACTTCAGTTTCATCTACGGATAACCAAGCTGCACAAGCGAAGTATGGTCAAAGGTCAGTTAGTCTGTAAATGTCCCAGTTGAGATAAGAACTGGTACTTACCATCTTTGCATCCATATAAATAAAAGCCTCACAAGCATGTTTTACATTATCACTTATTTAATTTGGATTTCTCCTATTTGAATTTCTCTATTTTGTCACCAGAAACAGCCTATTTATATAGTCCTCTAGGGGATATGAAACAAAAACACTCAGCTGAAACCTTCCTCCCAGCTAAGAAGTCATCACGTGAAAAGAAATGTTCAAAAGAAGCCCTCATGCAAGAGACGATGCAAATATGAATAGGAAAAAACTAGACTTCCGTCTATCATATGTATTTCCAGGTTATCCTCCAACTAATTACTTGGGCTAGCACAAACCATAAATTTACCCAAAGAGAATGATGACAGCATCATGAAAAATTACAGGTCAACTGACTATACCCTATTTTCTAGGTGATGGGCTGCCCCTGTGTATTAAACACTAATATTACATTCTACAGTCAAGTACTATAGGTAGAGATTATTCATCATTGGTTTGAGTTTAGGCTTGAAGGAATAAATATGTAATCATATGGCAGGGAAAGGAACATGTAACTTTTCCTCTCTTATCACAGAAAATGCCATTTTGCTTTGGAGTTTATAGATTATACAGAAGTCACCTAACCTTTACCGAAAACATTTACCTCTGGAAAAGGTCGACATTTTGATGTAGGACAAACACTATCACTAACCTCAGCACTAGACTTTAAATATTTTCCCCCAAATATCAATAATATCAGTAATAAGTTTTATTTCTCATGAGGCCAGCTATTGACCATCTTGGGTATGCTTGACCCAAATGAACTTGATGTGAACAGAATCTCAGATTTGTTGCCTCAACCTTAGATTCTACATTTCTTTACTTAGAATTGTTTTTTACTTAATCCTAACATCAAATCTCACTGTCAAGTAACAGTTGAAAAATTACATATGTGGCTTACTGTATATTATTTTAGTAATGAAACTGTTCTGTTCTCCATGTAGAAATCATCAATTTTCTGACAAGTTTTCTTAAAATGTAAGTCAAATAAAAGGGTATAACTCATTCCCAGAGCAGAAGATAATCTAGACCCTAGGTGAACTTAAGTGTCTTCCAATTAAACATTCTAAGCCTAGGAATAAGCATCAAATTTCTCCATCTTTTTAACTTCTATGGCATCACATCTCTACATGACTCCGATCAATTTTTCATCTTCATGTGACCATGCATATGTAAAGAGTGATTGAGTGGACAGATAATTTTCTCAACTCTTCAAAACACAGGATGCCTTGATCTATAGCTCCAAAACCATGGCTCATTAATTAGCACAGTTCTGCATAGCACGTTGCTGCTGAACCAGTTAGCAGCCAGATAAAGAGATGCGAAGCTCAACTTCTGTGGCATTTTGTGTTTCCCTCCCATTCCTCAAAAAAAGATAAGGACTAGAAGTAATGAATAAATAGGTTAAAAAGACAAATAAAAGCTAATTTCACTTTACAAGTTTTATGTTTATGATCTTTTCTTCTCCCAGTGGTTTTCTTAGCTTGGTTAGGCTATGCCATGTTACAGTGGTTACTATCAGTCAAAAAAAACAAACAAAAAAAGACTCCTAATCTCTCTGTCATAGATAAGACTCCCTGCTCACTCATGCTCTGAGAATGATAACTGAATTTACTATCATCTTGCCCTGTCAGCAGAACATCTCATGGAGGCATAAGTAGGTATATACACAATACAAGGAAATGTCCTATTCAGAGTAAATGTCTGAACTTTATTGCATATATCAGGAAGCAATTTTATATGTATCTGATCCCCATGGAATCCTAACTTTTGTTTAGGATTAAGGAAAGGCATAGATCTCAGTCTTTATTAAAGAGCTCAGATGGTCATGACAGTTGGATTATAGAGCCCAATATGTCTCAGTCTTCTAGTAAACTTCTGTAAATAAACAGGTATACGGAAGCTAAATGTTCTCTTGTCACTTAAACTGCAATTCCTATCAGTGAGTGCTGAAGTCTTAAAATGACTCATATTTTATTAAATAGGATACTGGTAATACAGTCTTTTTTCAATTGGTAATAATAACCAATAAGTGAATCAAAGACAGTTCTTTAAAAATAACAGCAAATGGATTAGAACAGAAAGGTAAAGAAAGGAAAAAAGTCAGAGTGTGTCATATATAATAATGCTTTTATTTGTTGAAAATTTAAATTAAATATGTGTCTGTACATTGGGTCACAATTTTAAGTATTTCTTAATGAAGGTCACAGTCAAAAAATGTTTGCAGGAAAAGGATGTTTTCAAGGCACTTGTAGTAAGTGATATAATAATCTTGCAGTATTTAAACCTCTAAATGTGTTAATAAAATAATAGTATAATAATTTTATTTTACTATAAAAGTGTTTAAAAGTATGTGCTCCGTGCCAGGCAATATTCATACTGAATTATATGTATTTTATCAATTAGTCCTCATATTAACCCTATGAGATGTGTATTTTTAAATTTTATGCTTTGTGTTTTAAATTTTAAAGTGTGTGCTCTGTGCCAGGCAACAGTTATAATGAATCATATGTATTTTGTCAATTAATCTTCACATTAACCCTATGAGATATGTATTTTTATTTTCCATTTTATATAGATTGAGCTATTGAGACATTTCTCAGGAGCTCTCATAACAATATTTTGATTGAATTAGTGTAAAATAATGCATGATTTCATAAGTGAACAAATGATTCTGACTCTTCATCTATTGGAACACAGCTAGTAGTGTTAGAATTAGCCAGCTTTCTCATCCTATACCTCTTGTTTTCTTGAGGAAACAGAAAGCATCTTCTTAACTAAAAAGTACCACAGGAAAAAAAGCAGTTTTCCAAAATTAAAGTCAAACTATGGGAATATTTTCAGTTAATAGAAGCATTTGACTAAATTGTCCAGAAAACACAGCATACACAAAATACTCTTTCTCCTTATTCTATTGATGTTTCTCTTCCCATTTGGCTCTTCACTACCAAATTTAAGAAATTCCAAGATTGCAAACCACAATATATTATTCAGTGTAGCCATTGGAAGAAGCTTATCAAGGTTAGCTAAGTAAATCCAGGAATAATCAAATAAAAAAGGAGGCACAGGAAAACACATATTTATTTTCTCTCACACTGGGCTGTACATATTTGGCCAAGTGGTTTCCATGGTTCTCTCCTTCTTTATGGCGAAGGGTTATTTGTGTTGAATAACAACTTTTCCAGGTCAGTTAAAGTTGGATCAGGAACTGAACATACTCATTGTTCAAGAAACAAACAATCAAAAAGAACAACTAGGTATGAAAGAAATGGATAATTATACTGAAGTTTTACCAATTAAATTCCATGCAGAGAAATCATATTGTTTTCCTCTGAAAGCTGAGAAACACATTATTACATTACAATGAAGTTTCATTTGTGAGGAAATGAAGATTCAAAGATCTCCTTAGAAATGAAGATTCCAAGTTTATATATGGAAGACTATTCTACAAGGATACTCCAAACCTTAGTATTTGTGAATTAAATAGTACAATAGCAATTCTAAAATGTGGAGGAAAAAAATGAAGAATGCTTAAAAATAATTTTAATGACTTTCTTTCTAAATGGTTTTACTCAACTTAATTAACTGCTAACAGTGTTTAAACTAGTTAGAAATAGATGCATATGAAACATAACTCATATGCACACAACCTGCTGTTAAGACTTTTTCTTTCCTTCTTTCTGTCTCTCAAAGCAATAGAATTTTGGTTTGAGAATTATATATTTTATATAGTCTCTTGTTTAAAATGGAATTCTATTTTTGTTCAAAAAATGTCTAACTTTTGCTGCTTACCTAAGCTACAGTATTAGTTGAATTAGAGATATTTGGATTTAATATTTCTGCAGAAGCCCAGATCCCATCCTTATTTCACTGACCATAAAGAACCACAAGGGTCTATTTCACCACCTTACTCCCCATCCCTGAACTTTCCAGAGGGATGAAAAATAGTAAATGATGGACGCTTTATTACGTGAAAGTCAGTTTGTAAATAAAAAAAGGCAAATCAAATTTCTCTTTGTTCTGCAACCATAGAAAGACAGCAACATTTTCATTAAGGCAGGAAATAAAAATCTTGGAGAAACCCATATACCTTAGAGTGATCTAAGTTGAAATACTAAGATTCTAGAAAGAGGAGAACCCATCAGGACTCGATAACGATGTCAGTGAGAGAGCAGAGAGGAACACTCCTGACAGACCTCTTAATTAGCACACTAAGCTAACATCAATACTACTTACCTTTCTCTCTACCTCCTGCGTTTTCCAATTACTTTCCTAAAATTCTTGCTGTCTTACAATATGTCACATGCTTCCACACACCAGGATTTACACATGGCATTCCTTCTGCCTGGAATATTCTTCCTCCAATTCTCTCATCCATCTTGAATGCCCCTGTGACTGCTCTAGTCCCCAAGTACCATGTCTAATTCATATCTCTGGTGAGCACATAGCAGATGATAATAATGAAGTAGAAATTAATAGGTAAACAGGAAATTATAAAGTAGGGATTCAGGGATGATGATGGGAACACACAGAATGTCAAGGGCATCCTGTGTAACCCTGCCCTGTGGTCCTTGCAGACATCCATGTTCCACAGATTCCTGCTTCCCTACTTCATTTTTCCAGCTTCTCCATTCTGAGCTTTGGTAACTTGGAACTCAGCTCTGACCCTGGAAAACTGTTCTCACAAATTCTTAAGTGCAATACTCAGAGAATCCAATAGGCAATTCAGTAGGTATTTTTTAACTCTTTATATGCCTCATATTATTCAATTCTTATTGCCATTCATCTCATATCATCACTGCTTGCCTATGGCACTCTCCAAACTGGTTCCTGTTCCTCTATTTCCTCCTTACTCCAATCCACCTGATGTATATGGTTGTCCTATTTGTCTTTCTGAAGAAAAAAATCTTATTACATTGCTTTTATACTACTACTACTACTATTACTACTACTAAGAAAAACAGAAAAAGGGTATATAATACAAACATAAGACAATTACATAAACACAGAACCCAGAAAACAAAAGCACAAAAATATCCTAAGTGGTAATGAATACCCTTTATGAAATAGAACCACCTTTCTCACCTTACATTCTATTATTCCTATCATAAACTCTTCAAATCTCTTCCTTCTGAAAACAGCTCACTTTCCCACGAGTTCCATTTGCTAATTATTTTTCATAGAAATGTGACAAGAGAGAAAGCTAACATTTATTAAACACTGATCATCTGCAAGTATAGTGCTAATTGACTTGATGTACTGAGATCCACACTTGACTCTTTCAAAGGTCTGACTGCAGGAACCCTATGAAAGCAATAAAGGTGATAGTCTCAAGCAGAGGTGGGTGTGTGAAAGAAGGCTTCCTTGCAGAGGCTAGACTCTAGCCCATCCTTTGAATAACCACATGCACTGGGATTCTCCCTTAAGCCATCTTTGCTTTTACTCTTCTTGAGAAAAACACACATGTGCTCCTGTTACAGCACATTTTGTTTCTCTATTCTTCTGTTTCTACATGGTGGGACTTCCATTATAAGTGCATTCCTACCCCTCCTCACCACTCCTACCACCCACGTCACCCTCCATTTTCTGCTTTCCATGGGGAAAGGAGTAAATTTAAGACAAGGAACAGTACAATGACTGAAATGCCCCTTTTTCTTTTTCTTTATTGGAACTGACCTTTCAGCAAGATGGAGGATTCTGATTTGTCCTGAGACATCTGGCCTATCTCTGTGGAGACGTCTATCCACTACTAGGAGAATGTATCTGTCTAATTCCACAGCAAAGTATGAGGGAGCCCATTGTGCCTGCACTCCCCTTCATCCACAAAACAATTGCTTCTACCCCTACCTGTTTGATTCTTGTCTCTTATTTGGTTCCAAAACTAAGAAGTAGATATGAAGTATTATTTTTTGGTCCTTTCCCTGCTCTAAACTTCCATGTCTTTAACGAACACGTTCATATCAATGATCCCAGATACATCTCATGGGAATATGGTTTCTATGATATTTTTTATAAAGGGCTTTCAGAGTACCTTCTAGATACTCCATTCTAGGATCTTTGCTTAGTCTGCAATTTCCAAAATCCAAAATTTCATCCCCTGAAATTCAAGAGAATGACCCTTCTCAAAACTATTCTCTATGCATAGTCAAAGGTTATCACAAATATATCTGCAATCATTATGGAAGTAATTTGCATAAGAGGAAATGTAGCTTCTCTGTACCAGACTCTAAACACCAGTTTGTAGAGAGCATGCTGCATCCTCTCTTGAGAGCATGTTAACTTTATTTGGTATGTAGCACAGCAAATGCAAAATTTATGAAAGAACTAAAAATCTCTTGTTTGTATAAGCACACTTTATATGAGATCTGAGGGCATTTTTTTAAATAAAGGGAAGCTCTAAACAAATTTGTGTACATTTAAA
Source organism: Trachypithecus francoisi (assembly GCF_009764315.1). NCBI lineage: Eukaryota > Metazoa > Chordata > Mammalia > Primates > Cercopithecidae > Trachypithecus > Trachypithecus francoisi. Next base: position 83,194,349 of record NW_022681469.1, read on the forward strand.
TTTTGTTCCCCCATCCAAATTGCCTGTCTACATTGATACATATACATAAAATTTGATCGATGGTTATTACATTTCTTGTGTTAAATCTGATAAAATATTATCAGATGTGTCACAGGCCACATTATTGCCCTATTAAAATATTTTCAGCTTGAATACTGGTACATTCTACAGTTTTTACAAATCATTTAAAAGTTGCATTCCATGGAACTAGCAGGTAGTGTATTCAAGCTAGTGTCTACCATTAGACAGTGTACAATTGTCATAATTATCTACATTATTTTCCTTTAAATCATCAATCTCTGCCTAAATTGCTTTAATCTATAGGTCCTGATATAGAATTCCTCTACTAAGCACAATTTTTTTAGGATAAGAAACTGATCAAATATTAATTGATAAGAAATAATTACATAATCCACAGTCCCTTTACAGTGGAACTTATAGAGCTCTAAAACATGTTTTTAAAAAACAAAACAATATATCCTAGTGGCACATTTGGTCATGATTTTGTACAAATAAGACAAAAAGTTTGGGCATGCAGAACTTTGAATTTTATTACAATTTTTTTCTGTACCAACATGTTTTAAACATACTATGGATACTGTTGAAATAGGGACAATTATAATAAAAAAGGACATCAAAAAAGCATCAGAAAGATTTATTACTGTATACAAATTGAGGAATTTTATACCTGCCATTGAAAAAAGAAGAGCTGGACTATGTATTTTCTGTATAAGCCATATCTTTTATGTGTGTGTACGTGTGTGTATGTGCTCATGTGTGTTTTTTTAAGTTCACAAAAGGCCCAGTGTCTCTCATCTTTCATCCCTCAGAAAAGGTAAGCCTTTTGATTACCTATTTAAAACCTAGATTAGCAAATTTCTCTACTTCTTTATTCTCTTCTCTGGGTTCTTTCCATCTTCCTACCTTGACTAAAACTAGACTCTCTCAGATGGTCTCTGTTTCCTCCCACCCTACCCTCTTGGAGTTCTCTCAAGTGACTTTTTTCTCCTATATTAAATGAGCCTAAGTATCTGGAGATGTCATCCTTCATTGTTCTGATAAATTTTCTACTTTGTCTCTAGGTCATTAGTTTTCTACTCACTTTCATAAACTCCTTTGAAGCTCATTATATTTGGTCTTTGCTTGTGATCATTAGTTTTTCAATTTCATAATTATACTCACTCTCATTAATTGACAATTTGCAAAACTTACATAATTTTTTCACTGATGTCCTGTCATTATCTAAGGTACTTCCATGTTCACATGCAACACGTGGATCAGTCAGTCCTTTTGCTTCTACATCATGCCCAGTGATCCCCTCAATGGGTTATTTTTGTCCTCCTCAACTCCACTCCAGTCATTAGAACTGTGGCCACAAACCAGGTCTACTCCATATCTCACATAATAAAATCTTTAACTTCAAAACTCTATTCTTCTAGAAATCTCACTTAGTGATTTCCAATGCACTAGTTCTTCCATATTAACAGGTCCTTATAGATCAATGGGGAAGAGGCCATGTCTGTTAAGTCTACTACAATAGCCCTGAACCCTATACATAAACCTAAAAAAAATAGTTGCTCAATAAATATTTATTGAATGAAAGAATGAACCCTTCTACTTTCTCCTTACTATAACTCTGTCTTCTTATCTGTCCTGAATGAGATTAGATTTCATGCTCATAAAGATAAGTATTGGTTTATCTCAGAACTAAACTTCCTTGCTCAGCCATCCTTTTGTCATACCTGCATGACATGACTCCAACTAAGCATGGCTTAGTGCCGTTTAAGAACACATTCCAACATATTGACAGGGGCTACGATATAAATACATTTTGAATGTCAATAGATCTTTCACCACTGCCCCTAGAAATCCTATTTTGTCTTCTTACTCAGCTCACACAGCCATTCTCTACCAGAAAACTGTCAAACCGTTTCCACAAATCGTTCCACCTCCTGAACTTTATCCTCAGTATCTAGCTTCATCTCACAACACAAAAAGTAAATAGGATCCATCAGATGGGAATCTCTCAACTTTTCATTGTCAAACCTACTTTCTACAACGTACCTTCCACATGAGAATGACCTCCCAGCCAACATTTTGGATTCCATCCGTGTTTTCTCAGGAATATGAATTTATTGATGATCACCATTACCCCATGCTTAATCTCTTTCTACTGGCTCTTTTCTATTAGACTTTAAATATACTCAAGATTCTCTCCTCTTAATGAAGCAAAACAAAACAAGCAATACTCTCCCTAATCGCATGTTGTGTTTCAGTTTTGTGCTAACAGATTCCTTGCAGTTTAACTTTTCCAAAGTTGCTTTTTTCATTTTCTTTTTCCTCTATCTATAAAGAACCTAAAGTCAACTGGTTCTTACCTCCATCACTCTCCTGAAACTGCTTGCACCATGGTTACTATAGAGATCTACATTAATAAGCAAGTGGATCCTTCTCAGACCTTATTTGCTTGAATGTTCAGCAGTGTTAGACATCTTGACAACTGTCTCTCCTGTAAACACTGTTTTCCCTTGTGTTTCAGATTCTCATAGTTTTGACTCTTACCACTCAGACTGCTCCTTCTCGCTACCCTTTGCTGGCTCCTTCTACTCTACTCACCCCTTAACTGATGGTATTCTTTAGGGCTCTATTTGGTCCTCTTCTATTTTTGTTCTACATACTCTCCGCTTGAGTGATTTCATACAATCTCGTGCCTTCGATTACCGTGCATTTGTTTATGAATTACACATATGACTCTCAGGTTTCTGATTTAATCTCTAATTTGATCTGATTAATATATGAAACTGTTAGAAAACTCCACTTTCTACTTATAATCAACAAGTACAAAGTTAAACTTACTTTATCCTAATAATCTAGTCCCAAGGAATCCTGAATTGGGTCATGGCCCTGAATTCCCACTACACTACCTGATATGGTTTGAATTTGTGTCTCCACCCAAATTTCATGTCAAATTGTAATCCCCAATGTTGGAGGAGGCAGCTGGTGGAACGTGATTTGATCATGGGAGCATATTTTCACCATGGGAGCATATTGCTAATCTCATGATAGGGAGCGAGTTCTCATGAAATCTAGCTGTTTAAAAGTCATCTCCACTTTTTGTCTCTTTCCTCCTTCTCCAGCCATGTAAAACATGCCTGCTTCCCCTTTGCCTTCTGCCATGATTGTAAGTTTCCTGAGGCCTCCGCAACCACATTTCCTGTACAGCCTATGGAACTGTGAGTCAATAAAACCTCTTTTCTTTACAAGTTACCTAGTCTCAGGTAGTTCTTTATAGCAATGCGAGAACAGATTAATACACTACCCCAAAGCAGCTACTGATGCCTCTCATCTGGATTACTACTGATAGGAGTTGCTAATTCCTTCTTACGCCTAGTATTTCTGCCCTCTAATTCATTCATCCTTGCCTCTCTTTGTTGCCATAGTGATATTTCTAAACTGGAAAACTGATTTTTACATTTGTATTTTCAACACTGCAATGGTTTCCCAATGATTTTAGGTAAGATCTAAAATTCATATACTATTCCACGCCTTCCAAAATCCAGCCCCACCTATATCTCTTCAACTTCATTTGGAGTCTTCCTCTTGCTCTCTATGTTGCATATATACTGAACTCTTATTATATTTTATGCACCTCTTCCAATTCCTTTAATATGCTCTTTCCCTTGCTTCAAAACTTTCTCACCCTCTTGGCCTGGTTAGCTTCTACTCAACTTTTCACTCATTGTGAAACCACCTTTGCAAAATTATAACAAGAGGACTCTAGCATGGCTGACTGCATGTTGTTTCTAGCCTCACAGGCTGGCTGTCGTTGCTAATACCTGGGCATAGGCCTAGATAACCATAGGAGGAATTTAGTTTATAGTTTAACTTTAAAGCAAGAATGAAAATGGTCCCTCTCTAAAATTAAGCCCCACCTTGCTCAGGAACCGAAGTCCCCTTTGTAAGACTAATGAAAGTCCACAAGATTAGGATTACGGGAAAGGGGTGAATACTACTAACATGTAGGTGCAGTTTGCTTTTCTGTAATCATTTACTGTACCAGATGTCACAAGATTTGTTACTTCTCCAATTGCTCCTATGGATAACATCAGTATTGTAGAAGGTAAAATTGGTCTTTTGAGATGTTTCTTAGACTTTTGCATTCTGGCAATCAACTGACTCTGCCGGAACCCATGACTCATGACTCGACTGGTCTTGTGGCCCCCATCCAGAGGCTGACTTAGCAAACGAGGACCACTTTCCACACAATTGTGATTTTATCCACAACTGATCAGCAGCATCCATTCCCTAGTCTCCTGCCCAACAAATTATTTGTAAAAACCCGAGTCTCTAAGCTCTTGGGGAAGCTGATTTGAGTAATTACTCCTGTCTTCCCACTGAACGGCTCTGCAATTATTAAATGCTTTCTTTGCTGCAAAAACCTGTTGTTCTCAGTGCATTGACTTTACTGGACAGTAGGAAAGATGAAGGACAATTACAATCATTTAAATAAAATTTTGTTACAGAAAGCCTTCATTGACCTTTGCATACAGTTTTTTTCTTCCTCCTCAGAATCTGATGGCAGTATATACCCTCATCATACCATTTATCAGGTTTACTAACACTTTTCATAGTCAAAGCATAAACTGATTGATGTCAGATAACATAAATTTTCTTCTCAACTCTTAGTTCATGCACAATAGAAATATGGCCAACAGAAAGAAAATGAGATCACTTGGACACAGAAAGGGGAACATCACACGCCAGGTCCGATTTTGGGGAGGGGAGAGGGAGGGATAGCATCAGGAGATATACCTAGTGTAAATGATGAGTTAATGGATGCAGCACACCAACATGGCACATGTATACATATGTAACAAACCTGCACGTTGTGCACATGTACCCTAGAACCTAAAGTATAATAAAAAAATTTAAAAAATTAAAAAATAAAAATCAATAACATCCAAAAAAAAAAAAAGAGAAAATGTTGTGGCTGTATTGAACATATACATATTTTTTCCTGTAATTATTCTCTAAACAATAAAGTATAATGACTATTTTAAAAAAAAAGAAATATAGCCAGCGTTGTTTTTACAAAATAGTGGATAAAGTGTTAGTACAGTCTCTGTGTATATGTATATACCTTAAATAAGAATAAATATATATTGCATACACATTAATCAGAGCTCTATGAACTGTGTCTAAAAAGTAATTTATTTCAACATCCTCATGAAAATATGGAAAATTTGATTCAGAAAATGTAAACAATTTGCCAAACTATACAGAAATTTTGTTATATAATTTACATTTCCAAACAACATACTTCTCTCTCCATGCTTTTTTAACTTATTTATGTAAGCCATATAGATGCGCTTTTTCATGACTTTAATAACTGGAAGCTATTCTTCATATGTTATTTAGATAAACACATAATTTGAATTTAAAGTACTGGTCAGGAAGAATAAATAGATGTTGTTAAAATGTTTTTACATTTGCCAAAACTCCCTTCTAATATCTATACAACTGTTATTTTTACCATTTCCCCCAAACATCCTAAATACATTTTTGCTTATGTGCCAAAAAATGCACCAATGAAAGCTTTATATTTATCATCCTTGTGAATAATCTTCTTGAAATTAATGAATTTATTCTTTCAGAAAATGTTGATTGACTACCTAGTATGTGTCATGTACCGTTCATAGTATTTGTCATATAGGAATGAAGGAAAGAAAAAGTCCCTTTCTTCACAGAATTTGCATTCTAAGAGAGGAGGCAAAAAATAAACTGGATACATAAATAAATTAAACAGTATGTTAAATAGTAATAAGTACTAAGAAAACCAACCAGATATACCTGGCAAATTCAAAATGTTGATATTATTTATTTTTTGATTAGTTGATTGTTTTTGCAATTTTACTTGTAGGTATGTCCAGTTGGTTCTCCTTTGTGGAAATATGTTTAGGAGATCAGGAGGCTGGCCACTTAGCTACATGAGGGAAGAGCATTTCAGTAGAGGGAATAGCAAGTTCAAAGCTTCTGAAAAATAACCATAAGTAGTGCATTTCTATCATAACAAGGTCAGTAGGGCCGAAGGAGAATGAGCAAGAAGATTGATAGAAAATAAACTCAGATAGTAAGTAACTGGGTCAGACCATATAGACATTAACAGACATTGGAAGGAGGTTTGATCTTACTCTGAATGAAGTGGGAAGCTACTGGATGGTTTCATGCACTCTAGATGCTGAATTGAGAATAGACCTGAAAGTGGTAAGGATGGAATCAAAGAAATCCATTAAAAGGCAATTGCAACAACTCAGGGAAGAACTTAAATAAAAATAATAGGAGTAAAGATGGTGATTAGTTGTGGGATTGGGGATAAATTTCAAAAATTGAGCTCATATGATTTGTTAAAAGAATATATGTGGGATATTAGAGTAAGAGTGAGGTCAAGAATGTCATCAATGTTTTTTTGCCTAAGTACATAAAAGAATGAAGTTGCTACTTAATGAGATGTGACATGATACAGAATGCTAGACTGAATATAGTTCTGGAGCTAAACTATATCAATTTCTAGTATAGGATTCAATGTAGTGCAAAGTCTTCCTGTAGCCAAGCCAGGGTAGCTCCATTTTGGCACATGTTGCATCAGTGTTAGACATATCCCTTTATTAAACACTTCTAAGTAATTCCCCTTTGTTCTGACTCTGCAGTATTGACAGCAGAGAACTCTGTACTGATTTTATTGCTTATAATCAGTCATATAGAATGTTATTGTGGATGAAGACCTAGGCAAAAATTTAATGAAAAGAAGATGTGAATATCTGTGTGTATATACACACACACCTATCCCTACACCTATAAAATGTATTTTACCTAAATAATGTATTATCCAAGTATCTAAATTTTGATAACTTTGATACTGGGAAGACAAAAAAAAATAAAAACAGTTTTGAACTTATTGCAGACACTTAAGAAAAACATTTTAAAATGGGAAACATTGTTTTTAGATTTAAGAAAAATTGCCATTTTATTTGAAGACCACCATTACATATGCCAGAATACACAAATCAGTGCATAAATTCAGGGAGAAACATGTATAAGTAGATGTAACAGCTTAAAGTCATGGATGAAGCCTGCTGTGGAAGCTGTGTGGTAATCAAAAGTAAATGCTACTGAGGAGTTTCTCACAAATTAAACCAGGGAACCAACCTCATCTCTTCTTCTTCTTCTTTTTTTTTTTCTTAAAGATAACTCTGATGCAAGACCTATTGTAAGGACAATGAACAAATTAAAAAAATGCCTCAAAATTAAGAGCAGAGAAACAGAAGAGAAAATCCACTTAACTCTTCATTTGTTTGTAAAACTTAAAATCCTACTCAAACACAGCTAAATAAGATTAATTGAAAAAAATAATATACATTTACATTGAGTTTTAATAGCATTTCTCTGCTCTTTTATAACAAAATGCTGAAGTTTTAACAATCAAAACAATTAATTAAAAATAAATCCTACTTTTTAATTCTCAGGGATGCCTGATACCATTTGTTTAACATGAAATGAAATAGGATAAGTGGGATGTACTTTTATACTCTAATTTGAGATGTCTTTAGTAGAGACTTACACTGGGACTGAGCTTGCTTATGCTTTGATCACAGTCCCTATGGTAAAGACCTGTACCACACATTTTCAGAAACAGTTGTCTGGAATCTTTTTGCTGTTAGAGTTATAAAAGACATACCTATCTTGTTTGGCTTTGAATGGTAGTGAATCTGCTAAGATTCACTGTTTTCTCACGCTATAAAATAATTTTCCATTAACTGAGATCCAGATGAAAAAGCAAAATGTCAATAGGACCATATAAAAACAGAAAATGATTTGCAACTTTTATGATGGATCTTTATTTGGTTAATTAGTTTTTAAAATAAACTGTCATGTATTTTAAATAGACTTTTATTGGTATATGTTAAGATGTTAATGGTATCTTCCATGTTTATACATGGCCATGAAATAGAGATGCTTGTATACATTGTATTGATTTAGACATAGGCAGTTGTGTAAATGTGGGTGCAAATCTCTAGCTTTCCCTGAACCAAATTGTAGATTCAATGTTTCTTTACTGGGACTCCTAAAGGGAATTATTTATTCTCAGTGGATCTGTTTTTTTAGCTATAAAATTGGGATAGTAATAATATTGTTGCAACATTAAATTTTATAATATGCATCTATTACAAATATATTGAAAATGACTTGGAAAATGAATCTTATGAATTAATATTACAAGAAACAAAGCTTACTAATTTGAATTGTTCTTTCATTGTGGTATCAAACAGTTTTATCACATTTTAACATTATTTTAAAAAGAATTTACTTTTGCTTTATAGAGAAACAAGATGATATAAAATAGTTTCCGTAAGAGCTAGATTTAAAAGGAGTTTGATGTATGCACTGCCAAATATCCTACACATTTTGGCAGAGTTATGCAGCACTGAATGATATAGTCGATTCTGGCAGCTGGAACTAGAGTTGAAAAGGGAGCTCTGAATAAAATATTTTACTTTATATTTCTAATAGAAAATGAACCTTTCTATTAATAATTTGACAGTGACAATCCATCACGCCTCACCTCATCTACAGCTTCTACCACACATCATCATTTTAGGTCACAGAAACAATGATTAGGTGCAGCTATAAAACACACTGATTCAAAATGAAAGGTTCATTAGTCAGCTAACAGGAGCAGCACCAAAAAATTGCACAACGAAATCCGGGATTTCCCTTTTGCCCACTTTTTGGTACTCAATCTGTTTTGGCCTGAGGTCTGCATGCAGACAGATGCCCAGAATTGATTATTTTGCACCCTAATGATTCCCTTTCCCCTTTTCGCATTAACTTGATTGAGGTGGACAATGATTGTGCTGATATTCTAAATGGATTGTGACTCCCCCATGGAATACCTGAATCAAGGAAAAATGCAATTCGGGCCGACATTTTTTTTCACATTGACTATTTTATCTGCGAATATGAATCCTGAGCAGAGTATGAGTAGTGCTGAAATTCACTGTTTCCCACTTACATTGTCTTCAGCAGTCTGAAGAAAATAGCACTGACTTGGGAATCATAAAACATAAATACCGCATGCCTAGTGGGTCTCATGTTTTCTAGATTACCCTTTCAGTTGTCTAAGAATAGTTCCTCAGGTCTGTCCCAGTCTCTCTCATAATGAAAACCAGAGGTTTTGGGCACAGCTCTAGACAAGGCTGCTGGAGCTCTGACAAGAGCGACGTGATACACGCACCACGAACAGGCAGCAAGAGTTCTCAGGCTCACTTCACAGGTATCCAAATTATTTTTGCATTTAATCTTACACCCCTGGTGCTGTTATTATTTTACATTATAAGGATTTTCTTTCCAGTGAAAATGTAGGCCGGCATAGAGAAGAATACTCTTACTTTACCAGGAATGAAGCAAGCAGGGCATATGTATTTGCGATGTTGGGCCTCTGAGATTCTTGCCAGTATCACCAGGTATTCATTTTCCACTCTCTTGAACCTCTCATTCATTCCTTTCCCAATATCTCTATGCCTTTCCTCCTCTTGTTTGCTCTCTTGTTCTTTTCTAGGCCATTTTATTTTTCATTCTATCTAACAACAGCAACCCCCCTTCTTGATCTCGTTTATCCTACAAAGAGCTTGAAATTACAAAATGATAACACTCATAATAGGAGAAGGAAGAGTTCAAAACAACGATCCAGTGGGGAATAAATTAATAAATAAATCACCTATAGAAATACTTATTATAAGGTAGACATTCATTTAACACTCTTTCTCAAAATTCATTTGGGGCCCCAGATGTTAAAATAATTGATAAGACCTCTAACCAACTCTGAACAATGAGTAGATGTGAAATACTACATAAGAGTTTCCTGTTTCAAGAAAGTGAAAAACATCAAAATGTTCAAGAAAATATATTTAAAAGTACATATGATATTTCTACTATTTTAAATAAATGACAGAGAAACATCTCAAAACAATAATTATAGGTATTCCAATATCAGTATGAATTATTCATTCATAACAATATTAATATTTCTCTGAGGATATACCCATTGTTTTTTATTCCCATTAACAGTCTAACTCTCTTTACCTCATTACTGTAAGAGCTTAGTTATCGGTATCTCATTCTTTGGTCTTTAAAATAAACTTGATGTTTATTTTGTCTTTTAGAAAACTTTTAAATGACACTCCATTGTCTACAGCTGTCTTCAAACTGAAAGCAAGCTTCCTAAGGTGTTTATAAGAAGTTCTGAGGTGTTGTAAGAACTTGTTATTCCATGTGTGGTCAAGGGACCAGCAGTCTCAGAATCATCTGGGAGGTTGTAAAATGCAAGCTCTCAAGTTATAAACCAGGCCTATTGTATCAGAATCTACAAAATGTTTTCCAGCTGTTTCATGTGTACATCAATTTTTACTCATGTATTTTTATCTAGAAAATAAGAACTATATTAAGCAGTATTAATTTTTAGTGCAACAATTGATACTGGAAATCTCACTCAGTTCCTTGGGTATATATATTATTCTGTAGGAAGGTCAAGATTAACCAATGCAAAGCCATGTTCAACCTTTTCATATATTGGAGTTTAATATATCGGAGTGTTCCTATACATTGATAAAGAGAAGGCAAGAGTATATAATCTAGAGTGGCATAAGTCAATTTTTCCCAAACAAATATATGACTTGAAAAGTATATAGAAAACACACATTGAAGGCTGGACAAATTGTGCAAACACAAATGAACAAGAAATTGACAAAGCTGATTCCTTTTCTCCTGGTAACTCTCTTTATGCCATATTATGGGGTAGAAGACAATGACAATCTAGCCATAGCTAATGAGAAATTGATAAAAGATTAAATTACAGAATATTATTTGAATTATGATTTGCATCAACTGTTACTACATAAATGCATTTCGTACTTTGAGGTTTGCACTGATCAAATTCCCTAATATTCCCTGAAAATATTACATATACAAAGTAGACTGAGAGAGGCTGCCAATATCAAGTTGTATACTAAATATTAGTAACATGTAATGTGTTTATTTTCTAATAGTTTCGGGCTTCTCAGTGAGCAAGACAGTTTAAAACTAAAAGTTTTATTAGTAAAGACCAATTGCTTCCACTTTTCTAATAATATTAAACAGCATAATAAACCATCACTTATCACTTTGCAGAAATTTCCTAAAGTAAATAATATTTTGAAATGTATTTTGTAATTTCTGCCTTAAAAATGAAATAATTAAGAGATGAAATCATATCATTAAAGAAACATTTCTTCTGCCCTGGTCAAAAACAAATGACTGAAATGATGTCTAGACAACACTATCATAAAAACTGAAATAAATCTGTGAGTAAATTGGATGTGGGGGAAGTTACCCAGACAATGTTGCTGAAGAGAGAGAAGAACCAACATATCAAATTACATACTTTGGGTAGGTTGTTCATTGAGGGTTGCAAAAACAAACTTTTATATTGTTTTAGCTTATGAAAAACATCATTTGAGCCAGTAAAAAGATGTATGGAGGAAGTTATGTCCTTAATCGTGTATGACATTTAACAAAAGTGGTGTTTTGTGGTGAAAAATTACCATCTGTTAGTGTAGCCACTGATGAAGTAGATTCAGGTTACAAATATACAGCACCACAAATTACATTCTCTCATTGTATTCCTGAACAATAAATGTAGGAGAGAAGCTGAAGCAAGAAAGGCCCCAACTACTACAGGCTATTTTAGAAATACTTAAAAATAAACAAGGAAGCAAACAAAAAAATACGATCTATAGTAAATTCCAAACCATACTCTGTAATAATAGTGGCAGTGAACACAAGCGTCATTTATACTACAGGTTGTTTTGCTGGTTTTGTCATGTAAAGAACTTAAAAGAAGCAGATTTAAAGATAGCAGATTTCAAGATTTAAAGATTGAACAGTTGCCTTTTGTAAAGAAAGAAATCCATGTATTGCCTTCCAGTAGAATGTTACTTAGCAGATGATACAGAAATACTGTAAACACACTTAATCTGATTTTTCAAGGCAATATTTTAAGCAACTGAGGTACCCATGGATACCATGAACACTTATGTTTGGAAACAAAATTTTTTCACTTGTTTAAAAATATTTTAGATAAAGTTTAGTAGGTTTTAGATGCATTTGTTTAAAGTTCAGGAAAAAAGTCTTCCAAACAAATTAATCTTCCAATCCTTTTGCCAAACAACTGATTGACATTAGCAAAGATGAGACATAACTAGCTTAGGAAATCCTGAAATTTTCAACATCAACATCACTTTCTACAATTGGTGAGTGAATCCGAAATGACCATAGTGATTTAACAAGAATGGAGAATGATAAACTTTATCCATTTAGATTTACCTATTTTGCTGTGAAATTATTTTGCACATAAGACAGATTGCACCAAAATTTAACTGAACTCAGAACCAGAACTTTGAAATTTTGTATTATAAAATGTTTAATCAGAATTAAAGTTTAAAAATGAAGCATATTTTTAGAAATCATAAGTGATATTTAAATAAACGATTAACAAAAGTGAGTAATATTCTTGTAAGTTACTTTTTTGTATTTATCTTCTATAAAGCAAATAAAAATAAATGGAGTTCCTGAGGTATACTGAATGCACTCTGAACTTCACAATCTTCCTTTTTTCTTTTTAATTTACATTATTGTCTTATAAAAGTTCATGTTTTAAAATACAGTTAAAGCATTATTTATACAATGTCTTATAATAAATTTTATTGTGATACAAATATTCTAAAATTAGTGTTTGACTATTATTATGTTTTTATTTTCTCATTCCTTTATCTTTGGTTGAAAATATGAATATGAGCTGTTTCTTCTGCATCTTACTGTCTTCACTCAAACATTTTAGCTAAGTAAATAGTTATCCACCTGTGTACTGATTGGCAGCCATAACTCATATTTACTTCTTTTGTCATTGAATCAATGCGCTATTCATCACCGGCGGCCTTCTAGGAGTCACCCATTTTTGAACACTATCTTCTGTTGAATATTCCCTTTATATTTTCTTTTCTGTCTCCTGAGATTCACTTAATCCACTGATTTTTCCTCAGATTTATTTTGTAACCCACCAATTTGTCCTCAACAAGGTGATTTCAATTGACCTTTTTATTCCTATCTCTTTCTGTCTCCTATGACAACTTTCAATTCTAGTTAGCTACTCTACTGCAGCTTCCTCAACATATATCATACATGGTCTTATTTTGCAGTTTGCTCTATTTCCTCCTTAAAAAATGTTTTTCTTGGCCCCTCTGCATATATAAATTGTTTATTTCCTTTCAGACAATTTATATTTAATTTTGTCTCTTTTCAATATACTGAACTTATTTCCTTTTGGGAAATCCTATAGTATTTATTCCCTATATTGATAATTTGACAGTAAATCCCTTATTACCTTATTCTATATAATGTCATATTTTACTGTTGCCCTATTACAGACATTTTTATTTTACTCTTTATTTTCTTAACTTACATAATCATAAGCTTTTTCTCCATGAGGTTTCACCTTCCTTGAAGGTAATCCCCTGATTACTGTACATTCCCAAAAGTACCTCCCATGCTGTTGACAGAGAATAGATTTTTCTTAATAAGGTCTTACTAACTTGGAAGACATTTGTCAAGTATATATAATAGATATGTCTATTTATAAGTGATAAAATTAAGGGCTTTAACTACTTCCATAATGTCTCACAGTTACTAATAGAAGTTACATATTTATGGTAGACTGTTAAAGTCAATTGCTTGAGTTCAAAAATTGATCTTATTTCCAATATCTCAGGACAATTTTTTACTGTTTTATCCTGCAGTCTATTTTATATCATGTGTGGAGTTTGAATAGGTTTTAATTGCCTGGTCTAAATAAATACAAGCAATGACCCAGGTAGCAGTCAATGCACATATAAATCAGAAACATACTGTAGTTGAAATGATGGAGGAAATCAAGGTATAGACTAAATCTCACATAGGCTTTGTAAAGGAATCTGATTTGTGTTTGTGGGAACAGAGAAATCTTGTTGATAAAAGAAGAATTATGAGACATGGCATTCTATCACTCTGCTTTAGAAACATTATTTAAAATCATTGTATATTTGATCATTTTAATTGTTATCACATTTACAGAACTCCAAGTCTAGCTTATTTTAGAGTCAGAATCCTTAGTACACTAGTGTTAATGACATGTTGCTATGTGTTCCAGGCATTTTAGCAAAATTAATAAATGAATATTCACAAATTTATGCATATATTAAGAACAATGCTACTTATTACTTAAGGATTTAAAAAAATGTTTCTCTAAAAAAGTTCCTCACTGTGTAGATACAGTATTAGCTGAAAAAAGAGATAATGTTGTTTGTTGAGCATCAGATGCATGGGTACATATTTGTTCTTTTGAAAATGAACACGCATTTTTATTTTAATGGAAGATCCACACAATACCCTTTGGTTATCCTACTGGTGTGAGATTTTGAAAAATTTACCATGCATTACTTCAAGTATGAAAATGCCTAATCTTAAAATGTAAATAGATGAACTGCAATTCAGAAATGTAAAATAACATGATGAAAAGCAAGTTCAGTCAGCCATGTGGCATACTGCTGGATGCGTAGTGCAAAGTGAGTGAAATCATGTTAAACATGAAAATAATTCTTATTCATGGGCTTAACCGTAAAGGGATTACTCTTCCAAGCTTGTATATCAGGATCCTTTTACTTTCAAAATATTCCCAGCACATTTTAGAATGAAATGTATTTTACCCTGTGCTGGTATTATATAGTGTATGCATAAAACACAAAATAAAACATTTACACATACAGTGAAAACCTTTCAATTATTTATAAAACCACCACTTCCACCACCACCACCACCACCACAATAGCAAATTTTTTTCAACTCTATCTTATCCGGAGTTAATTATCTTTACAGCTTTGAAACCAGATGTAAGGGTTGTGGTTGTGGCCTTTGTAAGATTATCAAATAGAGGTTAGGGCATATGAACCATGGCTGAAAGCCTATTTCTTTAGATGATTCATTTTCAAAGTTTGTAACCTATATTCCTCATACAGATTCTTTTAAAAATGCTTTCAAAGAATGTAATTTCAAAGAAATATGTGCATTGGGATTACCCTGGACTACTTATTAGCATTGAACTACCACATACAATAATAAACTTTTCATAAACATACTTTATTGCACATAAATATCTAAGTAGTATTTGGCAATGTTACTCAGAAATGTAATTAACATAATAGTATGAGAATATATTGACAACCTCTGGGGATATTTCTATTATTTAGTCACCAACTAACAAGTCAATACCATCTCACGTTTTCGACAACACAGTGATTTCTTTCCTCTGCTGGGTCCTGTCCTATAATGAAAATCAATCAGTGAATTGGTGCTTCCTATAGAAGCAACTGAATGACAGGAATGAGTCTTACATACCCATGGACTGTAGGTGTAAGGGACTTCACTTTATCTTATGTCAGTATCAGCCCTGTTGTTATCCCCATGAATTTTCATTTGATAGAAATTACATCTTGGTTTATATACAGTGGTTAATACATCATTATGTTGATGTTGGGAGTTCTTAAATGACACTTAATGGTGAAAATCCAGAAAATATCTATGCATAAGATGTGTGAAAAAAGATAAGATATATGGGTTCAAAAATACTAGAATTTCAAGAGTTTTGGATAACTTTATCTGATCCTTCATTACTTCCATTTAGGTGCTTTGAGGTAGAGAAAAGTGGTAATGGGATTCATCTGGCTGACACAATGACTGCCACTGTGGAGAAACATGTACCCTGTGGTAGATAAGAGGCAGCATCTAAATAGAAGGCAGGAAGTTGAAATCTGAAGCATTGGGTCCTTTACTAAATCAGTGCTGAGAGCTCCAGTTTGTTGACAAAAATGTGGGATCTGAATAAGAACAATTAAGAATAGATAGCTCCATAGAAGGCAGAAATGAAGCTCACAAACATCTCAAGCAGTCTGGTTTCTTCTCATAGTAAGACTGCTTATGATCTAGTTGATATACAAAGATATTTTTCAGTTCATATTTAGAAATAATTTATACATTTTTAATGATACTACGGATTGCAACCTTTTCTCCTTCTACCTTCCTATGTCTGGCTACTATATTACCTTTCTTCTTTTGTTACATTTCCGTTCACAGACCCTTTTCCTCTTCACCTTCTTAAAGGCATATTTCTCGGGGCTCTATTCTTTGTCTTCCTTTCTAACCTCTTTCTAGGATCTCTCCCTTGGAGACTCCCTTGAGTTATCTCTTCAACCCCTTCCTATTGATTAGATGTCATGTCCAATTAGCCCCCAAATCCAAGGAACTTCAAATATAAAATGTTTTGAAAAAATAGTTTTCTTTCTATTTTTATTTCTGTAGTTGAAACATTCCTTAATTGTTGCTCTCTTTTAATGGCTTCTAACTTAAAATTTTGCCTTGCCCCAAACCATGTGCACACCACAGGCAGGTAAATTATTCCTGTTGCACAACCTCTAATCATTGGAACAAAAATTTCCTGGATCTCTATTATCTTAAAAATAAAGTGCAAATTACTGGTACAAAATTAAATATGTCCATACCTCAATTCAAATTATTTAATGTAAAGGCTTTTCATCCTCTACACTCCAGAAAAATAAGAACCAATGTCTTACATATGTGGTCAACCTTTTTCCATGTCACTCCTCTAAAACATCTGCCTTATGTTTTCCTGATAGTTTTTAACTATCCAATACAATTAGCACTTTCTTAATTAATTGTTTGCTATTTTCCAACCTGACATGGTGTATCCTGCTCTCTCAAACACCTGTAGTATTATTCTGTTTTCTGTCTTAGAACATTGATAATGACCTTATTTTGCTACTATTATTTGTATATATATTATTTTGTTTTTCAGAATGCAAACATCCTAAAGAAATTTTTTTTCCCATATTCAGGGATTTCAACTTTTCATTCCATACAGGGCATGACACAGTGCTTCACCATGTTTCCTATAAAGTATGAAAGCTCAAGAAAAGGGAGAAAATAATTGAATAAACCCATTTTTTTCAACAACATATTTTCCAATTGATTTTATAGTCATTTTATGGGATTTTATTTTGGTCAACGAATTTATTGCTTAGAGGACCAAATTTGACTATATTATTTTTACTGAAGACTGTACTTACGGGACTTGCCCACCTATATAAGTTGTAACATTTTTCTGTAAGAACCCTCTGCTTCTTCAAATGAGTCTTCTTACATGTTCAAATTCCATTTCTGAGATGTCTTCTAACTTCTAGTTGATTATACCATATATAGTTCCAGCTCAAATTCTTAGTCCTCTATTGGAGTGTCACCAAATCATTCTGAGCAGGATTTTTCCTTCTCTTCTATAGTCACAACACTTTATCACTTATTTGGCACCTAAGAATATATTAGTTGGTGACATTTTTGGTGTTCTACGGTGTTATAGTAATGTAACATTTTATCTGTATATTAAAGAGAGGAGGGAACAATATGTTATAATTACAGGTTGAGCATTCCTAATACAAAAATCCAAAATCTGAAATGCTCTGAAATACAAAACTTTTTGAGTGCCAACATGATGCCATAAATGGAAAATTCCATACATAAGCACTTAAACAAACTTTGCTTCATGCACAAAATTACTTAAAATCTTGCATAAAATTACCTTCAGACTATGTGTAGAAGGTGTATATGAAACATAAATAATTTTTATGTTAGACTTGATACCATTCCCCCAGAAATCTCATTATGTATATGCAAGTATTTCAAAATCTGAAAAAAATTGAAATTCGCAACATTTCTGATGATAAATATTTTGGATAAAATATACACAACTTGTAATATCCTCTCAAGCACAAGTTTTATGAACTAGAGCCTCAAAACTACTTTCTGTTTCATCTAAATGTGTAAGAAACAAAAGTTGAAACAGTCTAATATAATGCTAAAATTGTTAGTATTCATAATTGGGTAGATAATGGCAAGTTTGATTTATGGGAAAACATTAAGAGGAATGCTTTATTATAATATAAATTGACATACTTAGTAGACATGGAAAATTGACATATACATGAAAATATTTTGCATTAAGTGAAAAATATATGATCAGAAAAATGAAATCAATACTACCTGATTTACTATACTTAAATGGTAGTGTATTTAGTTCCAGTGTTATATTAAAGATATTTAAATATGCTACACTTTAAATACCTACATATTAATACTTACATGGTTCTAAAAGTTCAACAATACATTTCTAATATTCCTAATGTATACTAGATTTTCATATTAATATCAAGGCAAAGAAGCACAAAATACAGTGTTTATAGATATTAAATGAATATTTTTCTAAAGATGCATACATAGAGAGACAAAATAAAGGTTACTTCACTAAATTTATAGAAGTATCTATGACATTTTGAAAAACAATAATAATTAGCTATAAAAATAAACTAGGTCCACATGATAGGACTTAGAGCAAATATTTTCTATTTAGTAATATTTAATATATTTGATAGCCAGGCATGGTGACTCACAGATGGTAGTCCTAGCTACTCGGGAGGCTGAGGCAGGTGGATCACTTGAGATCAGGAGTTTGAGGCTACAGTGAGCCATGATGGTGCCACCGCACCCAAGTCTGGGTGATACAGCAGACTGTGTGTGTGTGTGTGTGTGTGTAAATACAGAACTCAATTAGACTTTTATTTATAGGACTATTTAAAGTTATTGTAAGGCCATAATAAGAAAGTTCTGAATAATGTTTTTATCTCTTCTGTACCCAAATCATAAGGAAAACCATCATTTTTCTTGAAATGTAAAACAAAGAGCTAAGCATACCCACTTATCCTCCTGTACATAAGTGGAAAACTTAGAAGTCCTAAATGTTGAAGAAAAACACATTCTGGCTTTCAAAGAAGGTGAAAAACTGACTCTTTAAAGTATTTGATATGGTTTGACCATGGACCCACCAAATCTCATCTTGAATTGTAGTTCCCATAATCCCCACCTGTCACAGGAAGGACCTGGTGGGAGGTAACTGAATCATGTAGGCAGTTTCCCTCACCCTATTCTTGTGAAAATGAGTAAATTCTCACGAGATCTGATTTTTTTATAAAAGGCTTCCTCCTTCTCTGGGCTCTCATTCTTCTCTCTCCTGCTGCCACATGAAGAAGGACATGTTTGCTTTCCCTTCTGCCATGATCGTTAAGTTTCCTGAGGCCTCCCCAGCCACGTGAAACTGTGAGTCAATTAAACCTCTTTCCTTTATAAATTATCCAGTCTTGGATATGTCATTATTAACAGCATGAGAACAAATGAACACAGTACTTTAGTATTTATTTCATTTTGATGACATAACGAGGAGAACATTTTATACACCTGAATATAAGAGGACTGGCAAGGTCAGATCAGACTGCGAAAATTGGCTGCTTCTGAAGACAGAAGCTGTTTTATGTACGGTGGTGGTGAGGGATGAAACTGGTAACACTTCTTTTGGGTTTTACGTCAGCATAGGGAATGGTGAGGCTCATAGCCAGGCTTGGTGTGTGAAAGGTCACCAGGCAGGATGGATGGAGTAAGGAAGAAGACAGAGGACTATGCAAGGCCATTATGATCCCATGCCTGTGCCCTGTCCTAGAACTAAATTTACTACACTCACACAGTTCCTGGAGTCAGTAGACACTTTACAGAAAATCTGTGCAAAGGTGCCATTTTGTGTTCAGATGCTCAGGGAAACAGGAAACCTGAAACAGTAGCCAACAAGTCATAACCCAAGGAGAGGGATCCAAACTTTCATAGGTCATAACTTTGTGTCAAATTTGTCATATTCTCAAATGAGCAAGTTCAAGAAATTTTGGGCTCAATATTATAATTTCATCATTTTCTATGTATAAATTAAAACTTAAGTTAAAAAATGAAAGATATTTCAAAAGATATCCATAGATCTAAGCACAGAAGGTGACTCCAAACATTTCAAGCTCTATAAAGTAGAAAATGACAATTTTCAAAAATATTGTACTAATTAGGACAGCCAGTATGATCAATGAGTATCACTATTTAGTTGTAAATGAACAAATAAATATAAGCCATGACTCATCAAGGAACCTCAGTGGAGTTGAGAAAATGGTAAACTGCATGACTCTCTCATTCTTCTAGATGCTTATATAATTTAATGTATTTCACTTATGATATTTATGTATCTATATCTATCTAATAGTTTAATTTGATATGGTTTATCTTTTCTGTTGGAATCTAAGCTTATTGAGTGCTAGAGCTAGGTTCAATTAATCATTATACAGACTGAGTATCCCTTATCCAAAATGCTTGGGATAAGAAGTGTTTCAGATTTTGGATTTTTTTAGATTTTGGAATATTTGCATTATATTGATTGAGCATCCCAAATTTGAAAATCCAAAATCTAAAATACCCCAATGAGTATTTCCTTTGAGCATAGTGTTGGTGCTCAATAAGTTTTGTTTTTTCAAGCATTTCAGAGTTTTCTGATTTTGGATGTTCAACTTTTATTCATAATAGTTCTTAGGATATTATTTTATGACATACGTAACACAATGGTATCTCAGCAAATACTGGTTAACCCAATATGAATCAAAAGAATATAAGTAAGATAGTACTAGCAATACTTTACTCTTCTTTTGAAGTGGCAGTATGATTTAGTTGTTAACCAAGAAGGTTTTGGAATTCTCCACTTACTAGCTTAAAGTTAAGTTTCTTAAATCCTTTGTGCCTCAGAGTCCTCACTCTAAACTGGTGACACTTGTGGTAGGCAGAATAACGTCTCCTCCCCTCAATACATCAGTGTGCCAATCCTTATAACCTGTGATCACAGAGGTCCTTCAAAGTGGAAGTGGCAGAAGAGGTCAGACAGGGAGATTTGAAGATGCTATGCCACTGGCCTTGAAGATGGAAGAAAAGGCCACTAAACAAGGTATGTAGGTGACTTCTAGATGCTAGAAAAGGCAAGAAAATATCTTTCCCTCTAGAGTTTTAAGAGTAAACAAAGTCCTGCCATTACCTTGATTGTTACACAGTGAGACCTATTGCGGGAAGTCAGGGACCCCGAACGGAGGGACCGGCTGGAGCTGCAGCACAGGAACATAAATTGTGAAGATTTCATTTTAATATGGACATTTATCAGTTCCCAAATTAATACTTTTATAATTTCTTACACCTTTCTTACTTTAATCTCTTAATCCTGTTATCTTTGTAAGCTGAGAATGTATGTCACCTCACGACCACTATAATTGTGTTACCTGTACAAATTGATTGTAAAACATGTGTGTTTGAATAATATGAAATCAGTGCACCTAGAAAAAGAACAGAATAACAGCAATTTGGGGGAACAAGGGAAGACAACCATAAAGTCTGACTGCATGAGAGGTCAGGCAAAAAGCGGTATATTTTTGTTCTTGCAGAGAGCCTATAAATGGACACGCAAGTAAGAGAGATATCACTAAATTCTTTTCCTAGAAAGGATTATTAATATTAAGACCCTGGGAAAGGAATTCATTCCTGGGGGGAGGTCTATAAGCAGCCGCTCTGGGAATGTCTGTCCTATGCAGTTGAGATAAGGACTGACATACTCCCTGGTCTCCTGCAGTACTCTCAGGCTTACTAGGGTGGGGAAAATCCCTGCCCTGGTAAATATGAGGTCAGACTGTTTCTTTGCTCTCCAACCCTGTTTTCTGTTGTTTAAGATGTTTATCAGAGGGGGCTCCCAAGATGGCCAAATAGGAAGAGCTCCAGCCTCCAGCTCCCAGCATGAGTGACACAGAAGATGGATGATTTCTGCATTTTCAACTGAGGTACCAGGTTCATCTCTCTGGAGCACGTCGGATAGTCGGTGCTGGTCAGTGGGTTCAGCCCAACCAGCGAGAGCTGAAGCAGAGTGAGGCATCGTTTCACCTGGGAAGTGAAAGGGGGAAGGGAATTCCTTTTCCCAGCCAAGGGAAACTGAGACACACAACACCTGGAAAATCGGGTAACTCTCACTCTAATACTGTACTTTACCAAGGGTCTTAACAAATGACACACCAGGAGATTATATCCCACACCTGGCCCGCAGGGTCCCACGACCACGGAGCCTCCCTCATTGCTAGCACAGCAGTCTGAGATCAAACTGCAAGGTGGTAGTGAGGCTGGGGGAGGGGTGCCCGCCATTGCTGAGGCTTAAGTAGGTAAACAAAGCCACCAGGAAGCTCGAATGGGTGGAGCCCACAGCAGCTCAAGGAGGCCTGCCTGCCTCTGTAGACCTCACCTCTGGGGACAGGGCACAGCTAAACAAAAAGCAGCAGAAACCTCTGCAAATGTAAATGTCCCTTTCTGACAGTTTTGAAGAGGGCAGTGATTCTCCCAGCACAGAGGTTGAGATCTGAGAATGGACTGACTGCCTGCTCAAGTGTGTACCTGACCCCTGAGTAGCCTAACTGGGAGACATCCCCCACTAGGTGCAGACTGACACCTCAGACCTCACATGGCTGGGTACACTTGTGAGACGAAGCTTCCAGAGTAGGAATCAGACAGCAACACTCACTGTTCAGCAATATTCTATCTTCTGCAGCCTCTGCTGCAGATACCCAGGCAAACAGGGTCTGGAGTGGACCTCAAACAAACTCCAACAGACCTGCAGGTGAGGGTCTTGACTGTTAGAAGGAAAACTAACAAACAGAAAGGACACCCACACCAAAACCCCATCAGTATGTCACCATCATCAAAGACCAAAGGCAGATAAAACCACAAAGATGGGGAAAAAGCAGAGCAGAAAAGCTGGAAATTCAAAAAATCAGAGCGCATCTCCCCTCCAAAGGAATGCAGCTCATCACCAGCAATGGAACAAAGCTGGATGGAGAATGACTTTGACGAGTGAGAGAAGAAGGCTTCAGTTGATCAAACTTCTCAGAGCTAAAGGAGGAACTATGTACCCAGCGCAAAGAAACTAAAAGTGTTGAATAAAGAATGGATGAATGGATAATTAGAATAATCAATGCAGAGAAGACCATAAAAGAACTGATAGAGATGAAAACCATAACATGATAACTACATGACAAATGCACAAGTTTCAGTAACTGACTCGATCAACTGGAAGAAAGAGTATCAGTGATTGAAGATCAAATGAATGAAATGAAGCAAGAAGAGAAATGTAGAGAAAAAAGAGTAAAAAGAAATGAACAAAGCCTTCAAGAAATATGGAATTATGCAAAAAGACCAAATCTACGTCTGATTGGTGTGCCTGAAAGTGACGGGGAAAATGGAACCAAGTTGGAAAACACTCTGCAGGAGAACTTCCCCAACCTAGTAAGGTAGGCCAACATTCAAATTCAGGAAATACAGAGAATGCCACAAAGATACCCCTCGAGAAGAACAACTCCAAGACACATAATTGTCAGATTCACCAAAGTTGAAATGAAGGAAAAAATGTTAAGGGCAGCCAGAGAGAAAGGTCGGGTTACCCACAAAGGGAAGCCCATCAGACTAACAGCAGATCTCTCAGCAGAAACTCTCCAAGGCAGAAGAGAGTGGGGGCCAATATTCAACATTCTTAAAGAAAAGAATTTTAAACCCAGAATTTCATATCCAGTGAAACTAAGTTTCATAAGTGAAGGAGAAATAAAATCCTTTACAGACAAGCAAATGCTTAGAGATTTTGTCACCACCAGGCCTGCCTTACAAGAGATCCTGAAGGAAGCACTAAACATGGAAGGGAAAAACTGGTACCAGCCATTGCAAAAACATGCCAAAATGTAAAGACCATCGATGCTAAGAAGAAACTGCATCAACTAATGAGCAAAATAACCAGTTAATATCACAATGACAGGATCAAGTTCACACATAACAATATTAACCTTAAATGTAAATGGAATAAATGCTCCAATTAAAAGACACAGACTGGCAAACTGGATAAAGAGTCAACACCCATCAGTTTGCTGTATTCAGGAGACCCATCTCACATGAAGAGACACACATAGGCTCAAAATAAAGGGATGGAGGAAGATCTACCAAGCAAATGGAGAAAAAAAAAGCAGGGGTTGCAATCCTAGTCTCTGATAAAACAGACTTTAAACCATCAAAGATCAAGAGACAAAGAAGGCCATTACATAATGGTAAAGGGATCAATTCATCAGGAAGAGTTAACTCTCCTAAATATATATGCACCCAATACAGGAGCACCCAGATTCATAAAGCAAGTCCTTAGACACTTACAAAGAGACTTAGACTCCCACACAATAATAATGGGAAACTTTAAAATCCTACTGTCAACATTAGACAGATCAACGAGACAGAAAGTTAACAAGGATATCCAGGAATTGAACTCAACTCTGCACCAAGTGGACCTAATAGATATCTACAGAACTCTCCACCCCAAATCAACAGAATATACATTCTTCTCAGCACCACATGGCACTTATTCCAAAACTGACCACATAACTGGAAGTAAAGCACTCCTCAGCAAATGTACAAGAACAGAAATTATAACAAACTGTCTCTCAGACCACAGTGCAATCAAACTAGAACTCAGGACTAAGAAACTCAATCAAAACCGCTCAACTACATGGAAATTGAACAACCTGCTCCTGAATGACTACTGGGTACATAACGAAAGAAGGCAGAAATAAAGATGTTCTTTGAAACTAATGAGAACAAAGATACAACATACTAGAATCTCTGGGACACATTTAAAGCAGTGTGTAGAGGGAAATTTATAGCACTAAATGCCCACAAGAGAAAGCAGGAAAGATCTAAAATTGATACTCTAACATCACAATTAAAAGAACTAGAGAAGCAAGAGCAAACACATTCAAAAGCTAGCAGAAGGCAAGAAATAACTAAGATCAGAGCAGAACTGAAGGAGATAGAGACACAAAAAACCCTCCAAAAAATCAATGAATCCAGGAGCTGGTTTTTTGAAAAGATCAACACAATTGATAGACTGCTAGCATGACTAATAAAGAAGAAAAGAGAGAAGAATCAAATAGATACAATAAAAAATGATAAAGGAGATATCACCACCAATCCCACAGAAATACAAACTACCATCCAAGAATACTATAAACACCTCTATGGAAATAAACTAGAAAACCTAGAAGAAATAGATAATTTCCTGGACACTTACACTCTCCCAATACTAAACCAGGAAGAAGTTGAATCCCTGAATAGACCAATAGCAGGCTCTGAAATTGAGGCAATAATTAACAGCCTACCAACCAAAAAAAGTCCAGGACTAGATAGATTCACAACCGAATTCTACCAGAAGTACAAGGAGGAGTTGGTACCATTCCTTCTGAAACTATTCTAATAAATAGAAAAACAGGGAATCCTCCCAAACTCATTTTATGAGGCCAACATCATCCTGATACCAAAGCCTATTAGAGACACAACAAAAAAGAGAATATTAGACCAATATCCCTGATGAACATCGATGCAAAAATCCTCAATAAAAAAATATCAGCAAACCGAATCCAGGAGCACATCAAAAAGCTTTTCCACCATGATCAAGTGGGCTTCATCCCTGGGATGCAAGGCTGGTTCAGCATATGCAAATCAATAAACGTAATCCAGTATATAAACAGAACCAAAGACAAAAACCACATGATTATCTCAATAGATGCAGAAAAGGCCTTTGACAAAACTCAACAGCCCTTCATGCTAAAAACTCTCAATACATTTGGTATTGATGGAACCTATCTCAAAATAATAAGAGTTATTTATGACAAACCCTCAGCCAATATCATACTAAATGGGCAAAAACTGGAAGCATTCCCTTTGAAAACTGGCACAAGACAGGGATGCCCTCTCTTACCACCCCCTATGTTGGAAGTTCTGGCTAGGGCAATCAGGCAAGAGAAAGAAATCAAGGGTATTCAGTCAGTAAAAGAAGAAGTCAAATTGTCCCTGTTTGCAGATGACATGATTGTATATTTAGACAACCCCATCGTCTCGGCCCAAAATCTCCTTAAGCTGATAAGAAACTTCAGCAAAGTCTCAGGATACAAAATCAATGTGCAGAAATTATAAGCATTCTTACACACCAGTAACAGATGAACAGAGAGCTAAATCATGAATGAACTCCCATTCACAATAGCTTCAAAGAGAATAAAATACCTAGGAATCCAACTTACAGGGGATGTAAAGGACCTCTTCAAGGAGAACTACAAACCACTGCTCAGTGAAATCAAGAGGACACAAACAAATGGGAGAACATACCATGCTCATGGATAGGAAGAATCAATATTGTGAAAATTACCATACTGCCCAAGGTAATTTATAGATTGAATGCCATCCCCATTAAGCTATCAATGACTTTATTCACAGAATTGGAAAAAACGGCTTTAAAGTTCATATGAAACCAAAAAAGACCCTGCATTGCCAAGACAATCCTAAGCCAAAAGAACAAAGGTGGATGCATCACGCTACCTGACTTCAAACTATACTACAAGGCTACAGTAACCAAAACAGCATGATACTGGTACCAAAACAGAGATATAGACCAATGGAACAGAACGGAGCCCTCCAAAATAATACCACACATCTACAGCCATCTGATCTTTGACAAACCTGACAGAAACAAGAAATGGGGAAAGGATTCCCTATTTAATAAATGGTGCTGGGAAAACTGGCTAGCCATAAGTAGGAAGCTGAAACTGGATCCTTTCCTTACTCCTTATACGAAAATTAATTCAAGATGGATTAGAGACTTAAAAGTTAGACCTAAAACCATAAAAACACTAGAAGAAAACCTAGGTAATACCATTCAGGACATAGGCATGGGCAAGGACTTCATATCTAAAACACTAAAAGCAATGGCAACAAAAGCCAAAATTGACAAATGGGATCTAATTAAACTAAAAAGCTTCTGTACAGCAAAAGAAACTACCATCAGAGTGAACAGGCAACCTACAGAATGGGAGAAAATTTTTGCAATCTACTCATCTGACAAAGGGCTAATATCCAGAACCTACAAAGAACACAAACAAATTTACAAGAAAAAAGTAAACAACCCCATCAAAAAGTGGGCAAAGGATATGAACAGACACTTCTCAAAAGAATACATTCATACAGCCAACAGACATGAAAAAATGCTGATCATCACTCACCATCAGAGAAATGCAAATCAAGACCACAATGAGATACCATCTCACACCAGTTAGAATGGCATTCATTAAAAAATAAGAAAACAACAGGTGCTGGAGAGGATGTGGAGAAATAGGAACACTTTTACAGTGTTGGTGGGACTGTAAACTAGTTCAACCATTGTGGAAAACAGTGTGGTGATTCCTCAAGGATCTAGAACTAGAAATACCATTTGACCCAGCCATCCCATTACTGGGAATATACCCAAAGTATCATAAATCATGCTGCTATAAAGACACATGCACATGTATGTTTATTGCAGCACCATTCACAATAGCAAAGACTTGGAATCAACCCAAATGTCCATCAGTGACAGACTGGATTAAGAAAATGTGGCACATATACACCATGGAATACTATGCAGCCATAAAAAAGGATGAGTTTGTGTCCTTTGTAGGGACATGGATGCAGCTGGAAACCATCATTCTCAGCAAATTATCGCAAGAACAGAAAATCAAACACTGCATGTTCTTACTCATAGCTGGGAATTGAACAATGAGATCACTTGGTCGCAGGAAGGGGAACATCACACACTGGTGCCTATTGTGTGGAGGGTGTAGGGGGAAGGGATAGCATTAGGAGATATACCTAATGTAAATGACGAATGAATGGCTGCAGCACACCATCATGGCACATTTATACATATGTAACAAACCTGCACATTTGCACATGTACCCTAGAACTTAAAGTATAATAATAATATAAAAAAGATGTTTATCAAGACAATATGTGCACCGCTGAACATAGACCTTTATCAGTAATTCTGCTTTTGCCCTTCGAAGCATGTGATCTTTGTTACCTACTCCCTGTTCATACACCCCCTCCCCTTTTGAAATCCCTAATAAAAACTTGCTGGTTTTGCGGCTCAGGTGGGCATCACGGTCCTACTGAAATGTCACGTCACCCCCGAAGGCCCAGCTGTAAAATTCCTCCCTTTGTACTCTTTCTCTTAATTTCACAGCTGGCCAACACTTATGGAAAATAGAAAGAATCTATGTTGAAATATTGGGGGTGGGTTCCCCTGATAGAGAACCACTTCAGACTTCTGGCCTCCAAAGCTGTAAGATACTACATTTGTATTCTTTTAAGCCACTAAATTCATGTTAATTTGTTACAGCAGCATGGGAAACTAATACAATACTAATGGATGCATCATAGGGACTTTTAGAGGAATCATAAATGTGAAACATGTAGATCAGTGTTGGCTTCATTAGTACAATTATTTTTAATCGGTGGCCCAAATTGCAAATGTTATACTCTTCATGAAGAAAACAAACCTTGAAAGATACATAATTTGACTATGGAGAAAGTAATAGTGTAAGGAAAAGTGAAAACCTAGGGATAAGAACATACTTTAAGAAGGAAATTACAGTGTTTTAAGAAACATGACATAAATTTGGATAGCTTTAATAAGGTCAGTGAATAAGAGCCTTGAAATATAGATGATGGAATTAAAATTTAAGACAGTGTTAAATTGAGGGTCCTTATACACTTTTAAGCACTGGAATAAACAGTTATAAGTATTTTAAAAAGTGGGATTAGACTAAAATAAAGAAAACTATTTACGAGGGCATTTCTGTCTCACAGGCTAAAATAAGCATGTAGTTAGGGATGAAGAAAGTGGAAATGGAGAAAGAATATATTTAACTAAACTAATTATTGATAGCCAGATGAGTACCATTTATTATCAGCCATTACATTCTAAGCCATCATCATCTCTTTCTTTTTATTTTTTTTTTTAATTTGTATTTTTTTCTTTTTTTTTATAGAAAGAGGGTCTTGCTCTGTTCCCAGGCTGGTCTTAAACTCCTGGCCTCAAGCAATCCTCTCACCCTGGCCCTGAAAGTGCTGAGATTATAGGCATGAACCACAGCACCCAGCCTCATCATCATCTCTTGCCTGGTCTACTTCCTAACTGGTGTTTCTACTTTTCTTCTTACACCTGTCATAGCCTGATTTCCCCAGAAAGCAGAGGTGGGACCAAAGCTTATGTGCTTCTCTTGTATGAGAAGTGCAATCTCAAGGACGCAGGAATAAGGAAAAAGGTAGGTGAGGAAGAGAAGGTGGAAGAGCTAATAAGAGGGTGTGTTAACATGCTAGCTTGTTATCAACACAATGGGTTGCTCATTCTTTTAAGGTGACATTTTAAGAGACCACAAGTATTACACCATCTCTCGACAGTCTGTCCTGTGGGAGGAAGGAAGAAACTTTTATTTACTGGTTCCCTTCTAATGATCAAAGATTCAACTTGGACACTTAACTCTCCTACAACTCCAGATTATGCTTATAGGGACACTAGTAAGATCCCACGCATCTCACTCCTCAGTGGCTTCAAGGTAGTCCTAGGAGAGTCATAAGGCACAGGCAAGTAGAAGGCAATGCTGGGCTATACCCACACTCATTTGGAACCCATGATGACTGGGACAAAACGAGTGGCCAATGATCCCAGAGACAGACGCAGCTGAGCATATCTGACGAGGTGCATGAGAGAAATCGTATACACCTCCTTGCACTCCTCTGTTTACATTGCACAGCGATCACTGTAGAAGCTAAATGAAGATTGTGTCAATCTCCAACAGCTCCCTTATATCTGTAATACAATTCAGCTCTCTACCTTGACACCAGACTCTCTAGTTACATCTCCTTTTTGCTCACTATTCTCCAGCTGTGGTGGTCTTTTTGCTGTTTCCCGAACATGCTGAGCTTCTTTTCCCTCTCAGCAGCTGGACACAGGTGTTCCCCTTCCTGGATATAGCCTGACCTAAGATACTTAAATCTTAGCATGTTTCCCTTGGGTCATTCTGATCTTTTCTCAGATGTCACATTTTGGGAAATGCTCTCCCTGTTCAGAGTTTATATACCTTCTCCCAAACATTTTATTTTCCATTACCTGTCTTTAGCTTATGCTATAATATGTCAGTACCTGAAAGTATATTGTGTGTGCATTTGTTTCTTTCAGTGTCTGCTTCTTTCCCTAGAACACAAACTCCATCAGGTCTGGAAATTTACTTGTCTTGTTCCATAATATATTAGCCCTGGAACATAGCACACACTACATAAATATTTGCAGTATTTGCTGAATTACTGAACATGTGACTTCAGTTTTACCATAACACTGTTTATGTAAAAAATATACCTCAGTAGAATAAAAGATATTTTATGTATTAAATGGTGTCCATATAAATTATTTTTCAAACTGAGACACTGAAAATAACGCCAATATTTTGCTAAGTACCTATTAAATCGATGATCATATAATTCATTGTCCAAACTGGAAAAGTGTAAGAGGGACCTCTTAAAAATTACACTAATACACTAATAATTACACGTTGTGTCCTAAGTACTCTCCCAGGTGTTTAAGCATGTCATAGCTTTTCCTCCTGAAGGTATAAATTGTTTGTTTCCACTATATTAGAGTATTCGCTTTGTGGTTTTGACTCAGGAAAAATTGTTTTCAATAACCTCTGGCAGGAAATTTACTCCGTTTAAGAGATCCAATGGGGAAAACAGATTTCTCTTAATCTAAAAGCATTTGTGCCATGCCAAATTCCGAGTGCATATTTATTCATTATCTTTCCTGTATTCTGCCCTCTCTTCCACTGTTCAAGTATTAAGACATAATTTACGGTTAATTTTGTGGGAACATACATGCTATATATGCACTGAAAAAATAAGCTTTGGAAATAAACTCACGAGTGTTTTTTTAAGTTAAATTCTCTAATGTTGCATTATTTTAAAAATTGATGAAATATCAGGTAGGTAAGTGGAAGTTAAGCATTGTTTTCATTAAATTTATAACTTGTGAGCATTCCTTGGTTGAAAGAAATCTGAAGTAATAAAATTATAAGGTTAAAACTTTAAGAGGGGAAAAGTATAAAGTAAGATAAATAAGTCAATTTTTGAATACGCTGATAACTTAAACAAAGAACATAGTTAATAAAGTTCCCATATTATCCACTATTTGCATTCCTAATTTTGCTCTTTCATAGGCAATAGTATTTATAAAACTACCTCAAGTTTGTATACCATTTAACTGCTTCCAAAGCTCATGTATATATACTGTTTTATATGGTCCTCACAAAACATCCTCACATTAGGTAGTGCTGACATAATCATTTTTATTATATAGATGTGGGTACTAATCCTCAAGGATAATTTACTTGTCCAAGGTTACACAAGGCTTAATTTAGGACTTAAACAGAGGCTTCCTAAATTCACATTTCTTTTATTCCTCGAAACAAGTCTTTAACTTTTAATTTTAGGAATTCTAAAGAAGTGTTGTAAAATCAAAACTGAATCTTACTACTTCTTGCTTATCACTTGGTTGTGATTTTCAGTGGAAGTTGTCATATTCAGAGGCAGTATAAGAACAGATGTAAATGGAAAAAAAATGATAATATTCAACAGTCTTTGATTGTGACAATTAGGGTGAGAGAAAGGAAAATCATTACATTTAGGTTTTGTTTAGTCATTTAAAATTTCATTCCTCTCTCAAGTATTCAGTTAGTAAAAACAAACAACAACAACATCAACAAAAAGGTCCTTTGGCTATTGCCTCAATTTTCTTTCCATTTAGAAGACAATGACTTGACAATAAAGTGATTTGTTGTTTTAAGAATATAGCTACTAGATGTAAAATCCTCAATTCAAATCATTATGATAACAGCTTGATGTGGTGATGTAGCATGTTCTAAGAACCTTTATGTTGTCTAATTGATGAAGTGCTCAGATGCATGACTCAGAAATGCTATATCCATTTCTAAGAAATTCTCATAAAAAATTCACATCCTTTCAGCTAAGAAGGAAAACCTTTGTGCATGTCACTTGCACTTGCAGTGATTGCCAAGAGACTGGGAGGTTGCTATTAATAAGGATCCCTGCTGTTGCTGCACTCAGTGATTTATCACCTTCACATCTCTAAATGGGAGGAGGTCAGATCAGACAGAGGAAGCCATTCATTCAAAGATGGCATTTCCCTTTCCACTGCCAGTGCTTTAAAATACAGTAATTCATTCTTAATTAATGGCTGTCTTTTGTGGCATTATGGTTCTGTTCAGTGAGGTTTACAACACAAACTGCTACTTTCTAATATAATTATTCAATGACATTACCATCAATGTTAGAAGTGTACCACTGCCATCAAGAGCCCTGGCTCCTCTCCCTTATTGAAGAAATCTGCCACTACATCAAGGTTCATTCAGTGGATAAAGATTAAGGAATCGTATGATTTAAAATGCTATACTACATATTATTGTCTTTCTAAACTCAAATTTATAGTCAGTGACATTTGCTTACCTATCCTTTCTCATTAACATTTATGAAAGCATACAATTATTTTATAGCCCTAATAGATGAGAT
This sequence comes from Trachypithecus francoisi, assembly GCF_009764315.1. Taxonomy (NCBI): domain Eukaryota; kingdom Metazoa; phylum Chordata; class Mammalia; order Primates; family Cercopithecidae; genus Trachypithecus; species Trachypithecus francoisi. The sequence continues at coordinate 83,226,953 of NW_022681469.1, forward strand.
ACTTAGCAATGCGTTACTGACTTTTGATATCTTTACAAGGCAGCTCAATAATAAATAGTTGAGGTCCTTAGAATGTAACATCAAACCTGATTTACCAGTACTGGGTTTTCTTATCTCTTAGAACTGAAATGTATAGCAATGAAAAATAAATTTATCATTCACTGAGAATATTCATCTAGACCTGAGACATCAAATTTACATGTTTTTCTTAGGTATCTCATCAATTTTTGGATAAGGCTAATGGATAGCAATGTTTCTTTGGAGAATATCTGATAATTAAGAAAAAATATTCCACTCTTTTTTGTAGTCTAATACTATGCATTCTGGTTTCAGATTTTCTTTTCAGTTACTTCATTTTAATATATCCTTCTTAGTACATTTTAATATATACCTCTTGGAAATATTATCATTTCATTTAGAGGCAAATTATCACCAGGTCACATGGAGACTGAGTGGAAAGTGGTATGAAAACAGAAAAAATATTCTAAGTTGTGTTAGTAAATAGAGATCTGTCCAATTCTACGCTATGGTAATGAATCAATGTCTGAAAGGCACTTGGGAAAATTATCAAGAAAGCACCTTTTGACTATTTTGTGTGACATTCCAGCTGTCCATAAAGAATTACAGGAGTCTTGACTTTTTAAAAAGTTTTGGATACAAAAAACAAATCATAGCAATGTATTTAAACATTAAGTGGGCTTTGCGCATATTGCTAACTTTTAATTAGCACTTACCACGTTCTTCCCAATAACATCACTTCAAATACGGACCAGTGGTTAGACATTTAATACAGACTAGATTGACAGTCTTCTGATGCCATATAGCAATTTGGTGGTTCTTAGGTTATTTTCTTCTAGAGATGCCCTGATTTTTAAGGAACCCAAAGTGAATCTACAGGCTTTTTATGATTTTTCATACCACGTTGGATACTTGCATGTAAATGTTTTCAATGTAAAACTGTCCTGCTAATGACAGTCTCGAAGGAGATCTCTTTTTTGACCTTCATGTCACTGACTTGTTGGATTAAAATCAAACCCTACATTTCTTCTGAGAAACATATTGACTGATGTACCAAAGCAGGTGGTGGCAATAAACTTCAAGAGAAAGCTTTACCATTACATTAAAAGATGAAATAACACATTTATTTGTTTTCACTTAAAATAAGTAGATTACTATGTGTTTGTATCAATTTTTATGATACCAGGTTTAATCAACCTTTTAATTAACTGAAGACTATATTCTCTTGGAATTTTTTATTGTTGCATTTGCCCTCATATTTTGTATTTAAACGTCTATTTTGGAATAATCACAGAAAAGTTGCAAAGATTGTATGTAGAGTTCCCATATAGCCCTCGCACAGTTTTTCTTAAAGTTAACATTTTGGCAAAACTAAGAAATTGGCAAAACTGAGATACCAATACTAGTATATTACTATTAACTGAATTATAGGTTTTATTTGGATTTCACCAGTTTGTCCACTGATGTCCTTTTTCTGTTCCAAGATCTAATCCAGAATCCCCCATTGCATTTTGTTGTCATATCTCCTTAGGATACTCTATAAACTGTGACAGTTTCTCAGACTTTCCTTGTTTTTGATGTTTTGATGACTTTGACATGCTTTGAGGAGTACTAGTCACATCTTTCAGAGTTTCCCTCAATTTGGGTTCGTCTAATGTTTTGCTCATGATTAACCTGTGGTTACTGGTTTTGTGAACAAGTACCTCAGAGATGGAGTGGTCTTCTCCTAACAATAAATAGGGTATATTAGATTAACATGACACTACTAGTGATCTTAAATGTAATCATCTGGTAAAGGTAATGTTTGCCAGGATATTCCACTATAAAGTTATTATTTCCTCTTTCCAGACTCCCTTATATGGAGGTGAGTCATTAAACACAGTTTATACTCTAGAGGGTGGGTTAAACTCTACCTCCTGGATGGGGGCGGGGGGTATCTAAAAGATTATTTTAAATCTTCCATAAAGAAGACTGGTCCTTTCTTTCATTTTTTAAAGATAACATTGACAATAGAACCACTATCCCATGACTGTTACCCTGAAGTGGATATCATTCACTCACATGTGAGCATATCCACATTACAAAGGAAGTTGGAATAAAAGTTATTTTGATAGTCTCATCAATTACTGACCTCTTTAGCTTTCTACCATAGAAAAGACATGTATTTTCACCTTTGGAAATTACTAGTTTTCATATTTTAATGAAAAGAGGTTGCACTTAAAAGTGAGAATCTAAAATACTATTAGGAGACATGATTATTTATAATGAGAAAGTCACATTAAATCTGTTAAATATTTTTATAATGTTTTATATCTTTAACATTTCTTACAATCACTTTTATGAATTGTACTTCTTTCAAAGATGTGAAGTAGCCCTATGGATGGAAACAAATAGGTGCACTTGGCCTGCTTCTCTAAGCCGAGGTGAGTTTACTTGCAATTCTAAGAATTAAAATTCCTCTCCCTTAAGTGAGTTTAAATTAAAAATAAAGTGAATTTGAGAATATCAAAATATAGAAAAATTCAATCAAATTTTAAAATCAGTACTAATTGTACTTGTTATTGGAATGTAATTTAGTTTTCTTAATTTGGTTTCTAATGGTTTATTCATTTATTATTTTATACCATAACTTCTATGTCTAGTATAGTACATGTCAAGCTCTGCGCTGGATGCTTATAAATACATATAGAAAAGACAGTCTGTGCCTGTAAAAAAATGACTAGCATGGGTAGAAAGACATATGGCTGAATCAACAATATATTGACAGTTCACATGTGCTGCTACAGGGATAGAAAGGGGTGTTTGTGTGGCACAAAACCCGGAGAGTTTAATTTCCTTGGAAGGCCATGGAAAAAGTCTCAGAGGAAGTAATATTTACTTTAAGCCTTAAGGAGTACATTAACTGAAAGGACGAAGGACAAGTAGAGATTCTTGGCAGAGAGCAAAGTATATAAAAAGGTACAATGATATTAACATAATAGGCCACTTTCAGGGAAATGGAAACAATTTTTGCATGACAGAATGTGTATGCAGGTTGCTGGTAAGAAGGCAGGAGAAGAGAGCAGTGAGGAAGAGAAAGGGTTTATGCCATGTTGATGAATTTGTACTTTAATCTAAAGACTAAGGAATTCTAAGTAGGGAAGTTATATAATATTTATTGTATTTTTAAAGAGCAGTCCAGCACAGTGTCAAGACAAAGAGGCCAGATAGAATACAGCTGCAGGAGAGAATGTGTGAGGGCCTGAGTATCACAATGGGAGTGGAGATGGGTGGGTCATTTGGAAAACTGTTTCAGAAGACAAAAATTATAAGAGTTACTGACATGATTAAATTTGAATAGTAACAAACAAATTTCTCTTTGGGCAAAGCTTGGGTAACAGGAGGGTGAGATGAAGTTTGTTGTACATAAAGAAAGTGACTCAAACTTACTCATGAAAATAATTAGTAGGCAATTGGAGATAAAACCATTCCCCAATTATTAGTTTGTTCTTGAAAACTCTTATTAGGGAAAAGTATTAAAGCAGTCTAAAAAGTATTTGTCACAAAAATTGTTACTATTCAAACAATGGAATATTTTAAAGATACATGTATATATTCTCAATATTTCTGTAATTTAAACTTTATTCACTCTTCCCCTAAAAAACCCTCAGAACAAAGCCAAGAGACATAATGAAAAGTCATATAAATGGTGTACAATATTATTAAAGCTATAAACTTCCAAACTATGTACAAACTATTGTCAGGGTCAATCTCATAATTCACAGGACTTCTTTTTCAAAAAGGAAGACATGCTATTAAAGGTACTAAAATATAAATCTTTTACTTTCAAACATATTTTCTTACAAAATGAAATAGGGCAATAATGATATATGAATAACAATACAAACTTATAAATTATTAAAAAATAGTCTCTTTGGAGTCACACGTTGATACAGTAAAATAAATCATAATACTTTGTTAATGTGATATATTTATTGATCATAAGATTTTTTGCAGTTTATAGTCGCAGCAAACACCGAGAATGAAGTACACAGACAATTGCAGCTGAGCAGGGCAGGGAACAACTCCTCTGAGAGAGTGTCACCCCAAGATCCGTCCACCAAATATTTGAGAGAGCTTGTTTAAACTACAATTCAGACAAACAAGAGACATCCACCAGGTGGCAATTTGTGGTCCAGTCATGAGGCACATATGGCCCATACGGCCTTGTTTATTGCATCTAAAAGCACTCACACCACATTCTCCTGAGGCTGTTTTCAGTGCTCCTTATCACACATTCTGCTCCTTGCCCTGTTTTCAGGGTAAAGGAGTTTCAGCCTCATGTACAAACAACATGCACACAGTGCCTCAGTATTTTTCCATGCTCCAACCTCAAATGCCTTGTACATAAGCTTGGATATATTGCTGTGCATCCCCACATATCTCCCCCTTCTTTAATTCTTAAAGCATGCTGGTTATCTAATGCAAGGTAAGCTTCTATCATTCTTCCCTAGTCATAGATGTGTTGGGTGGCAGCACAGAGCTATTTGTAGATGTCTAGCAAACAGATTTAAAAAAGAATAAGTATAGTGGCCATCACCCAAATGTGTATGTTTGACTCAGACAACCAAGTATTTGGGTTTAACAATCAAAAGTCTTCTTGTAATTGCTGAAGGGTATTTGTTTGTAATTGCTGTGACCATTCTTCACGTTGCTTCTTTAACTCGCACTCAAGAGTGGAAACTTGAGAAGATAGGTGGTCGTGACAAGCCCCTCATAGATATGCTTTCACCCTCTTTCAAGCATACTGGGAGCTATCATATGGCAAAGGTGTAACACAGATAGAGTTATATTGCCAATCACAATATAAATTTTGATGGGTAATGAATGCCTGTTGTTGATCTCCTAGCCATTCAATGGCGCTTCAGGGGCCTCTAGGTGAGACAAAATACTCTTATGAATGTTTACTTGTTCTTGAAATTCATGGGCTACATCGTATAGCATGTGGTTCACAACTGAGGCTGTATGAATAGATTCTGTCAAAGAGACAGCTGTAGTAGTGGCAATTGTTAATATAATAATAGCTGAGACTAAAAAGGCAATTAAAGTGGCCAGAATTTTTTTTTTTTTTGGTAGTACTAGACAGTACTTTTCTAAATAACTGCAGGGTAGAATCCCCTTCCCAGTTCCTGGTTAAATTTACAGGGAGCTACAATTCTGTATGCCATTTTAAGATTATGACATAGGTTATATTTAACTGTATAATGTTTTGATGAGACAAGCATGTAGTATACCAACTACTGGAAGAGACTATAAAAGGATTATTAATTACTATTAATACTATAAAAGATTGATTCTGCTCTATGTTAGGAACACTTTGCCCAAACAGAATTATATAGGGGTGCGTAGTACAAATCAGGACTGTATCAGTAACATTATTGTGCAAGGAGAGGGTGTAGTTGTCACTGCTACTAGTGTAATTACCATATGAAAAAACTCGTTAAAAAAAAAGGAAGTCCTAGTCTCCAAGTTTGGGTATGAGCAGGGCTTAAAGCTTGTCCCGCTTTTAATTGTAACATTGGTCCTGAAAGCCCACATTCTGACCAAGTGATGGCACTATTGGAGGGACTCCCAAACCCAATAGTCTGATTTGCAGACATGAGATTACCATGGGGACCCCAATCTGGTAAGGTGCCATTATCAAACAGAGGCCCCTGACGTGGTGCAGGTTGTCTGCCCAGGGACTACTGGACAGCCTCAAACTTATATCTTCAGTATCTACTCAGATAGCATATAGGATGATCAGGCACTTGTACAACTTCATTAGAGACCTCAGTAAGATTAATCTAACAGCAGAAATAAAGGTCAAATTTGCAAGTTTAGCATCCCTTTTGGGCAGATAGTAAAGATGCTCCTGAGGAATGAGAGTAATACACTTATTGTGAGTAATTGTGGAAAAACAAGTGGAGGGATTACTAGATAACAGAGTCAAAGAGTCATTGAGTTTAATCTATCCTAAATTTTCAGTTAACGGGTAAGACAAGGGCATCCATCGACCTCCCGTCCAAGAAGTATCATTAGATGACAAAGGCAGGTCTGTATCCCACCATGTAATAACATGAAAAACAGGGGGATTCAGAACATGACTCCAATAAACATGTTCTTGAGCTGAGTCCACCTGGCAAAGAACAAGAATATCCAGCCACCCCAACATCCATGTCTGTCTTACTTTCTCAGAAGCTTCCCCAATTACTGCCAGATACATAAGAAACTGGTTCTGTGCAGCTGCAGAGACTCCCATGGCCATAAGCCGGATAGTTGTCTGTTGGTCCAACAGAGGTAGGTCTTCTTAAGGGTGGAGGAAAAGAGGGCAATGGCTTTTCTATTAGGGGAGGAAAAGGCTCCAGTCCATCCTCATCATCACTAGAAAAAGTGTCTTCTTTATGCCCTACTGAAGGGAATGAGGTGGGGGGAGGAGTCCCTCCCTGTTGTTCTGGTGCCTGCATTCTCTTTCCCTTTAAATTTTCTGAATTACCTTCAGGTGAAGAAAATGGGGGATCTGACTCAACATGATCTGGCATATAAAGAGTGTACAATGCAAAGTGTACCAGAGTCCAGGTGGTCAAAATGGTACTAAAATGACCCTGCTCAAATCCTCTTTTCAGGCAGGGACCCACCTGGTCCCATAACTCTAAGTCTAATATTCCTTGATCAGGAGAACAAGGGCATTCCTGTGAAACTAAAAACGTAAGTTTATGCAAAGTTTTAGACTTTACAGTGCCCTGGATAGCCTTAAGTAACTGTTGCACAGTTTTAAAAAACCTTTCTTCTCTTTGGTCAATTTCTGACCCATGATAACCCGACCCCTGGTATAATGTGAATCGGTTCCATCCTCTTGAAACAGGTTGGGACTGTCCCTTACTGATATTCCCCAACCATTGATGAGTTTACTTATTCCACGTGTAATTTTAAGGCAATCATGTCGGGGTGACCACTTGAAGCTTATAGCAGCAGTGAATGCTGAGAATGAAGTATTCAGAAAATTTCAGCTGAGCGTGAGCGGGGTGGGGAGCAGCTCCTCTGAGAGAGTGTCACCCCAAGATCTGTCCACGGAATATTTATTGAGAGAGCTTGTTTAAACTACAATTGAGACAAACAAGAGACATCCACCAGGTGGCAATTTGCGGTCAGATCATGAGGCACATATGGCCTTGTTTACTACATATAAAAGCACTCAGACCACATTCACAGGAGGCTGTTTTCAGCACTCCTTATCACACATTCCATTTCTTGCCCTGTTTTCAGGGTCAAGGAGTTTCAGTGTCATGCACAAACAACATGCATACTGTGCCTCAGTATTTTTCCATGCCTCGACATCAAATTCCTTGTACATAGCTTGAATATGTTGCCGTGCATCCCCAACATTTTTCTTCTCATTTTTCTACAATTTATACTTTTCTACTTCATCATTCCAATTAAATTGAAAGCAACATCAGTCCTTTTTGGGTGATGCAAGATAATTTTTAGTACATAATTTTTGATAATTGTTCATTTAGGGAAGAATCCACTGATGCAACTGTTACTGGAGCTAAGATTATTTTGTAGAGTGTGATATTAAGATAAATTTTGATTATTTTATAACATAAATTTTAGTACATCTAGGGCTAATGATTCAACATTTAGAAGTTTCTAAAGACCCATCTCAATGGCTCATACCTTTAATCCCAACACTTTGCGAGGCCAAGGTGGAAGGACATATTGAGCCCACAAATTCAAGACCACAGTGGGCAATATAGTGATACGTCAGCTCTACAAAAAATAAATTTTAAAAATTATATTAGCCAGGTGTGGTGGCATGTGCCTGTAGTCCCAGCTACTCGAGGCTGAGTTGAGAGAAATGCTTGAGACCGAGAGGTGGGGGCTGCAATAATCCATGATCACACCACTGCACTCCAGCTTGGCCAACAAGAGTGAGAGACCCTGTCTCAGTCAATCAATCAATCAATCAATCAATGCTTCTAAAATTATTTAACTCTTTACGTAGATCAATTTTGTGTAAATCTGAATTTAATTTTAAGTGTTAATTTATAAAATAAAAATTTAATGTTTCCTCTGAAGGCTCCTGTAACTATGGAGGTTGTATAAGAAACCAAACATGGCTTTATAGGATGTGTATAATTCAAAGTATCTATTTATATAATATATCACTGCATCTTCAATTATAGAAAAAATTAATTTTGAAAGTGTCTCTCTAATCGATTTGTTCATTAGAAGCTCATGTGAAAATTATTATTTTCCACTCAATGTGATGATCTTTAAAATTAATTTGCATTTCTAAACTTGTAGATATATGTTTTGCAATGTTGTAGTTTTCAAAATCAGAGATTCTGAACTCTTTTAAAAATTGTAATAACTCTCTGGTATGCATTATCGCAATGTCTACTTGTACACTTTTAAAAAAATAACTTATTAACAAAGCTTGCTACCTGATAGACTGTCCCAGCACTCAGGCCACAGTATTAAAATTTGCTATAGCTTAAACTTAGGGGGTGGAAAGTCAAACTGGCCTCCCGCTATGGGTCCCAACACTGCTTATATATGCAGTCCTTTCTCTCTCTCTCTCTCTCTCTCTCTCTCTCTCTTTCTATTTCTCTGCAGTGGCTGCAACTACTGCCCCTAATATTGTTTCTGCTACAGCTGTCACTGTCATCACTGTTAATCTGGGCCCAGTTCCCAGTCTGGCTGGCCTGCCCTAAGACCTAAGACCATACATATGAAAAACACTTAAGAAAGTTGCATTTGGAAAAGATTAATTCACTTGCTAAATTCCTAGTACAAATGATGCAATGGAGAGAGAGAGAGAAACATAAATTACCAATATTAAGAAAAAGAATTATCATCAGTAATTTAAAAAGAATTAGACCCAGATTTTACAGAATTCATTTATGAATACCACAAAACAGAGGTATAGAAAGACAACAAAAACAACAGCAACAACAACAAACAGACATACTATGGAAAGGACAAAATCTAATTTCCAGAGTTGCCACTTTATATTAAATGTCTATTTTTAACAAAAATACTTAGAAGATACATAAGGAAACTAGAAAGTTTGACCTTAATATAAGGAAAAAAACATTCAATAGAAACTATCTCCCAGGAAGCCCACATTTCAGATTTACTAGAAAAATATTTTAAATAATCTATTACAAATATATTCAAAGAAATCAAAGAAACCATGTCTAAAGAAGTAACAGTATGAAAATGATGTTTCTGAAAAATAGAGAGTATCAATAAAGAGACTGAAATGATAAAAATAGACAGTAACTGAAGTGAGGACTCGAGGTAAGAAGATGTTATGATCGTACAAAAGTCTTGGGTTTAATAGCCTGTACCACAATGGAGAGGAAAATTCACTGAAGTGACATCATGGAGCCATACATAGAACTTAGTAATTGATAGATTAAAGGAGAGAAAATACATCCTTTTAAGTCTTAGAAAATATTATAATTGAAGAAATTACATGCTTACTACCCCATCACTTTTAGTATGAATCGTTCTTCTGCTTCTTGTCAAGATGGTCCCCTTGGAAAGTGCTTTTCTTAAATGTACTTTTATTTCTGCTTTTATGATTTAGGTCATGAAATTATTCTTGCCTCAAAGTTTTTATATTTAAAGAACTTCTTGTTATTCTTCAAAATCTGTACATGTGCAATCTTTTAAAAAACTTTATATTTCAATTGTAATGGCCATATATTTTATTTCCTAGGACATGGTTGATTTTAACATACAATGTAGTTCCTTTTTTTCTGCCATCTTGGATGTTCTCTAAATGTATTATATACTTTATGTTGAGTAGAGTAAAAATAAATTTATTACTTAGGCATAAGAATATAATAATAGAACTATATATAATAATAGAACTATATATTGACAATATGCAGACACTGACACCAACAACACAAATTATATACATGATCAGTGGTTCTTAACCAGGGGTCACTTTGCCTCTGAGAAGCCACTTAGCAATTTCTGGAGACAAGAGGGCAGTGCTACTGGCCTCTAGTGGGCAGAGGATTGAGGGCTGCTTCTGAAAGTCATACAGTGCATAAGATGGCCATCCAAAACAAAGAATTACCTAGTCAAAAATTTCAACAGTGCCAAAATTGAGAAGCCCTCATTTAGGGACACGGTATATGATAGGAAGGCATTTCCTACAAATCCTGAAAAAACTATTTCTCAAAATAGCAAACATCTATATTAAGTTATTACAATACCAATTAAAACATGAATATGCAAACTATTTGGTTATAGGCAAAAATCCTAAATCCAAGAACTCTATTATAAAGTTGTCCTGATTAGAGTCTTCCATGATTGGACACTACAAGATAGTAAATGGGGAGAAATGCTTGTGAAAGCTAAAAGGGAGGGCTTGGAAAGTCAGGGAAGGCTGTTAGACCCTGAGGCAGCTCTGTCACCTATGACAGAGATAGGGAAGGAAAGATTGGGTAGAAAGAGCCTCAGACTGCAGCACAGGTCTGAGGAAGTCTCTGTCAAGATGATGGGAAGTGTTTGGACCAAAAATGCCAGCTGTAAGTATCTCATGTTGAACAGAATGTCTTGACTCTAGTGTTCCTGCTGTGCACAATCACTGGCTCAGAGCAGACCAGGGGAAGTGTTACTCATTTCACTTGTTTTAGTATGAAGTTAGATGTAATTTTTGATAAGTTTAAATTTCAAAGAAATACTGCTTAGAAACAGATCTAGATGTATTCACTTAAATAATTTAAAATAAAGCCAAAAGGAATTAATGTGTAATTTTGTATCAGTAACAACTTTTAGAGAAAGACAAGGAAAAATATGTCATATGCATTCTAAAAGTAGTTCTGAAAAGATTGCCACTTTGAAAATACAATTTTCATTTGAGCTTATGTTTATGTTTCAGCTAAAAATCTACTTAATGATAATAAAAGACCCTTAACTTATATCATAGCAACATTATCATTGCATCTGCTTTTAAATGTCACTATATCCCAGTTTCTTTATTTGTAGAATGTACCAGGTTATTCATCCTGGGTCCTCTTATACCTTCTCTTTCTGTCCCTTCCAAACCTATTATGTTACTAAAAGCCTGAAAACTCCATCTTCTTAATTACTCAGAAATCTATTAATTTAAACATTTTGAGGACAGCAATGAGGTGATAAATGTTGTGCATACAAAGACGACCAAACATTTTGGAAGATGACTTCTAGGGTCAAGACTGGATGCATATAGAAAAGTCAGGATCAATAATCAGTAGTCCACATCTAAGGTGGTGAGAGTGGAGAAGAGGAGGAGAGAAAGAATGTGGGAAATACTTGGGGAGTAACTGAAATATCTTGGGAAAGTGGGGAGAGAGATTCTCTGAGAAATGTCTAATACACTTTTTTTTTTTTCTGAGAACTGTCTAATGCACTTTTTTAGTAATTAACAGGTCCTCAGTGACCTTAAGAAGAAAGGCTTTAGTAAAATCACAGCAACAGGAAGCAAATCACAGGACAAGAAAAAAAGGAGGTCAGTCAGTAAACCTGATCATAAAGAAAAAGGAGAGAGATGTGATTAGATAGGGCAAGTAGGTTGCATGGATTTTCTTGTTTCTATTGGTTTATTAAGCTCTGCAGTAAGCTGAGAATATTTATATACTGGAGGAAAACAGCCTCTAGAACTACAGAGTTGAAAATACAGAAAGGAAAGGCAATAATCAAAGAAGTACAGTACGCAACAGCAAGTGAGAAATTAAATCAAAAATAGTATTCTGTTTTAAAGAGGATATTTTTAGCCTGAAGTTGTTTCTAGAGTTTTGAGATTATTTTTAAGGAAATAACATGTTCTTTAGTTATTACATGCTGAATTCTGGCATCAAATGAGTTTAGATTTTATTTATCTCTGGTGTGCAAGCAGAACACGTAAGTTTCTTAAGGCCATAGTGTGTCTAATTAAATAGATTTTCTTTTTAACTTCTGGCATAATGCCTTACACCTAGTGGGTGCTCAGTAAACATTTATTGATCCCTATATATGTATTTTTAAATATAAAGCCACTGCAAATATGAAGGTTGCTGTTTCATAGAAGTACTGAAAAGATACTAAAAGCACAATGGTAGAACAACATTGTAATTAGAGTTTGGAAATAATATTTAGACAAAACTTGGTATTTATCAGATCTATTTTCATGTTTAACGACATTGGTTGGCACATATTTAATGACTGTAACCAGAATGAGATCTATGATATGGATGCATGATGCTCAATTTTTCCAAAACATCAATAGCAACAAATGTTAAGGCATTTAGCAATGCTACATACTTTCAGAATACCTCTGTATACTTTCACAACATTGCCCTATAAGAAAGGAGGTATTACTGATCTCATCTTCTCAATGAAAAAAACAGAAGCAGTGAATAACTACCTCACCCAAAGTTTCAGATCTAGCCCTGCAAATCCTGGGACTTAAATTCAGATCTTCTGGATACTTATTCGTTCTTTCATTAATACTAACTCATATTTAATCCTCTAAATACCATATAAAACTCCCCCAAATGAGTAAGTTTATTGATATTAGAGGTATTTAAGAAAAGTAACTGACAGATTATAAGTTCTTTTTTTTTGATTCTCCAGAATGGTATATTTGTATTCCCTTTGTCCATTGCAACATTACTTATGATTTAGAGTAAATATCTTTAATGGACTTTTATAAAGTGTCTGTAATACACGAATATTTGATAATTATTCTCTTACCCTTAAAGGCTAGTCAAGTGTTAATTACTAAAATGTTCAGATTCTAGAATAAATGACTGGAACATAGGCTTAATTAAAAATGGAATAGGCCAATACAGTAATAATAATAATAATGACTACAAAATGTTTTATTGACCACTTACTGTTGTTGAGCACTGTGCTAACACTATTTGTACATATGCATTCATATATATATGTTTCACTTTTATCATCACAAAGCCCCTAATAAATAAGTGCATTCATTATCTTTAATTAAGGAAATCGAGATCTAATAGTGATTAAGTAAAAGTCAAAAATCACATATAGAGAAAATGGTGGAACCTGAACTGTTTGTAGCAGCCTGAATTCAAAACCAGTAGACTTAAACTACACTAGCTTGAGGGAAGAAGTGTAGTTTGAGATAATCCCTAAAGTAGGTTATGCTCTATATTTGATAATATGGTGGAACTGATGTCTAGAGAAATCCTCTTAGTGTAGAAAACCTTTAAATGCTAGATAAAATATAACATGTATATTTTCTTAATGCATGGCTGAGCTGATAAGAGAGGAACTCAGATGCAGAAAAAATAAGAAAGCATAAATGCAGTGAGAAAAGTAAATGCTGAAATCTGCATTTGCCAGAGGTATATTTTCGTTCATCTTGGCTGGTGCAGGGTTTGGCTGTAAAAGTTACAAGTGTACTGAGCATATGACAAAACCCTAAATCAGCTCAAAATGAGAAGTAAAATCCAGGACTTCTAAGGGATGCCAGGAGTCCCACAAGGTGAATCTATCCATGGCTAAACTACAGACAGAAGACAAAGATAATTTTCTGTCTTATCATTGTTTCTATTTGGAAGGGAATAAGCCAAAAGTATCCTATGAGAGTTCAAGGCCCTAATCCTATCTTTAAAGGAATGGATTATATGGCTTAAACTAGTGGTTGTCAAAGTTTTTCTGTAAATGACCAGAGAGTAAATATTTTAGGCTCTGTGAGCCACATGGCCTCTGTTGCAACCAACCACTTGATTCTGCCATTGTAATGGGAAAGCAGCCAAGGACAAAACATGTATGTAGCTGTGTGCCAGTAAAACTTTATTCATAAAAGCAGGCAGCAGGCTGAAATTGTTCTGCAGGCTGTAGTTTGAAAAACCTGGTCAAAAATATCTTAGGTAAAAAAAAAAAAAAAAAAAAAAAAAAAAAAAAAAAGCTTTAAATTGCTGCTTCTGGTAATGATCCAGGGACCTGGAAAAAGTAAACACAAATTTTCTCTGGAGGAAATAAGCTGAAAGACGTCAAAGAATTCCAGTAGCTAATGTTCCAAGAAACATGAATTCAACAGGAGAGGAGCAACCATGAGTGAACGTCAGTAAAAAACAACACATTACAGTTAAAGTGTGCAAAAACAGCAGAATTATACAACATTAAACATAGCCTAAGAAGATTTATTTGTTTAAAAGAAGAGCAATATGTAGTGAAAGTACGCTAAAGGAAGAGGCAAAAATGACCACGTAATTTGAAAAAGAGCCAATGAAATGATCACAATAAAAGGCATAGTTGTTTAGAAATTCATTGAGAATATTAAACATCAGATTAGATACAGGAGAAGGGATAATAAGTTGAAACATATTAATCTGTACAAATCATCCACAGTGTGGCATAGAGACATATGAATATGTGACAAGGACAGAAAGACTGAGAAGATCTAACATTTCTAATCAGTGTTCTGTTCAGAGAATATAGGAAGAATAAGGGAAGGTGATAGAAGAAATAATAACTAAATTTTTCAGAATTCATGAAAGATAACAGTTCTCATATTCAGAAAGCCAAGTGAATTTCTAGAGAGGTGTATACACATACACACATACACACACACGATTACCTAATCCCACCTAGAGAGCAGAGCACCAGACACAATAAATTTATTAAAGTTTCTCAAAATGCTATGAAAAAATTATCTGTCAACCTAGAATATTATGCTGGGCAAAGCATTCTTTCATAACAATCGTGAACTAAAGACATTTCAAATATCAACAAATTGAGATAATTTACAAACTGCATACTCTTATTAATAGAACTTCTAAAGAATATGTTGCATAGAGAAGTTAGTGATCTAAAGAAGTTTGGAGAAACAGTACATATATGTGAGCGGATCTAAGCCACCATTGACTGTATAAGGAATTGATAAGAATATCTAATATTAAGTGATACAAATATACACAAACAAAATATGAGAAGCAATATTATACAAGCTGGAAGGAGTGGTTAGATTTAAAACATTTCAAGGTACTTATATTATTGGGAAAGAAGAGAAAGATGATAGACACTTTGGAATTTGTTCTGATAAATATTTCCAATAAAATGCCCATTATATCCACTGAAATAATTGTAATAAAATGAACTTCCAAACTGGAAAATTCAAAAATTAATGGAGCGACATTTGGGAGATTTAGATGGATACAAGTAAAGTACATTTGCACTGAGGCAGAAGTAAATATAATGTTTGTTGCAAAAAAGAACATTCAGTAACATTTAATAGTGTTTCAAAAATAATAAAGGAAATAAATCTGTAGTGGGCAAAAAAAAAAGGAAATAGAATGTATTTTTGCATTTGATTACAAAGAACAGTATTGCAAGTAAGAATGACTGTTCCTCATTATGTGAATGTTGCTAATGCAAAGTCACAGCCAACAAATGTAAACATTGCGAAATCCAATCTTCTTGTTCGCTGAGCTTCCAGGAAAAATTGCAGAACACCAGCCTCACAGGACGCCAGTCATAGCAATATAGCCTCTAGGCTCACATAATCACAACATCTGTAAAAATCCCCTTCATGGATGGTTTACAGTAAATTTTATTACAGCTTTCATGTTGTACCAGAGGCTTTAGTACATACTATGTTAATAATATCAGCAAACAACCAGTTTAAAACCATATAATCAAAATAATTACTCTTAACTGAAAATAATTTGTGAGGTTTAAATTTTTTATGATACAAAATAAAAATAAAATCTTAAAATTCGCTTTTAAGAACATTTGAAAAATCAATTATTGTACCATATGGCATGATAATTAGTAATGTTACATATTTTAAAACACAAAAATTACTGGCTATAATATTCTAATGTATAAATCTAATACAAACTTATATTGCTAAGATGGCAATAAGCTATAAATATGTCAAATCCAAATTATAAATATGTAAAAGAAACAAAAAAGTTTTAGAACAGCCTGAAGATTAACTGCTGTTTCTAAAACTTGAAGATAACTTTGATTACATCAAACATCTTTTTAGGTCTTTATATTCAATTTTTTAAAAAGCAAATCCATTTTGAAATACAGAATTTGCCCTGGGTTTTCATTAACACATATTCATTAGTGGTTAAACAGATATAAAAATCAATACTTCTTTTGTGGGAAAGGGAAATCCAAAATCTGTTAACTGAAGGTTGAAATAGGTATCATGTCATCCACCAATAAAATTCTGGTCAATATATAACATCTTTGCAAATAGAATCACTTTGCAAATAGAAACATACTTTCTTAGAGCTTTACTTCATAAAGATGTTTTCATTATGGATATCTTTTTTCATAAAGGGTATTATTTCATTATATGTATGTATGTATGTGTGTATCTATATACACACATATGTATATGTACATACACACACATATACACACACACAATGTATATACATGTAATACATATATATTGTGTGTGTATATATATGTATAGTGTTTTCATGAGGAGGCTGTGTTAACATGTGAATGATAGTTTGTAGTACTTCTTATCATTTACCATCCATGGTTGCAAATACCTTCCAAGAGACTTGCAAAGTGTCAACTTCTAACAACCCTTTAATCTTATCACAAACTCCCTTTTAAACTGCTATTTTGATATCAGAATTGCGTTCTTTTTTTCTTTATTTAAAATTTTATTTTAGATTTGGGGATACATATGCAGGTTTGTTACTTGTGTATGTTGGGTGATGCTGGGGTTTGGGCTTCCAGAGAACCCATCACCCAAATAGTGAACATAGTACCCAATAAGAAGTCTCTTCAACACTTGCCTGCCTCACTCCTTCCCCACTTTTGGAGTCCTCAGTGTCTATTGTTTCCATCTTTATGTGCATCTGTACCCATTGTTTACCACTTATAAGTGAGAACATGTAGAATTTTATTTTCTGTTTCTGCCTTAATTCACTTTGGATCATGGCCTCCAGCTTCAATGATGCTGCTGCAAAGGCCATGATTTCATGCTTTTTAAGGCTGCATAGTATTCTATGGTGTATATGTACCATATTTTCTTTATCCAAGCCACTGTTGACAGACACTTAGGTTGATTTCCTGACTTTGGATTGTGAATAGTGCTGTGATAAACATACAAGTACATGTGTCTTTTTGATAAAACGGTTTCTTTGGGGCAGCTATCCATTAGTGGGATTGCTAGGTTGAATGGTAATTATATTGCTAGTTATTTGAGAAATCGCCATACTGATTTTCATAGGTGTAAAACTAATTTACATTCCCACCAGCAGTGTCAGGGGGTTCCTTTCTTATTCATCCTAGCTATCATTTATTATTTTTTGACTTTAGTAATAGCCATCCTGACAGGTATAAGATGGTATCACACGACTTTAATTTGCATTTATCTGCTTATTAGTGATATTTAGCATTTTTTATATGTTTGCTGGCTGTTCATGTGTCTTCTTTTAAGAAATGTCTGTTCATGTCCTTTGCCCACTTTTCAATAAATGAGGTTATTTGTTTTACTCCTGTTGATTTCTTTAAGTTCCTTATAAGTTCTGGATATTAATCCTTTGTTAGATGCATAGTTTGCAAATATTTTCTCCCACTCTGGAAGTTGTCTGCTCACTCGGTTGACTGTTTCTTTTGGAAACCTTATGGAGGTGAAAGATCTCTACAAGGAAAACTGCAAAATATGGATTAAATAAATCATAGATGACACAGACAAGTGGAAAAACATTCCATGCTCATGAATTAGACAATCAATATCATTATAATGACCATATTGACCAAAGAAATCTACAGATTCAACACAGTTCCTTTCACATTACCTATGTCATTTTTCACAAAATTAAAAAAAAAGTTTTAAATTCATATGGAACCAAAAAAAGAGACCCAAAAGCCAAAACAATCCCAGGGAAACATAATTATATTTCTAACATCGAAACTAATAAGTCATTTCATTACTTAACATTCTTTATTGGGTCCCTATCACTGACCAGAAAAAGACAAAAACTAACAACCCCACCACACTTTGGTATAACACAAAAGGCCGTTCCAAATTGTTTTTATAATTTCCTTTCCAAGTATTCCCTTAATATAAACTGTACTTCCACGCCACTGGTAACCAGATCATCCCACAGCCTGACACACTCAAATGCTGCTTCCTTCACCTAGGATGCCCTCTGTCATCTCTGTCCTCATCTACCTTACCAACTCTTTTCAACTTTCAGGTCTTAGCTAAAATACCACTTCTCAGGTTAATCTTTTGCTGTCCATATCTTGACTGAACTAAGTAAGAAGCTCTCTTTGTTGTGTTTACATACATTAAAATATCTTTACATTGTTTTATCTGTACATATATATCTAAATGTATATGCATATATATCCATGTATACATATATACACATCTATGTACACATATACATAAATACATATAGATATATGTGTGTATACATATATTTTACATATAGATAAATCTTAGCATAGTGCCTTACAACAATCAACTCAGAAACTGAAGTAGATGGATTAATAAGGCTTCTTAGTGTTTCTAACTTAAACAGTAAAAAAATCAGGTTAGTTTTTTATCACCTTAACTCATTCTTTGAATGTCATTTCCCTTAATGACCATCAATATTTGCAGCTGGTTATTAAATATGATTCCTGCCTTTCTAGAAAAATGATATTTAGATTCCTGCAGTAGCTTTTCTCAAAGCTCTTATTTATTGCTCATTTCTTCAGGATTTAAAGGTGATATGTTATATAAAAACATATTAGTTGGAGGTATAAAAAACATATTAGTTGGAGGTATAATCTAAAATTTCTTTGTGGAGTAAAATAAGACTATGATTAGCATTAAATGGGATAAGTAAGTCATATTTTATAAAACTCTTAAAAGAATTCAAACTATTTCATCAGTTATCAATTATATTATTAAATTGCATCATCCTTTCTCTGTTTTTCCTTTCTTCCCATCAAAAATCAGAAAAAGAATGTAAATAAATCCTGCAAATCTTCATAATTACCAATTTATTGTTCTAAGAAATTTAATTTAATATAGTCCAATTATTCAATCCTACCTTAAAATTAAATGACTCACACTAAGGTAGAAAGAGTATGAACTTGATAGGGTCAGTTCCTGACAACATAGGTGTCATTAAATACCAACTGAAATTAAATTAATGATATTTACAAACAGTCTATACTATAAAAATAGATAAATACAAAGGTAAAGGGATGGGAATGAAACTATAGTTACCTTACACAGCCTCTCATGAAAGCATAATCAAATCAATAATTTAAATATTTTTAAAAATCTAAATTCTGATTTCATCATAATTTTTAGTAATTACAGGATGAGCTAATTTAGTAAACTAACAGATTATATGACTTGGAAGACTTCAATAAGTCAATTTATTCAATTTCATCCTTTGGAAAACACAGTAATTTGAACAAAACAACGTTTTAAAATTCAAGTGACTTTTATAATTCATTAAATTAAAAGGAAAAACTATGAAAACTAGGATAAGGATTTTAAGAGGCTAATCTATCATACTCTAACGTAGGGAGAAATGGTTTAAAATCTGTAACGGTATAGAAATTTTTAATGACAAGCCCGAGAGATAAGGAAGATACACTAGACACTGTTCAAATACATAAAAATATGTGAGATAACAAATGTATAAATCTTTTTATTAAAAGTGATAATTCAAAAAATCCATCAAAAATGAAAATTCATTTTTGTGAGAAACTGATACTCAAAAATGTGTAATAAGGTATAGGAAAATATAGATTCATTCACACAAAGTAATTCAGGGACTTATTATTTAAAAGTTCACTATAAAGGAGAAACATAAACTTTATTTCATCATGTTTTTGCCCATAAATATAAGAACCTGTGATGCCAGTATTTAAGTTTGCTATCTTAGGATACTTTCTCATAGAATTATGAATAAAAATCTAGAAAAGACTTGCCCAGCTTCAGCATGCGTTAATGAGATACACTACGTGATATCAATCTGAATAGCATTTTCTACCAGTACCATAGGTTACCATCTGCCTATGAAGAATAACAAATTGTACAGGTCAAAAACAACAAATGTTTCATTACTTGGAAGTTGCTTAGACTAGATGAAATAAATATGAATAGTTAAAATAAATATAGTGTGTATAATAACTTGTAGAGAAATAACTTTGACTATTGCAACTTAAATTTTATTTTGTATTATATGTTCTTCATTCATTTTAGTCAAACATTCTGTCACTAAGTGAGATTATTATGCATTTCACCTGCTTGGATTTCCTGGCAAACAGGCTGGTTCCTTTGAGTATTGCATATAAGTATATAGTAGTGGTATTCTATCTTCTTTCCAAACTGGTTATGGCCCTCTACTTCTGTCCATTGTAGCCTGCACACACCCTGAACATGTACAGTAGTATCAGAATATAAATCCAATTTTCCTTAAAAATAGGTCAGAACCCGAGCAACTTAGCATAAAAATAATTATCTGAGTTTGAATTCCCATCTCAAATAATATACAAAAAATATTTTTTATCCTGTACACAAATCTAAACAGTTTGACTTTCTAATTATTTAGCAAAACATATTCTCACATTTGGGTGTACACAGTGTCTATTCAGTGACAGTGGACTCTAAGTAAATAGTCAAAAGTGAAAAAAATACAACTACATATGTGTGGAAGGACACTGAATTTTAAAAGCTTTATGAAGTCTTATGCCCCTTGACCTTCTCTCATTACTATTGCCTGGTGAACCTTTTCAAGATGAATGGTGTATATCTTTATCTATGACAGTCCATTTAGCAATCACAATATTTCCTATAAGTTAGATAAATTGACCAGTCACTTAACAAGAAGAAAGGCCAGCATCAATTGCAGCAAAGGTCACTCAATCCAGTTTTGTTCTACATTAAATTGTCATCAAATCTGAACAGCTATTTCATCAATAACACATCTAACTAGAATGTTGCAAAATTTAGAAATCAACTGCCTTCCCTATGGGATAAATGAAGTAGGTAAATAAAACACAACTCTCCACTACAAACTCACAAGGTATTGAACCAAAAATTATACTCTCCCAATATTCTCATCTATCACTTAAACTAAAGATGACTTTCAGAAATAACTCTGTTGGTTCAAACGTTTATCCTTATAGAGATTAAACAAGTGAATGTCATGTGGACTTGGTAAATATGTTTGACTTTGCTGCCTAGCCAAGCAATAAATATATGAAAGAAGCAAAATGTATTCTGATATTATGAACTGAATATAATAATCAGGAGGCTATCACTCAAATCCAGAATAAGGAGTGATCTACAGGACAACTGACCTGAATTATTCCAATGATGAAATGCCATTGAGAACAGAGGCAGGCAGAGGACTCAGATTGGTAGAGAATAGGGAGAAACAGGTTAGCCAATGCAATGAGTGGGTTTTGGTTTACACAGGATTAAAGAACAACCACAAAGCTAAAAAGGATATTTGGAGGAAAATCTGGGAAATTTGAAAATTGGGGAAATTTGAAAACTGTTGCATTTATGTTTATTGTCTTAGGTACGGTAATGATGATGTGGCAGTGTAAGAGAGGGTCTTTGTTTCTGGAAAATGCAAATTGAAATGGTTAAGGAGGAATGCCATGATATTTATAGAAAACTTTTAGTGATTTGAGAAAGTGTGTGGGTGTGTGTACATGCATGTGTATGTGTGTTTCTGTGTATAAACAGCAACTGTGGGAAGAAATCAACAGTTCATGAACATAAGGAGAAGTGAACAGGGGTACACCGCACATTCCATGTTTTTTGGGGTTTCAGAAAATTCAATTTAAAAATATCAGAACACATTTTTCCTTTGCCCCAAACCTTGTACCAGAAGCCCATTTTATTCAGAACCAAAGTCAGTCATTATGATGACCTACATTATCTGGTTCCTCATAATGTCTCTAACCACTGTGTGTACAGTTCTTCCCTTGTGGTTGCTTTCCTCCAGTCACATCAGCTTTTTTGCTGTTCCTCAAACATATCAAGCATGTATTCGCACTGCCTGTTCCCTTAGCCTGGAACATTATTTAGTCTAGATGTATTAATCCTTTACTTGAATACACATTAATTAAACCTACTTTAACCACCTTACTTAAAACTGTAACCCTGCTGCAACACATGTTAACTTTCCATATGATTTTTAATATAACTTTCAAAATTATTGTATATTGATTAGATAGTATTTTCATTTTATTATCAATATCACCCCAAAGTAAGCTCCAATACGAATAGATCTTCAGGTTTTCTGTTCACAGAAAAACCTAGAAGAGTTGCTGACACATAATAGGTTCTTAATTAATTCTTGTTGAAAGTTTAAGGGGAACATCACACACCGGGGCCTATCATGGGGAGGGGGGAGGGATTGCATTGGGAGTTATACCTGATATAAATGACGAATTGATGGGTGCTGACGAGTTGATGGGTGCAGCACACCAACATGGCACAAGTATACATATGTAACAAACCTGCACGTTATGCACATGTACCCTAGAACTTAAAGTATAATAATAATAAAAAAGGAAGTTTAATGAATAAAGAACACCTCTCCTTGTAGCCAGAAAATGAAAGATCTGAACGCAGTTTTGTAGTAGAAAACAATGGGTTGAGGAAAATAGAAGCTCCAATAATGAAACAGCTCAACATAGAAAAGTATTAGTCTGGGAGAACATTCAAGGAACAAAGACTTAGAATGAGAGATGACTTTAAGATATCGTAGACATTTTCTTACTTTAACAATATGAATGAAGAGCTGAAAAGGGAGTAAAATAAATATATTAACTATTCTTTAAATATCCTGTAATCTAGGAACAATCATTTACAATAAAAGGATTTAGAATAAATGTAAACCAGTGAGATGCGTGTGAAATATCTGGTAAGTAATGTACAAGAAACATTTAACTGAATTTAAATAAGAAGAGAAGACAATACTTGGCAGGACTATTCAGTATCCTAATCAAATGATGGTTCTTATGTTAATATTGAGGTTGTTTGTTACTTTCCTTCTAAACTCATTTGCAAAAGACCTTGGGCCATTATAAATTCTAGTTGTCCAACAATATATCAGGATATATTGGCAAATGGAATCATATGTTTGTCATAAGGCAAAACCACCTAATAAGTTCTCCATGTTTCAAGAGCTAACATCATAGAGGCAATCACAAACTGGCTTGATACCCTAGGATATATGTAATCATTGGCAAGCAATCTTTGTGGCAACATGGAGTCATTTAAACTGTCTAAGAGTTGACAGAGATAGGAATCTTGAGGTTGAAAGTCATGAGACTGACAGGTTTTTCACTGTCCCCTTTCTAGGTACTATGGGCGTATTTAGGAAATTAGTGATGGATATGGCCAAAAGTGATCTCCAATTCTAGCCCATATGATTGTGAGCTCAGGGATAGACATCTTGAACTAAGGACAGTGAGTTCACAATTTCATTCAAAAGGTATCAGGAGACTTCCCCTGTGTAATATATACCTTAGTTTGAAAAGAAAAGATATCATTAAGGACAATTTATTCGACGTTGTTAATTTGTCATATAAAACGCATTGTTTTTGAAGCCTTATCTAAGAATATGATATTTAAATTTAAAAATACTTTCAGTTGAAAATTACAACAAAATTACAAACAAATTTTCTAGAATATAATCAACCTCAGCATCCCAAGCATGCCACACCTTCATGCTTTCAAACACATAGCCTATCATTATCCATTTAATGGTTTTTTTGCTTTGTTTTTGTTTTGTTTTTCCAGATGGAGTCTCATTCTGTTGCCCAGGCTGGAGTGCAATGGTGTGATCTCGACTCACTGGATCTGCCTCCTGGGTTCAAGTGATTCTCCTGCCTCAGCCTCCCTAGTAGCTGGGATTACAGGCACTCGCCATCATTCCTGGCTATTTTTTTTTTTTTTTTTTTGTATTTTTGTAGAGAGGGGACTTCATTATGTTGGCCAGGCTGGTCTCAAACTCCTGACGTCAGGCGATCTGCCTGCCTCGGCCTCCCAAAGTGCTGGGATTACAGGCACGATCCACTGCGCCCGGCCCATTTAATGGATTTAAAAGCAATCACCTGTAGAGCAGCTTACTCTGGAAAATTAATTTCAAAGATATTTGTAACCAAAGAACAGTTAATTATTAAATCATCAATTGTGTTGATCCCTTGGCTGGGACTTAAGGCAGTGAGTCTGTAAGGTCACCACTGGGCTGCCATTTCATAATACCTTGTGATGATAAATGAGTTTAACTAGATATTTATCTTTTTTGTTTGGGATGCTATGTTATGTCTCAAGAAAGGATCCTTAGGGAAATGCTTTTGTAAGCAAAATTCTGATTATGTTTATCTAGAAATATCTCTGGTATTCACACCCAGGCATTCACTTTTCCCCATGTAATTTTGTCTCACCTGATTTATTAATGTTGGCTAGTAGCTCCTATTATCTACAAAGTACTACCTAAAGCTTTTCTTTCTGTTTATATCCAGTTTATTTTCAGTAAATGTTTGCATTTTTAGTTTTACTTTGTGGCAGTTCAATTCTAAATAAGAAATATTTCAATGAGTCTTCTTCTTAACTTTAATCTAAAAGTATCTGTATGATTACTTGCAATATATATAGCAGTGACTAATTTCAAGTATCTTGAAAATTAAATAACATAAATAAGCAATATTTTTGAAAACTGACATATAATTTATATTATTCTAATCTTAAATTTCACTTTCTTGTCACAATTGCATTTGTCAAATACAAATATTAGAAGCTGGCTTTGAGTAGTGGTGATTCATACCACTATTCCATAGGTTCATTCTTTTACCTATTGCATTGACACCTAATTCCGTGATCTTTATGTAAGCAGAGCGTAAAAACTTGAAAAAATAACATCAACTTTTTACGATAAATTTTTTAATAAAATTAAATTGTTTTTAATTCTTTGTTGAATCATACTCTATTATATTCAAAGATCTATTTAATAAATAAAAGAATCATTTAAATCATAATTTTAAGTAGATTTTAAATGATGTTGTACTCAGAAGCCAAACCAAATATTTAGTTTGCCAATAAAATAAAATTTCAAAAATTATATTTTAATTGCAATTGCCATAATCTGGTTTAATCCTAGGTTTGTTCAAAATGTGGTCTTAATAACTAATTTAGTACATGAAATTACAGAATTTATTTTCTGTTTATCTAAAGTCAAGAGGGTACTTTAAAGAGGAAAGTTAATTCTGACAGTGAAGCCACATTTACCAGTGTTTCCGAGGCAAAGGGCTAATGTTATCAACTGGAAACTGACAAATGATTGTTTCAGTCTAACTTCTGAGCTTTATCTTTACCCACAACTTCCTTGAAATCTCTCTTCTACTTCAGGGACTATACATAGCATGAAAATTGAATCTTCAGTAGGATTCACAACCAATTCTAGATTGCGTGATTTAAATTATTTGTTCTAAACTTCCATTACTTTGAGAAAACTATGCAAAAAAATTAATGCTAACATAAGGTCAATATTTGTGGAATCATATTCATTACCTCCAAATCTACTGACCATACTAAAATATATCAAGATTTTTTGACTACATAAAAGTATTTATGGTGCAGTAAAAAGAGAATTCTCTTTAATGTATTTCATTTAAAAAAAAAAAACAAAGGTAATAGTTATATGTGAAATGAAGAAATCCATTCATATATAATAGATTTGCCTAATAAATATATAAAATTGTAATATTCATGAATTTTTTGAGATATAGAAGACAAAAAAAGAGATAATTTCTTCATAAAAGTATCTCATCTATTCTTTCTTTTAAAATGTTTTTCCCATAGATCAATTTTTCAACTTAGAAAAATATATAACATTGACTATTAAGAAATATTTCATCATAATTAATATAAAATATTTATGATTTATAATAAAGAATTCCATAGATATATTTATAACAATTTCTCCTCAATTATAAAAAATTAACATTGGAATTTTTTAACTTGGTAAATATTGAATGCTAACTGTCATGTAGGCACATTTAATAATAAAGATGAATAAATGATCACAATGATCAATAAGCTTTAACACTTATCAGAAAAAATATAAAACCAGTATAGAATATGAAGCCATTGATGTTATAAATACAGAGAGAAAAGTTTGACATGTGAACACTAGGCATACATTTATAATTAAATAAATAGAAAGTAAATATAGCCAATGCAAAACAGCTAATTTAAAAACATTGATAAATAAAGTGGTAACCATCAGATATCAATCTATAAGTTATGAGATTTGGAAGTTTGATATAATAAAGATATCAGCTATTGCTAATTACTTTATGCAATTCCAATATATACATACTAGGGTTTTTTTTTCCTGTAGTAAATAGTAATTCTAAAGTTCACCTTTCTCAAAAGAAGTCACACATGTGGCCAAAAAACATATGAAAAAATACTCTACATCACTAACTGATATGGTTTGAATCTATCTCCTCACCCAAATCTCATGTGGAATTGGAAACTCCAATGCTGGAGTTGGGGCCTAGTGGGAGGTGATTGGATCATGGGGGTAGATCCTTTATGAATGGTTTAGCACCATCCCCTTGCTGCTGTTCTTGTGACAGTGAATGAATTCTCAGATCTGGTTGTTTAAAAGTGTGTTGTACCTTCACTCTCTCTCTCTTGCTCCTACTCTGACCATGTGATATGTGTGCTCTCCTTTCACCTTCCGCCATGGTTGGAAGTTTCCTGAGGCCTCTCAGAAGTGAGGCAGGTGCCAGCATCATGCTTCTTGTACAGCCTGCAGAACTGTAAGCCAACTAAACCTCTTTTCTTTAAAATTACCCAGTCTTCAGTATTTCTTTAAGCAATGTGAGAACAGACTAATATTGTAATCATTAGAGAAACGCAAATCCAAACCACAATGAGATACTATCTCACACCAGTCAGAATTATTATTATTAAAAAGTTAAAAACAAAAACAAAAACAAAACAAAACAGATGCCAGCGGTGGGGCTCTGGAGGAAAGGGTATGCTGGTGGTGAGAATGTAAATTAGTTAAACCACTATGGAAAGCAGTATGGAGATCTGTCAAACAACTTAAAACTGCCAACAATCCCATTACTGGGTATATATGAAAAGGAATATAAATCATTCTCCTAAAAAGACACACGCACCCATATGTTCATCGTAGCACTATTCACAATAACAAAGACATGGAATCAATCTAGATGCCCATTAACATTGGCTTGGCTAAAGAAAATGTGGTACATATACACCATGAAATACTATGTACTCATAAAAAAAAAAAAATCATGTCCTTTACACGGATGCAGCTGGAGGCCATTATCCTAAGCAATTAATGTAGAAACAGAAAACCACATTCTGTGCATTCTTAAAAATGGGAGTTAAACGTTGAGTATACATGGACACAAACATGGGAACAATAGATACTAGGGCCTACTTGCAGCGGGGAGGGTAGAAGGAGAGTGAGTCAAAAAATTACCTCTCGTGGACTATGCTCACTACCAGGGTTATGAAATCATTTCTAAACCAATGCCAGTGACGTGTAATTTACCTAGGTACCAAACCTGTACATGTAACCCCTCCATCTAAAATAAAAGATGACAAAAAAGTTCATTTTGATAAATAAAATCCGACAACAGTCAAGATAATTTCAAACATGGGCAGCAATGGTGACAAAATGTGTTTTTAAAAAATACTAGAAGAAAAGAAACTACAGTGATTAACACTGATACTCATACAGAAATCAACAATAAAATTAATGAAATAGAATGAAGAGCCTAAGAAACCTCTGTGTACCTTAGAATTTGGTACATAATAAAGGCCCCATCGTATGGTTGTTTGGAATGAAAGGATGAATATTTTTAACAATGAAAGATACTTCCTTATAGACTATGGTAACAAAAAATTCATATTTATGGAATTTTATACATCAGTTTAGTAGTTAAATATAAAGTCAACACCTAAAGAATAATAGAAATGGCCAGGCACGGTGGCTCATGCCTGTAATCTCAGCACTTTGGGAGGCTGAGGCAGGCAGATCACCTAGGTCGGGAGTTCGTGACCAGCCTGTCCAACATGGAGAAGCCCTGTCTCTACTAAAAATACAAAATTAGCCAGGCCTGGTGGCGCATGCCTGTGATCCCAGCTACCTGGGAGGCTGAGGCAGGAGAATGGCTTGACCTCGGGAGGCGGAGGTTGCAGTGAGCTGAAATCGAGCCATTGCACTCCAGCCTGAGCAATAAGAGTGAGATTCCATCTCAAAAAAGAAAAAAATAATAATAGAATTAGGAGACATATTAATAACTATGGACAGTGAAAAATGACCCAAAGGGGAAAACATCAAACATATTTGAGTACATAAGACTTCGAATTTCTTTTAGTTTTTAATTATTATGAATACATAATAATACATATTTGTGGGGTACATGTGTTTTTTTGATACAAGCATACAATGGGTAAAGTAATCATTTAGGAGAGTGATTACTCAAATCAGGGTAATTGGGAATTTCTACATGGTAAACTCATTTTAAAAATTAAAAATAAAAAAACTGCACATAAGGTGATTAATAAAAAAGCCTGTTATTAACAATAAGAAAAACAATCTAACCCACAGAAAATAATGAACAAATGGCATGAAGAGACAGTTTACAAAAGTACACACACAGACACAGATAAATGGTCAGAAATTATAAATAATCCAAGCTTACCTAATAATAATCAGCAAATTAAAATAGTATAATTTTTCAACAATAAAATTACCAAAACAGTAAAAATCAATATTTGCAGCATTTGGTGATAGTGGCTTTTTCACAATGCTAGTAGGAGTATAAATTAGAGTAATAATTTTGTAAAGTAACATGCCAACACTATTATTCAGCCTTAAGAAAATAAGGAAATTCTAACTTTTCTAACAACATAGATGAACCTGAAAAACATTAGGCTAAATGAAACCATCCAGTTTCAGAAATACAAAAACTGTATGATTCCATTTATATAAGGTATTGACAGTAGTCAAACTAATAACAGCAGGCCATAGGATGGTGGTTGCCAGGGACTGGGGGAAGGAAGAAATGGGGAGCTGGTATAAAGTTTAAGCTATGCAAGATAAATTAGTTCTAGAGATATGTTGTACAACATAGTGCCCATAGTTAATGTGATATTGTGCACTTAAAAATATGTTAAGGGGTTAGGTCTCATGTTAAGCATTCTTATACACACACACACACACACACACACACACAATGACACAAGAAAAGTTTTGGAAGTAATGGATACTTTTATTACCTGAATTGTAGTCTTGGTATAACAATCAAGCATATGTATGCCTATGTCCAAACTATCAATTTGTATATATTACGCATGTGTAGTTTTTGTATGTCAATTATAACTCAATAAAGTTGTTAAAAAATAAACAGCATTCAATTAGCTTTGTCTTTATACTAGTATATTTCTATCAGAATGTGTAGCCTAAGAAACTAAAGACATAAGGCCAGGTGCTGTGGCTAACACCTGTAATCCCAGCACTTTGGGAGGACGAGATGGGCAAATCACTCGAGGTTGGGAGAACTTCAAGACCAGCCTGGCCAACATGGCGAAACCTTGTCTCTACTGAAAATACAAAAATTAGCTGGATGTGGTGGCATGTGCCTGTAATTCCAGCTACTCAGGAGTCTGAGGCATGATAATCTCTTGAACCCGGGAGGCAGAGGCCATTGCACTCCAGCCTGGGTGACAGAATGAGACTTCGTCTCAAAAACAAACAAAAAAACAAAACGAACAAAAACCTAAAGAGAGAAAATTTAAGTAAAAGATTATTTACTGCACTATTATTTGTAGTAGAAAGAAAAAAGAAATCAACACCCTCAGTTTGATGGCTTTAAAAAAAGGCACAGAAAATAACAAGTGTTAATAAGGATGTGAGGAAATTGGAACTCTTGTGCTTTACTGGTGGGAGGTAAAATGGAGCAGCCTCTATGAACAACAGTATGGTGGTTCCTCAAATCCATTAAACATATAATTGCCATATTGATCCAGCAATTCCATCTTTGGGTATAAACCCAAAATAATTGGAGGCAGTCTGAGCTATCTGTACACCACATTCACAGCAGCATTATTCACAATAGTCAAAAAGTGGAAGCACCCCATGTTTTCAGTGATGAATACATATGGATAAACAAAATTTGGTATGTACATACAATGAAACATTGTTCAGCCTTAGAAGTAAGGAAATTCTGATGCATGCTACAACATGGATGATACTTGCAGACATTATGCTAAGTGAAATAAACCATCCACCAAAAGGATAAATGCTGACTGCATGATTTCACTTATATGAAGTACCTAGAATAGTCAAATTACTAGAGACAAAAACTAGAATGACGGTTGCCTGGGACTGAGGTGATGAAGGGATGGGAAATTATTGTTTAACTGGTACAGTTTCAGTTTTGCAAGATGAAAGAGCTCTAAAGATGGATGGTGTTGCACAACAATGTTAATGTACCTAATGCCACAGAATTGTACAATCAAAAAATGGTTAAAGTAGTAAATTTACTGCTATGAATATTGTACCGTAATTTTAAAAATTCAAAAAGAAATCAAACTAAATATTCCATAATTACTAACAACTGTGAACATTTAAATAATGAAATACCTATTTTCTAAATGTTCATGAAAATGTCCTCACTATTATAATTATAAAGATACATTTTGTAAGTAAAATAAATGAGATTTGATTTTTTTTAAATGTAAGTTCATAGCAGAGTAGGTTTCCTTTGTGGACCCCTTCTGATGTTGAAGCAGATGTTTCCGAAGCCCTGATTGGCCCAAGAGAGATGTACTTTCAATAAAGCAAACTAAAAATGATTTCCTGGACAGCCCCTTTTGGAGGGGAAATGCCTCTTTCCAGATCACCAAAGATCTGAAACATGGAATTTAGGACATATGTTTCATTTTCTCCTCCAGGGCGGTGAACACATTTGTAGAAGTAGCTATTCTTATCTCACATAAGAAATTTTGCCCCAGAGACTACATCTGCATATGAAATCAGTCCCAGTAATGGAACACATCAAGCTGCTGTGACTACAATGCCTGCAAGGAAAATGTTGAAGGCTTTGTAATTTCTCAGAATTCTCTAGAGAGAAAAAGCAAATAAAAAAAAGCCCTACGCTTATTATCTAGTCTCTATTCACAACCTTATTGCTAATAGAGAGGGTGGTCCATTAGAAAGGCTTCATTTTCTATTTTATGACTTTATTCATATTATGGTGGATGAAGCAGTGTATAAGGTTTGTTTTTGGGGATTCTTCTATTTTGATGTTTGTTGTGCTTTATAAAACTTGAACTTTTATCATTGAATTCTTTATACCAGAATTAGGAAATTTTAAAAAAATAAGCTTCTGAAAATATAGACATCATATCTGCTGGATAAACTGATAAAACATGCAAGTATTCTGGGAGCTAAAGACACATCTTGACAAATAGTAAAAAAGTTTTTATATGAAAAATCTAACATTGAAGAGTTTGAAGGCATTCTATAGGTAATTAAATTTATGATACACTAGTTATTAGTGATTCTTTCTCATCAGGCCTAGTATAAATTGAAGGCATTTCAGCCATCAGTGGAAACTGCTATTAGCTTTTGAAACATTACTGTAGATTCTGCAGTTGATTTAACATCAGGTGTAACCATTGTACATTTGTTCATTTATGTATTTGTTCTGTGTATATGCTCAGTTGTCGTAAAAGCATTAAAATATATAATTTATCATTTTTAAGAACAAAATAGAAAACAATGTTTATTTTGCAAGACAGCAAATGACCAGAGATAATGTGCAAGAGAAAAATGCAAAAAGTGTATAAATTGCTCAGCTCAATTTCTAAAAAGCCCATTTCCTTTACAGGATACAAACTCATATTTGTCTCCACCAGCATAAGGGGACATTTGGTGCCATTTGACAACATTTTCAAGAGATTGACTACTTTTTTCACAAGGAGACCAAAATTCAATAAAGATAATGCTCACATATTCAACAACACAGAGAATGCTAGAGCCAACAGACCCAATAAACTGACAGGAAAGGCCTGTCAGTTTTTTATTATTTTGCCATAATGGTGTAACAAAAACTATGCTTCAAATGTAAATTAGGTACACACACATACATACACAAACACACACATACACATTCTTTAACTTGCAGCCCTGAATCAATTACAGACCAGCATCCATAACAAGTGTATTTTAATATAATTCAGAGTCTCTACCCATGTGGACATATCATCTCCCTTACTAGGGTCTCAGAGTAGGGAAAGGAGATTATTCCTACATTTTACCTATTTCTGTGTCTTCTGAATTCCTATTGTTCATCTAAGATAGTCTAATTCTAGAATTCCCTATGACTTATAGCAATGGATGACAGGAAGGCATTGGAGAAGTCAGATTCAGCAACTCCATATTAAATTAATAATATTTAACAGGGATGAAATAAATGCTTTGGCTCACTTTTGAACTTGATGATTGTTTAAATTATAACCCTGAATGTATCACACCATGGGGGCAGGTAAAATTGTACCTGCTCCTACAACAAGACAGCCCCTTCCTACGTACTAGACACATGAACAGATTTGGGGTGTCAGGTTCTATGTTGGGCTTTGTAAAACATATTTCACTAAGTGGATTCCTATTTCTAAAAGATAAAAAGCTTCCTTCTCACACAATTTAACACTTTCTTCAAAAAAAAGCCATTAATTGTTTCTCACCATATAAGGTTTAGTTATGATTAACCAAGTCATTATGCTTCTTGAGTGGGTATCTATATTTTCTTATGTATTTTTAATGAATTGTGCTGGGTTAATAGTGCCAACAGAAATAAAGTTCTATGTGTTGAGTTTCTAATTTTTGAAATCAAACTACATGGAAACTAAGAATGGAAGATGGCAGAGTTGGGGAAGAAGACAAGAGTAAATTTCTTTTAGAAATTCATCAGCTTAGAAATAAAATTATTTCTTATACACAAATAAAATACTTTTAGAATTATTAAGGTTGATATTTACATTCAGAGATCACAGTTCAACCTAGAGGGACAATTAAAAGAAAATAAATGAAGACTATAATTTTTATAAAGTATTATCATATTAACTGAACCATATGAATATGAAGTTCATATTCACATGTGAATAGAAATTGTCACATTGAAAATATATTCTGAGAACTATACCATGTCTCTATAAATCTATGCACAAATAAAGGTACAACATCCTTATTAATTTTCAGCACCATGCAGACTCTACATTAAGAGCAATTTATAAAGCACTTTTATATACATTATCTTATTTTGTTCTTATATCAATCCTATGACTGAAAATAGTAATATTCACATACAACAAATATAAACATAATTGGTATCATTAACTTTTTCACCTAGAAGTTCTGTGGCAATTTCCCAGGTTAAGTCTCTAATGGGTTTGAAAAATAAGAATAAGTGAAATTACATGATTTGCCAAAGATCAGTCTGCTAGCTAGTACGAAAGATAGGTTTGACACTTACTGTAATGTCATTTTCAATGTATCAAGTTTTTTAATTAGAAAAGAGCATTTGCTTCATCAATTCTATAATGTACCACCAGGAAGTAGTTCAGCCACCTTTCAGAAAAGTCCACTTCTGCTCAATGTTAATATTACCTCGTCTTTCTCTCCCTTTTTCTCTCCCTCACTCTTCCTTTTATTCACCTTTATGGTCCCTATTAGCAGTTAATTTCCAAACAAGGTCTCTAATTAGGTGCCCTTTCCCTTATTACACATCCAAGTTTCCAGCTCCTTTCTGGAAATTTTTATCTGAATCTCTTTGTCTGACATATCAAGGTCATGAGGATAAAAACTAGATTCATTATTTTAAAATACTCTTCACCCATATGTTTTGCTGTCTTATTCAAGGGCATGTTCTTCTTTTGAGCAGAGGCAAAAATCCTTGGAATCACCTTCAGTTAATACTTCTAACTTACATCCAAAGTGTATGTATTCAATCTTATGTCTCCTCATTCTTCACCCACCACTCAATGTCTATTTTTGTTTTCATAGGCCTAGTCCTCATCTTCCTTTGAATGCATCATTGTATTAATTTCCTCATTGATTTCTCTACCTCTAGTCTCTTTCCTTTTCAAGTCATCAGTCATTGGGTTGAAGAATTGTTATAAAACACAACTAAATAATTGATGAATGTATTCTGTGATATATAGAAGGAAGTAAAATTGTTGGCTAATTGTAGTAAAATATTTAATCAAGTCTATCAGAATATGAGTGTGGGAACCAGAATCACAAATTCTCTCAACAATGTACATCTTTGGGTTTCTGTGTCTGCATCGCTTCAGGCTGCTATAACAGATTGCCATCGATTGAGTGACTTGAACAGCAAACACTTGTTTTTCATAGTCTGGGTCTGGGAAGTTCAAGATCAAGGTACCTGCAGATCTGATGTCTGGTGAGGGCCTGATTCCTGGTTTACAGATGTACATATTTTCATTGTATCATCACATGGCAGAGAACAGAGAGATAAATCAAGTTATCAAGTCTCTTCTTGTAAGAAAACTGATCGTATTCATGAGGGCTCCATCTCATGATCTGATTCCCTCCCAATGGCCCCACCTTTTAACACCATCACATTATGATGGTATATTCTATTCTCCAGATCTAATTGCACTCCTTCCCCTAAGTCATAATAATAGAAAATGTTTGCAGACATTAACAAATGTGCCCTGGGAAGATACAGTCACCTTTGGTTAAAAAGGTGTATTGTAGGATGCTGCTAACTAAGCATCCTACAATACAGAGGAACGTCTCCTGAAATAAAGAATTATCTGACTCAACATGTATCGACTGTAGGTCAGGAAACTCTGGTCAACATATAGTTTCCTCCCACACTGAATAAGGTTGAGCTATATAACCAATAGAATACTGCAGAAATGAAAACGCATGACTTTTGTGGCAAGATCATAAACTCTAGTCTCGCTTTTGCCTTTCTCTCTCTTTGATCACTATCTCTAGTAGAAGCCAGCTGCAACATTTTGAGTTTACTCAAGCAGCCCTATACAGAGATCCATGTGACAATAAATTAAGGCCATCAGCCGACAGTCAGCTCTAACATGCTAAGCATGTGAAAGAGCCACATAGGAGTGAATTCTCTAGCTCCAGTCAATCTTTCAGATGACTATAGTCCCCCCACCTAGGCTCTTGACTGCATCTTCATGAAAAACTGTGAGCCGGAATCACCCAGGGAATCAATTTGCCATATTCCTGACCCACAGAAACTATGTGAAATAATAAAAGTTCATTGTTTTAAGTCACTGAGTTTGGAGTATGTTTTTAGACAGCAATGGATAATTAATACAATGAGAGCTTTAATTTTATAGGGAGAATTATGAAGCAATAAAATATCCTAGAGAATCAAAAGTTAGATGCTGGGTATGAGCCAATAGAAGTGTATGCTGTGCAAAACACTCCACAAGGTCAGGAGATAAAGGGAGGCCAGGTGCAGTGGCTCATGCCTGTAATCTCAACACTTTGGAAGGCTGAGGTGGGATTGCTTGAAGCCAAGTGTTCAAGACCTGGGCAACAAAGTCAGACCCTGTCTCTGCAAAATTTTTTTTTCCCAAAAATTAGCCAGGCATGGTGGCGTGTACCCATAGTCCCAGTTACCCGAGAGGCTGAGGCAAGAGGATGGCTTGAGCCCAGGAGTTTGAGGCTGCAAATTGTACCACTGTACTCTCGCCTGGGTAGCAGAACAAGACCCTGTCTCAAAAACAAACAAACAAACAAAAACAAGCAAACAAAAGAAGAAGAAGAAGAAGAAGAAGAAGAAGAAGAAGAAAGAAGAAGAAGAAGAAGAAGAAGAAGAAGAAGAAAAGAAAGGGAAGGAAAGGTTACTCTGAAACCCCTACTTTGATGTAAAAATCCTATTTAATAATTTGTCCCCAGAAGTACATTTTATTTCATACATGGCTCCTGTGTTTGCTACAAATAACATAGATATGATCAAAACCTGGGTTGATCCTAAATTAGAAAGATCTGACAAGTCACATGTCTTTCTCCCTTGCATGTTCATAGAACATCTGTTTGAGAACTAAAAGTAAACAAAGATAATTTAGTATTTGGCTTTATATTGATAACAACCTACTTTCTCCCATTTTGAAAAATAGTTGTTAAAGATTTCTGGCTTCAAAAGTTTCCTGCAAAAAGTATATGTGAATATTTTAATAACTTTAAAATAAAAAAGTGCATTTTTTCTAATATGTTGACCAGGGTTTCCTGACCTACAGTCAATACATGTTGAGTCAGATAATTGTTTATTTCAGGAGACGTTCTTCTGTATTGTAGGATGCTTAGCAGCATCCCTAGCCTCTATTCTCCAGATCTAATTGCACTCCTTCCCCTAAGTCATAATAATAGAAAATATTTGCAGACATTAACAAATGTGCCCTGGGAAGATACAGTCACCTTTGGTTAAAAACCACTGTTACAGGTATAAAGTTGTAATGTAATTTTTTTTAAAACAGAAACTAAAACCATATTTATTTAACAAGTAGGTATGTTCCCATCTGTTCTGCAGCATTTCATACCTAAGAATGGAATATAAAGAAAATCCAGAACCTTCGGTTTGGATTTTCTGATTAAAAAGTATGAGGCCATCTGCCATGGTTATAATAATCTGATAGACTGTCACAA
This sequence comes from Trachypithecus francoisi, assembly GCF_009764315.1. NCBI lineage: Eukaryota > Metazoa > Chordata > Mammalia > Primates > Cercopithecidae > Trachypithecus > Trachypithecus francoisi. Next base: position 83,263,720 of record NW_022681469.1, read on the forward strand.
ATGATCAGCCCGATGTTAGGAATCAACGAGAAATAATATTTTTAGAGATGGACCTATGATGTCGTATCGCAAAAGATAAAGAAAGCTTTTAATTAACACACACATACACATACACACACAACACACCCACAGAAAAAGCAGCCATTCTTTCTCAGTAATTCTAGTAGTTATCAAAATGAATTACAAATTATTTAGGAAGGAAGAAAAGTAATCTTTTAGCCCTAGGAATGACAGAAATTGTAATCCAAAGCCTCTGTTTCATGGTATCTTTCAAAGTTAAGTGAAAAGTGACCACCACCTAAATTAACCAAAGATCTTAAATAAATTGAGGCCAGAAACTGTTTTAATATTACCTTAAAAGTAGAATATAATTATAAAATAAAACCAATTACATTGGTTACTCTATCCTACTTATTAAAGATATTTTGCCATGAAATGTATTTCACTGTGGCACCATTGGCTATAGAAAGTTAAATGATTTTTTTTTTTTTAGCATTAGGGACTTTACAATTTTTCAAAATATTTTGGAATACTTTGTTATAGCATTTGCTGAAAGTATATAAATTTTCTATTTTACTTGAACGATTGTTGAGTGTCTATTTTACTTGAATCTTGATCATGAAAATACAAACTGTGTTTTTTATTTGTTTGTTTTGGTGAGTACTCCTGAAGAAGCAAACTCTGATACAATGATTTGAGGGTGCAAACCTTATATTCTAGTGAAGAAAACATTAGTAGAAAGGTGGGGGAATGTGACACAGAAGGACAGGCATACTCAAAGCAGTAGAAGCTTAATCCCATCAGCAATAACACTGATAACCACTATGGAATATAGATGCCCTTCTACTTACAATGGGGTATGTCCCATAAACCCATCTTAAGTTACAAATGTCACAAGTGGAAAATGCATGTAATACAACTAACCTACCAAAAATAATAGCTTAGCGTAGCTAACTATACATGCTCAGAACACTTACATTAGCCTACTGGTGGGCAAAATTATCTAACAGAAACCTATTCTATAATAAAGTGTTGCATATCTCATATAATTTACTGAAAGGGAAAAACAGAATGGTTGTGTGGATACTCAAAGTATGGTGTCTGCTGAACATGTATCACTCTCTTACCATTGTAAAGTCGAAAAATCTTAAGTCTAATCATAGTAAACGGGAATCATAGGTATACCATTCAGTCATCCCATTAAGGAGCAAGACAGCTGAAGTATAATTTTATAAATCAAACTTCACTGGCCATTGTTTAACGATTGTTGACAGGAACATTAATTCTATGACAGTTTTGGTCTCATGCATAGACAGGCAAAACCTTCTTCAGTAGCCAGAAAAGGCGCTCAGGTAAATATAGATTTGGGCAGTTGGCAATCAACTAGCTAGTGAGCTATAGGAGATATAGATGGAGCACTGACAATATTTGTTACATTATAATTTATAGACACAATAGTCCCTAAATAGTCCAACAATACACAATAGTCTAGAAATAAGAAGGAAATACTGCCTTCTTAATTAATATACTCTTTTTAGTTGCAAGAAGTAAATATTTGTCTCTCCATGTCAAAATTGTCTTTTACAAGAATACAAATGAAATTAATAATACAAATGAAAATCCCCTTTGGTTCGTCACTTCATTAATTACCAATACGTAGGCTCACTTATTACCTGTTAAATTTTACTGTATTTATTAGTTTTATAAACATAAAAAGTTTTTAAAAATTATTTTTGACTAAATTATTAGAGTTAGCAAGTTCAAATTGCATAGAAAGTTACAAAATAAAAGTAAACATGTCCTCCTTTGAAAACAGGGTGTCTCCTTAATTTCTCTATAAGCTATTAATATTGCTTGTTTCTTCCAGAAAACTATATATATGTATGTTTGTGCATATATACATATACGTGTGTGTGTATACATATGTATATATCCTTTTTATTCTGCTTGGGATTTTTATGCTTCCTGAATTTTGGGATGCATGTCTTTCATCAATTTTTGGAATTGATGAAACATTTTGAATTTTTGAAAATTCCCAACTAATACTTTTTTTCAATATTGCCATCTGAAATCCCAATCAGATGTATGTTAGTCTGTCATTTTAATCCTCAATGTCTCTTCTTTCATAATTTCCAAGTGTCTCTTTTCACTGCATTAAACTTACTTTCTTCATCTTCTTCCAGTTAACTAATGCTCCATTCATCTTTAATCTGCTATTAATTTATCCATTGGATTCTTAATTTGAATTATTACTATTTTTTCTAGGTTTATTTATTTTCCTTTCAAATGTACTTGTTTTCTTGAATAGCATGTTTTCTGCTCTCATATTTAATTTCTTAATATTTTAAATATGCTTATTCTACAGCGTGGAGCCAATAATTTTATGCATAGAGTTCCTGGAATTCGAATAATGCTGTTTGTAGTTTCTCTTGCGTCTTAGTCATGGGAAATTTTTGAATATATGTTTTTGCAATTTTAGAGTGAGCAAATGTTAAGACTATCAAAATGCCATAAATTTTGGGTGTGTTTTTTTCTGTTTGCTTTTGCCAATTACCCTAAGGGATCTACCAGTGTGGGACAACTGTAAATTAATTGATCACTTTAGATAGGTAGTAAACCTTGCACTTAAAGCATCTGAGATGGACGCTAAAGCATCTGAGATGGACGCCTATGATTATACTACTCCTCATTACACAAGGGCATAGCTTTCAAATGTCTGAACTTTATGTGGGAGGTCTTAATTCCTGCCACCTACCTCTCCCAGTTCCATAGCATTGTTTCCTGTCCTTGGATTCCTGCAAAAGTTCAAGACCCTACTTACTAAATTTGTAAACACACGCAGCCAGTCTTAGCTTAACTGTAGAGTAAATGATTGACTTTCAGGTCTTTTAAATTTATTTAAATTAATTAAATGAATTATTTATTTAATTAATTAACTCATTTTTTCAGAGACAAGGTTTTGCTATATTGCCCAAGTTGGAGTGCAGGGCTATTACTCACAGGCATATTCATTATACATTACAGCCTGTAACTCCTGACCTCAAGCAAACCCTCCACCTCAGCCTCCTCAGTAACTGGACTTCAGGTGCACCCGATCCTATTTCATTTTTAATCCTTCAAATTTCCTTTCCATTTTTGTGAATTCAATCGTACTTTTCATGTTGAACTACCTTTTATTTAGCATTTCCATTTTGTGAAGGGTGGTTTCTCATAATATGTGGTGTTTTACAGTGTGTGAAATATTTCAGTTCATCTGCTTATTCTCATTTTTTGCCTGCTCTTAATCCTTATTGTTAATCCTGTCCCTTAAATATCTCCTGAACTTTTAGTATATTATGTGCCCCTGTACGCTTTTCTTTCCTGCATATTCAAGCAATCCATGATAGAGTATTAAAATAATGTTCTAATAAACTCCCTGAATTCATTCATATGTTTTGTATTCACTTTTATATCACATCTGCTTTCACAGTCACAAACATTGAAAATATCCCACCCTCAATTGAGCTTCGCATGCTGTTGCTATCAGTTTGCTAAGTCTTAATGAATAAAATAATAGGCTAATTCTTCAAAACCTCAAATGTGCTCTTAGGGTTAATTTGTAATCTTTAATTCATCTTTTACTAAATTTTTAAGATATTTCTTTGCTCCCCCTCTAGATCTCATTTCCTATTTCAATCTGAAATGATTTTCTTTAAACTAGTTTATCCATTATGGAATATCTCTGCATAATTAATCCATTTTTTCTCCCTTCTCTTATAAAATAATAATTTGTTTTACTAATCATTCCCTTTTATTTTAAATCTTCAATTGCTCCTTCTCCAATAGATCTTTCATCCTATTCTCTGATATTTTGGTTAATTCTTTATAGTAACTGCTCTCCCAGCACTGTGGCAGACACTGGACCTACTATGCAAAAACCATCACTAACCCCTTCTTCCTTACCTTCCTCCACAATAAAGACTAGCAAGCCAATAACTCAACTGTACATTCTCCCTTGGAGTCGGAAATAGCCATCCTACAAGGTTGTGATCGCTGTAACGTTGCTAGAAACCCCTGGGGAGAGATTCTGTCATTAAACCTGGCAAGCTTGCCAGGAGAAATAACTTGTCTCCACCAATTCCACATTTTCTGCCTGGAATGTGGTTAAGCCTGGTGGAGCAGCACTGTCTTGCAAAAGTAAGTTGTTACCTTAAGAGAAAGGTGTAATGCTACAAAAAGTATGAAAGCAGTAGAGACTTTGATATATAGAAAAGATATTAGAAAAAGCACCTGAGACTTTGATATATATATTTTAGCCACAGAACTTCCTAGATGCCTCGCTCTAACTTCTTAATGGAATAATAAACCACCATTTAAAAACAAACCATTTGAAAACTAGCAAACAAAAAAACTACTGTAGTATGGGTTTTGCTACTTGAAAAACCAATGTAATGCTAATGAATACTTTTCTTTGGTCTCTCTCTCTCCCTACACCCAACTGACAAAAAATAAAACATAAAACAAATTATACATGCTTGCTGTCCCTATTTCTTCACCAACCATTCACACAAAGCAGTGGTCACAAACTGGTGGCTCTTAGGCATTTTAGTGACATGAGTGCTTGGCTCTAAAGAGCTCATATCAATTTTAAATTAGTTACCAACATTTAAGCATTAAGAAAATGTTAGCTTTTTGGATTTCTGGTTTCACAGAAAAATAAAAAGGTAACATTGAACTGACTTATACTTCCTGAGAGCAATACTCAGATTGAATTGTTAAATGAATGCTTTTGAAATTAAATTGAGCAATATAACAGAGAAAAAGCAATTTCAACAAATCGTGCTGGAACAACTGGACTTTCACTGCAAAAAATATATATAATCTAGACACAGATCTGACACTCCTCACAAAAATTAACTCAAAATGGACCACAGACCTAAGCATAAAATGCAAAACTATAAAACTCTAGAAAATAACATAGGAGAAAATCTAAATGACTTTGGATGCAGAATTTTCTTTTTTAGATATAACACCAAAAGCACAACCCAAAAAAGAAATAATTGATAAACTGTATTTCATTAAAATTAAAACTTTTCTCTGTGAAAGACACTGCTAAAAGAATGAGAAGACAAGTCACGCATTGGGAGAAAATTTTCAAAAGATACAACTGATAAATGACTGTTATCCAAAATATACAAAGAATGCTTAAAGTTCAACAATAAGAAAACAAATAACAATATTAGAAATAGGCAAAAGACCTAAACAGCTGCTACACCAAAGAAAATATACAGATGGCAAATAAGCATATGAAAGATGTTTCACATCATATGTCACTAGGGAACTGCAAATTAGAACAATAAGATACCACTACACACTGTTTAGAATAACTAAAATTCAAAACCATGACAATATCTAAAGCTGGTAAGGATATAAAACAAGGGGAATTCTCCTTTACTGGTGGGAATGCAAAATGGTACAGACACTTTGGTAGATGGACACTTTCTTACAAAACTAAACATACCCTTAACTCCAATTCTCACTGCCCTAGAAATGGCTCACCAACTTCTCCAAACCTGACCACTCTCAGGCACTAGTTCTATGTTACTAATGCCTGCTGGAATTCCAATTGAAGGTTCTACAATCACTGCAAAGTTCACACATCCAAAATGTAACTCGCCGTCTTGGCTACAAGGTTGGTCTCTTTTTTTATTATTATTATTATACTTTAAGTTCTAGGGTACATGTGCATAACGTGCAGGTTTGTTACATATGTATACTTGTGCCATGTTGGTGTGCTGCACCCATTAACTCGTGGTCTTTTTTGTGTGTTTTCCTTCTTCCTCTTAACGACACCACCAGCCTACAAGTATCCATTCACCCTGTAACTGATCTTTTGCATCTAATCCTTCTCAACCATTTCTATGAACCCACCATATTTGTGTCATTAATATCTCTTGCCCGTATTACAGCAGTAATGATGCAGCCATTTTTAGGATCTTCCTTCCACAGTTCTTTCTTGATGCTTCTGCCACATTATTCTTAAAGTAGAGATTTGATATTGCTACTTTCCCACTTAAATATTAATACTTTGACTGTTTTGCCACTGTTTAATCTTAGCTCGTATATATTCTTCTGTAGTCTTGCCCAAATATATCCTCCCAGGTTTATATTTCTGTGGTATTCTCTGAGCATTTCCCCCCACTCCTCATGCCCATTTTGTTTCCCTAGAGCCTCTTACTATTCACTATCTTGAAAATGTCTTCCTTTCAGCTGCTACACAAACTGCTTATGACCATACATGTTATTCAAGACCTAGAGTATCTTTTAAAAATTTAAACAGTTATTTAAATGCAGACAATGAGACATGCTCTTTTCTATATGTCAACAAAGTCATTCAGTGTAGAGACGTTTCACAGTGTAGCATAGAGTTGTGAATAAATTCACAGGCTGTGGAGTCAGATTGCTTTTATTCAAATCTCACTTTAACTACTTGCTTGGGTTTTTAAATCTGTGACTCGATTTTATTATCTGTAAAATGGGGACAATAATATAATCAAACATTCAGAGTTGTTCTGAGGTTTAAACGAATTAATACATGGCTATAGTCAGCACTAAGTACAGATTCAGTACCAGAAAGGAACAGGTAATCAATAAATGTAGCTGTTATTATTATTATTATTATTATTATTATATTCCAGTGAGGGAAATAAGACAGGAAGCAAGTAGTTATATAAATAAGTGGGTGTCAAACAGCAACAAATGTAATGGGGGAATACTAAACCAAGAAAAGTGATTGATAGGAATTCTGGATACGAAGGCAATTAGATTGGATGGTCAGGGAAGATATCTCTGAATAGATAACATTGGAACACTGAGCTAAATTGCCAAATATACCCAGTCCCTCAAAGATCCAAAGTCACGGTCTTCCAAGCAGAAGGAATTGCAAAGTGGTGTCACTGAACAACATGAAGGCCAGTGTGCCTGGAACTTTGCTGAGAAATGGGAAGAGAGTTAAGAAATTAGATCAGAAACATGTGCAATCAACCTGTCATGTAGGCCATTGCTGGTAACTGTTATGCTTTTATTATGCTTTTATTCTGAGGAGAAATGAAAGCCATCAGAATATTTTAAGAAAGAGTGTGGCATGATCATACTGACTGCTGTGCAGAGGGCAAGAATGGAAGAAGGAAAACCAGCCAGGAGGCCATTGCAGTCGGCCAGGCTAGAGAAAATGACACTCATCCTCTTTTGTAAGCTGGCAAAATGTCTTTTTATTTTAGAAGTACATTTATTTGATTATGAATAAGTTTGAATATGTTTTTGCCCATTTATTTGTCTTTTTGTTTTTTCTTTTCTGGTAAGAACACTCAACATGAGATCTACTGTCTTAATACATTTTTAAGTACACAGTACTATATCGTTAACTATGGACAACATGTTATATAGCAGATCTCTAGAACTCACTCATCTTACCTAACTGAAACTTTACATCCATTGAACAACAACTTCATTGTCTTTTACGAACCAACTCAAAAAATATCTTTTTTGTTTTAGAGGTTCTCTTGATGCTCCTTTAATCATCATGTATCTGTACTTTCCTTTTGGCACGGGATGCATAATAACTCCTTTGGATGCACTTCTTCCTAAGTATCCTATAAGCTCCTTGTAGGCAGGATTTATATGATATAGACTTCAGTGTCTCCAATTTTGTGTTCTAACTGTCTTCTGGAAAAAGTAATTTTGCATATTTGTTTAGAATCAAGTACCAAAAAGGTATAAAACATTTATAGCAAAATCTTTGCACTGCATCGATATATTTCTTTCAATATTTATTTGAAAATTAAATACTGTGGAGATAAAAAGACATACTTTTTGAGGTTAAAAAAGAACAAATTAAGTATTAATTTCAAGAATCAGAGTTGAAATAAAAGCACACATTATTGAAGCTAAAAGTTTTGAAAATCAAATTAAGTAGCTCAGCGTATGCTATATTGTTCAGAAAATAAAGTAGAGAATACTTAGGTTTCTACATTTCTCTACCAATAAGGTAGAGAAAATAAAATAAAAATATGCTCTATTTAAAGGAAATGAGTTGTAAAACAACATACTCTATTTTGCAACATTCATGCAAAATGAAGAATATGAGCAATCGTAGAGAGATTTGCTGTAGCTTCAGAAAAAAGCAACCGGTTCCTTACTTCACAATAGAATGGCTTAATATGCAAGCTCTTTAAATTTTTACAGAGCTTGGTTCATTAAATGTTTTAGCACAACAGTAAGGATTAATGTTTACAAAGTAAGATCTCCTTAATGAAAGATAAAAGTGCATTTCTGCACGCGGAAATTGAAAACTACGTTAAAAAGATGAGATGTTTTTCTACTTAAAAATGTTTCTTAAATTTTTTGATGAAGAACATCAGCCTAATATTGGTAAATACATGATGTATTTAGCAGTCTAGAAAAGTTTTTTTATGAAATGATTTTATTTTAGACATTTTTAGACTCAGTTATACATAAATAGGTACATATATGTAAATGCCACACATAAATATCATTGCAAGTTTATAAAAATAAAAGATGTACAAAGACTGGCAGACAATATTCATTCTGACAAGATAGTGAGGCAACAGGTTATTTTTCGTAATTCTCTAATTTTTATACAAAAATAACATTTAAAATAAACTTTTTTTTCACTTGGTTGACTACTTACATCTCTAAGTCCCTTCATTATTCTTTAAAGAACAAAATCTGTTATAGAGATCCTACTGTAATCCGCAATCATATTCATGATATTGTGAAGAATAAAAAACATATAAAGGTTGGAAGTCAAGCCTTGTATAATGTTTTTATCCACTAAAACTTAACAAGAGCAAGTATAAAGGAAAACTACATGCAAAAATTCTATTTCTGTGAAGAAGACATTTGACAACTTTAATAATATGTTCCTAATTGGTCTGTTAGGACACAGGATAGTCAATACATAAATGTAATTTGAGATTACAGTCTAAAATCCTAAAGACAACACGTTTCAGCTGCTTGCTCTGCAGTGAGTTCTCTGATTATTACCAAAAGCCCTTCATCCAATTTACTTGGCAATTAGCATTTGTTATCTCCTATTATAGGTACGGAAATTTTATTGGACTGCTTCCCTCTCATACTGATAAATGTTATTCTTCCTATCCCATTACCTTCTTTTTCTGGAAAATTTCTGGAGCATAAGCAATAAGATCATATATGTTCATGCTTTGTTGAGGGTTGAAGGAAAGTTGTAGTTTCCCAAAGTTTAGTTGATCATCACAGTTGAAGTTTTCTGTAAATTGTGTTACATAGTGAGGCCTTATCTTGCTGATAGGAAGTTTTGTAGAGGAAATTCCTTAATAAATTATAGCAACCTTGGTATTTTCTGTGGACTTCCTTTTAAGAATTTACTTAGACAAAAATAGAGCATAACCTAAATAGTGTAGTTCTTTAAATGTTAAATTTTGGTCCCAATGGCCATTTCTTCTTTCACAGAAGAAAATAAAAAAACATTTTCTGCCTTCTAAAGTCACAGACGAACTGCATGAAATGAGTGTGTATACAGTAACGGTGCATTGCTCCATTTCCTTTCTTTGGATTCATCATCCTGTTCCTTTTGTGCTGCCGCCTCTTTCTTGCCTACCATTTGCTTTAGACATTTTTGGGGGCTATCCACAGGGGCTTTTTTACTAATTTGATTCTTGCTTTCTGGTGATCTATTCATTCCATAATTTCACCAAGAAGCTCTAAAGACACTTTCAATTTAATATGCCTGAACTGTGAACTATGATTTTCTACTAGTTATTCTCTGTATATTTCCCACTATAAATGTAGTCATCCGGATCAGAATCCTTGGAACTGTCTCTTCCTCTCCCTTCATTTCACACTCTCCTCTTACTCATCATTATATTTATTCTCTATATATCACTCTTTCATCTCTCCATCATTATTGCTTTACTGAGGTCGCTTGCCCTTTCTGGCTTGACTCTTTTGAATCATAACTGATCATTCTGCTGGTGATAGAAGAGCTTTTCAATTCTACAAAGAGCTTTTTCACAGTCAGCAAAGTGATCTGTCTGCCTAAAGCATAAATCTAAATGTCATTTTCCTGCTGAAAAGTCCTTGATGGCTGCCCGTTGCAAACTACTTTTCATGGTACATGAGTCCTTGATAATCTGACTCCTAACTCCAAGCTCTATCTTCCTGAGTTTATTACCAACTTTCCTCCCCCAATATATCTTGCACCAAGCCTTACAGTGGGGACAGTCTAATCACAGCTCCACCACACAGTCCAATCTACTCAAATACAAATTCCAGGAGCACATTTGAATAGCCTAGCTCTGATCATTTGTTCAGCCTGCAGAGTGAATGTAATATCTTCTAACTGAATCAAATGATGAAGTTGTAATTCCAGCAAAGTGTACTGGAAGCTCTTACAGAGAAAAAATGGATAGACAATCCAAAGCAAACAAAACAAATAAAAATTTAAAAATATATATGTCCATTATACCATAGGCCATTAAATATTTTCTGTAAATAGTTTAGACTTTTTGATCCATACAATCTTTGTTTCAGTTATTCAACTTTCCATTGTAACACAGAAGGAGCCATGGATAATACATAAAGAAATGGATGAAGTTATGTATCAGTAAAATTTCATTTGTACAAACAGGTGATGGGTGAGGTTTGCCCTGTGAGTTGTAGTTTTACAATTCTTGCAATATCCCATAGCATTATGACTTCAAAGCATTATACCTGTGGATCAATTATAATATTGTTATATGTTTAATAAGTTATGATGGGAAACAGAAAGAGTTATATGACACCATTTGATATCTTTCAGATGAATATAGGAATTACGTGGTCTCTATGAACAGAAAGGGACAACTAGAAGGAGAAATTAAGCTGAAAAAATGAGATGAAAAGACAATTAAAAGGGATAAAAAAATAAAGATGGGGTAAGAAGTATTTCAAGATGCCAAAATTTTAATGATAGACTTATTGTCTACTTTTTAAACAAAACAACAAAACATAATAATGGCCAAATCTTCAGCCACAGAAGAAAATCTGCAAATAATTCTTCTAGTAGGTAATACAAAAATATAAAGGAAAGCTACGACATACAGGAACTAGAGAATGAACTTGAAAACACTTCTGCCTCTGAGAAAGAAATCAGAATAATTTTCTTAGAAATAACATTTAGACATTAAAAATAAATAAGCAAAAACTGAAGAATCTGAAAATCATGGTAAGAAAATGCACTATAATGTGTTTACTTTTAGAAATACAGTTTTAGAAAATAATGTAAAATGAAAAAGTCAAAGAAGATATATTGTTTTAAAATCAAATAAATGAAGAAACGTATACAGCAAAAAGTACAAGAATAATTATAAAGGGAATATTATGTAGTTATGAAATAAGATGATGCTTTTTAAAAGTCATGTGAAAATGGTATACTATATTTTTCAATTAAGGATCCCCGAATATAAAAATTTTCTATGTTACATTTCAACTACTTAAAAAATTTACCAAACAAAACAGAACAAAAAGATCAATGTTTAATGTTGGCATGTTGCCTTGGACTTTTAACATGGGTGTTTTATTTCTGATTTCTTTCTTTTTTTGACTTTTTAAGGAAAGGCAAGTAAAAAACAGAAATAAATCAAAACTAACAAAATATGCATATGTATTTTCAATCAGGTAATCAAATAATCGAGTGTAAAAGGATCTAAAAGTTTGGAAACCAGGGAAAAAATGAATTTTAGATTCCATTTTCAGAAACGAATGTGAAATAATGAGGAAAAGAGAAAGATAATTGGAAGAAACAGGAATTTTCAGATGATTAAAGATTTTCTTAAATTCTATATTCCTTTACTTAATTATATTCTAACATATTTAACTTCCATTATAATAAGTAAACACAGAGGGCAAGAGATAAACAAGTCTGTGAGGTGAAGATACACGTTATTCCTCCTACCACTCTTTTTGTCTTCAATATAATACTAAAGAATATACTAAAAAGTTACATAAAAAACAATTTTACTCAGAATCTGAAACATTTGAGTCAGCACTTTAAGGCTTATCCAGTAGCTTTACAGTGTTTCCTTGCATAATTTAATTGAGAATTTCATATTGAGTCCAACTGAATAGTATCCTCTTGGCCTAGAATTATATCCGTATCTAACTTCTGCTCAGGAATTAATGTTCATTAATGATGTCTTTCAGACCAGATATAAAGGCAAGTGAAAATCTCTTCTTTTCTACACATCGACTTCCTTCTCTCCTCCCTGCCTCTTTTGTATCAGGCAACATGATATAAGGATTTAATTCAGGTCAATCTCTTACTAATCCACAGCGTGCAGCAGAAAGCAGCATTGCTAAGGGGTCTGTACCAGTATTTAAGCTTGCTTAATTTTCCAGTAAGCTTTAATATCATCGCCTAAGACCTAAGAATCAATAATGAGGAGCTCATCTTCATAAAGTCACTTGAAACATAAGTCTTTTTGCCAGTGAGACATTTTTCAGCAGCCCTCCCATCCACTCTACTATCCTACAAAAGCATATGTACCATCTTTGCCTTCTTCGAAATAGAAGCAAATTCTTTATGTCAGAGCATTGTGCATGAGAAGTTCACTTTTTTCCAACTGAGCTATATTTAGGGACAATAACACAGAAATGGATTAGAAACAGGATTTCATTTTTCTAAGTATGGAGAACAATGAAATGAATTATATACTTCATAAATACTATCATTGGCTTTTGGAGTTTTTGTCCTCTAGAACAATTTGAAGTATGCATAACATAGGCTGAATGCTATTCTATCTAGAAGTTAGAAGATTTAGTGGTGAGTTATTTTTCAAATATATTATATTTTAACAGAATGTCTCAGGGTTTTTTTGTTTGTCTTTAACTGTAGTGGTGTCTAACCATGAGTTTTATAAAACATTAGAGAGAGATCTTTTTGTTTGAAAAAATGAAAGCATTCTAAATAAAATTAGCATCCCCAAATCAACAAATATACATTTGTACACATATACAAACATGCACACATGTGCATGCACACATACATACACAAGCATGCACATAATTCTTGTCATTTTAGATAGAAAAATAATATTAAAATGTAAAGATGTACAGTAATATTCTTATAACCCCGAGCTCTACCCCTACTACTATCAGCAAGCCATTTATGATTTATGGTAGGATAGTGTCAAAAGATGATGGTATCCTATATATAGGAAATCACACAATTAAATTGATGTTTTACAAATAACAGATGGCCTTCAATCACTTTTCTGGGAATGACATGATGAAAACAAACTTTAAAATATAGTGCAATTTGTATGTCCCATTCATTGTAACATATTTTATTAGTTCATAGTTTCGATTTACAATATATGATTGAAATAAAGATATTTACTTATAATTCAAATATACATTATATTACAGAATAACTTGCATATAATTTACAAATAAATATACATATGTCAGAGGGTTATCTGGTCCCCTACGCTTCTGCTTCCTGACAATGATAGAAAGCAAAAAAACTGAAAACAAGAGGCAAATGTTCAATGAGCTGCTGGAGGAAGAGGCCCTGGGAAATGTGATATTTGGGAAGAGACAGGAGCAAAAATATGGGATCAAAGAAGATCCAAGTAAGGAGTCAGCAAACAACCAAGCAAAAATTCGTGAACTTCAATATTACATATGAAGTCAACCAATCAATTATTTTAAAATAAAGTTGTAGTCATTATAAATTGTAATGCTCCCAATTATGCTTAAGTTGTTTCCTGTAACTGTGCTAAAACATGTATTTTTGGTACTTCTTTGAAATTAAATTAGCCATATATATATATATATATATATATATATTTGGATCAGTAATATATATATTTGGATCAGTAATGATGTATACTACAAAGGGGAAATGATGTAGACACTTAGGAAGCAATGAATAACCTTCATCATCGTCTTGTGTGTTCTAAGCTTTGAATCATATGAGTTTCATGTGTATATTGCTTTAATATATATTTGTATATAATTCTAGGCCCTTCCTACTGATATATATTTCTATATTTCTATTCTTGTTACAAAATTTACTGATTTACCTAAAATAATATCCATTAAATTTTAACATCTGCTAAGAAATGTCCATCCACTTTTTAAAAGGATATTGGCATTTCTTTTGTATGTACCCTGCACATAAACTTCAAAATAATTTTGTACAGCTCTCTACAGAAATCCATTGTAATTGTAATTGCAATTGCATCACACTTTCCTATTAATTTGAAAAGAATTTTTATTTTTCTAATATTAAAATAGCCATCCAGAATATAGCATATTTTGCTTTTTACTTTATGCAGCCTTTGTTCGATGTTTTCAATAAAATGTATGTTTTTCTCATGTAGGTCTTCCTTTTCTCTTGTAAGATTATCTCTACGTATTTCAGTTGTTTATTACTATTATTATTTTATAGCTAATGAGAAAGGTAATTTTTCTTTTCTATGTTTACACAGTTACTTCAAAAATAAATAACAACTATTAATTTGTACATTTATCTTACATACAGGTACTTATCAAATTTTCCCACTAATGTTGATGTTTTCATACTATGTTAGGTTTTGTACAGTCATTTTTCTATACTATCTTAGTCATTTACTATACTATGTGAGGTCTTGTACAATCATTATATCTGTAATAAGGTTTAAAATGTATACTAAAATAGCACTGCAGATTTCCGCTATAGTATTTAAATGTGAATAACAAATTGAATGTGTGGCAGGTAATCTTTTCTTATTTCTGATTTGAGTTGAATGTCTGAAAAATCCCTAAACGAAGATAATTAATAGATAACATTATTTGGGGAAACACTATGGCTAAACTCCCCAGGCCACCTGAGAATTCTCATATTTGAAACTTTATGCCAATCAAAACAATTCATTGACTAGTGAACTATAACGACCAACTTATACACTTATTATGAAAAAATTTTCTCCCCGGCCAGATTTTGACTTATGACTAGATTTTGATAGGGGATTATATATGTATATATTCCCCAATATGTCTTTTATGTTTATTTTCTTACCTTCTGTCCTCTAACAGAAATAAAAAAGTTTGCTTTCGAATATAACTGGTACCATATTTCATAATGCTGTTGTTGTTAATTATGGATAACACATTTAAACCATGTGTTATTTATGGCAATCTAATTTCCACATTACTCATTTTGCTTTGTTAATTTTAATTTTCTTTCCTTCCCTCCCTCCCTCTTTCCTTCTTTCCTTCCCTCTCTCCCTCTTTCCTTCTTTCCTTCCTGCCTTCTTTGCTTTCTTTCTGCCTCTTTTTTTTTTTTTTTTTGAGACAGGGTCTTGTTCTGTAACCCAGGTTGGAGTGCAGTGGCACAATCTTGGCTCACTGTAGCCTTGACCTCCTGGGTTTAACTAATCCTTCCACCTCAGTCTCCTGAGTAACTGGGACTACAGATGCACATCACTATGTCTGACTAATTTTTTAAATTTTTTGTAGAGACAGAGTCTAACTATGTTGTCCAGGATGGTCTCAAATTTCTGGCCTTAAGCATTCTTCCCACTTCGACCACCTAAAGTATTGGGATTACAGGCTTGTGCCACTGTGCCCAGTCTTGATTTTCATTTTCTAATAAGAGATGCTTGTGGAATTTCACACTCATTAGCATGCTAAATTAATTTCTAAATAAAAATCTGACATCATTCTCAGCCAGACATCACTCCTCTTAATGGCCTTGGAAAATAACTATTTTAGTCTTATTTAATGTTTGACTTAATTAATATGGAGTCATCTAGTTGCATTTAATTTAGGATATTGCTTAAGAGATTAATAATATTTTAAATAACCTGTCAGAGAAAATTTCTCAGTCACCTAGAATTTCACTTTAAAAAATCTGAAATATAGACATTGTGAGCAATGTGAAGATAGAAAGTCAAGGCAGGGCAAAGGCATTGATCAGAATTAATGCACACTAGGATTGCAAGTTTGTGTAGAATTCACCTAACCATCTTTGTTCCATTAAGACAGACAGAAGAGAGCATGATTATTAGCACTATCTTTATCTTCTTACTACTCTCATAGATTTATCTGGTACTTGTTAACTTTTGATAGAAATAAATAAGGAATTTGGGAGGCCGAGGTGGGAGGATCACTTGAGGTCAAGAGTTCAAGGCCAGCCTGGCCAACATGATGAAACCCCGTCTCTACTAAAACTACAAAAAATACCCGGGCGTGGTAGTGTGTATCTGTAATCCCGGATACTCAAGAGGCTGAGGCAGGAGAATCGCTTGAACCTGGGGTGCGTAGGTGGCAGTGAGCCAAGATCATGCCATTGCACTCTAGCCTGGGTGACAAAGTGAGATGCTGTTTCCACAAAAAAAAAGAAAGAAAGAATCAGAGAGAGAGAGAGAGAGAGAGACAGAGAGAGAGAGAGGGAGGGAGGGAGGGAGAGATAGAGAGAGAGAGGGAGGGAGGGAGGGAGGGAGGGAGAGAGAGAGAGAGAGAAAGAAAGAAAGAAAGAAAGAAAGATGGATGCAAGCAAAAATTGTACAAAATGTGTTTTTGAAGAATGCTCACAAATTGAACACACCTGTGTCACTATTATTTAGGTGATTTGAATAATAATAATAATAAATATTGAATTTATTTCATTAAAAAATAAAATTTTTTAATGAAATACTTTTAACACACATGAGATTAAAACTGAAAAATATGAACATATTTTTATGCTGTTAATTTGTAAAGTCAATATCTGATTATTCAGATGATCTTTTTAAATTATTTCATTTATTTTTGCAAATCAAAAATGACACCATACAGATAGATACATTTATATTTTTTAGAAAACAGCACTCTATAAAGGTAGGCTATTAAACATTTTAGCAAGTAATTTAAAAATCATTTTTTCCTGCCTATTTATCTATTTAGCATATGTATTTTGGTTTAAAGTTGAGAATTTAGTTGAACAACTCTTTTTTTTTTTGAGACGGAGTCTCACTCTCTCACCAGGCTGGAGTGCAGTGGCCCAATCTTCGCTCACTGCAACCTCTGCCTCCCGGGTTCAAGTGATTCTCCTGCCTCAGCCTCCTGATTAGCTAGGAGTACAGGCACATACTAACATGACCAGATAATGTTTATATTTTTAGTAGAGATGGGGTTTCATCATGTTGGCCAGAATGGTCTTGATCTCTTGACCTCGTGATCCGCCTGCCTTGGCCTCTCAAAGTGCTGGGATTACAGGTGTGAGCCACCGTGCCCAGTCTAAACAACTTTTATGATTAAAATCACCAAGGAAGAATCACTGTTTTAGCTGGAAGAATACTTAGTATAAGCATATGGACTGGCACAAACAAGTTCTTTATCTTCTGGTGTAGAAACTTCTTTAGCACGGACGTTCTTTTTATTTGTGATGACTTAGTATGTAAATCATAAGGATTTTGATTTACACTGATTTTTAGACTATATCATACTCCAAATCACATTACTTCAAAACCACATTAGTAAAACATTAATGCTCATTTAATAAACCTATTAAATTGTGCATAACAAGAATAATAATGTATCTAATTAGAAAGTAATTTTTTAATTCTGAGAATTTTCATCAATCTTCTTAAATAAATATGCCTATGGTATAAATACACTTATTACTTAGATCATATTCCTCAGTGTCATCCTAAAGCAGTCAACTGTATTGTTTATTGATAGCAAAAGAAATAAGCATATTTTGGGTTTTTTCTCTCCTATTAATAGCTCCTATGCATATTGACACAATTTGTTTTTTGCTTAATGATTATCATACACAAAGCTAGATCCAATTGGCACAATATAGGAAGAATTTTGTTATATGAGAAGGCATTACAAAATGAGAGATTTTTAAGTCTGTATGTGATTAGAGAGAAAAATCCACTTTACTTGTTTTGATTATTGAAGCTCAAGAACAATTAATTAGCAACCGAACTGTAGATTTTGCTACTATAGCACACACATTTAAAAATAACATAGAACAAAGCTCTCCTGTCCTTTCTTTGATAGAGGAAAATCCTTAAAAGGTGATTAACTGAACCAGGAGAGTGTAAAGTACTGGCTTCACTATGTGCACTGAGATCACAGGAAGAAGGTGCAGAAATCCAGGGGGAGAGGAGTGGAGCACTTGAGACCAGCCTAGAGGGAAGGACTCCAGGAGTCTAGAGAAGCCCCTTGTCCTACAACAGTTCAAAAAGTTATGCAGCTGTCCATGGACACTTGGGTTGTGAAATATAACAAAACATTATTCAGTCTTTAAAAATATCCTATTTGAGCCGGGCATGGTGGCTCAAGCCTGTAATCCCAGCACTTTTGGAGGCCAAGGCGAGCAGATCACCTAAGGTCAGGAGTTCAAGACCAGCCTGGTCAACATGGTGAAACCCCCTCTCCATTAAAAATTCAAAAATTACCCAGGTGTGGTGATGGGCGCCTGTAATCCCAGCTATTCGGGAGGCTGAAGCAGGAGAATCACTTTAACCCAGGAGGTGGAGGTTGCAGCCAGCCAAGATTGTGCTATTGCACTCCAGCCTGGGCAGCAAGAATGAAACCCCATCTCAAAAAAACAAAATAAAACAAAATCGTATTTGTAATAACATGGATGTACTTATTGGAAATTATGCTAAGTGAAATAAGCCAGCGTCAGAGGGCATGTACTGTATGATTCCATTTACACAAGGTATCTAAAGTAGTCAAATTCGTATAAGCAGAGAATAGAGTTTTGGTTGCCAGAGGCTAAGGGGAGAGGGAAACGGAGAATTGTTTTTCTATGAGTATAAAGTTTCTATTATGCAAGATGAGTAAGTCCTAGCGCTCTTCTTTACAACATAGTACCTATAGTTAACAATGTAGTGTTGTGCACGTTAATAAAAGAGGATAGATCTCATGTTGAGTGTTCTCACAAAACACACACACACACACACACACACACACATACAAGAACACAAGGAAATTTCTGGAGGTGCTGAATATATTTTGTATCTCGGTCAAGGTGGTGGTACCAAGGGTAAATGTGTATATCTAAACTCATTAAGACATATGCATTGGCTGGGTGTGGTGGCTCATGCCTGTAATATCAGCACTTTGGGAGACTGAGGTGGGAGGATCTCTTGAGCCCAAGAATTCAAGACCGGTCTGGGCAACAAAGAGACCCCATCTCAAAAAAAAAAAAAAAATATTTTAATGAAAACAAGATGTATGCATTAAATGTGTGCTGTTTTCATTTTAATTATAACACAATAAAGCTAAAAAATAAAAGGAAGTTATGTTGCTGGATGTGATACTAGGTGTTTACACTGCTTCATAACTCCCTTCCTTCCTTCCTTCCTTTCTTCCTTCCTCTCTCTTTCTCTCTCTTTCTTTCTTCTCTTTTTTGTTAATGGAGACCTACTGTTTTCTAAGGACCAAAGTAAGACTTTTATATATATTACTTAACCTAATGCTGACAAAGCATGTGTAAAGTATGGATAAGTGAATTAAAGCATAGAGAGCCTAAGAAACTTGTCCAAGGTAACAATGTTAGAAAGTGCCAGAAACAAAATTTTAACCTTGGTGCATATGAGTTCAAAAGTTCCAGAACCCCTCAAAATATCATGGATTCTATAGTGGTGTAGTCTATATTATTGAGCTAAATTTTTTAATTAGCATATAAAAGATTAACACATATAACTTCAAATTTATAAAAGATGTTCCAAAAGAATTTGAAAAAAAGAATACATTTTGTTTAGATGTGGAAAATGAGTAGCTTGAAAGTAAAGCCAAACAACAAAAACAATGACAAAAATACAGAACAATGGCAAAAAAGACAAAAAAATCTGTATGTTGTAATCATGTTTTTTCTCATTTGTTCAAGAGTAATACATTTTAAACCTCTGTGTACTGTTCCAATTAGGCAAAGCTTACCATAAAATTAAATTAACACATATTTAAGAACATACAGGTATATTCTCACACTGCATGGTTATTAGGAATAACATTAAATCACCTAACATAATTATTTTACTATTATTTTTACAATGTGACTATATTTCATTTCACAGTGAGAATTTCAGTATGATTTTAAAGGCTATTTATATTGACAGTTTTTTTGCCTATTGTGTAGGATTTAACAATTTCCAACCACAAAACTTCTGTCACAAGGCTGACAATTTTCTCAAGGCTGAAATATCCTCATTTTAGGATATGAGAAACTTTCAACTTTATTACTTCCTTGCTGTGTACTTAGGAAATCATTCAAAATCTGTTTCCTTTCAAAATCAGGGTTCCTAGGGTTTAACTTCCTCCAGCATTGATGTAGGCTTGACCCCTGCATCATCACTTGTGAATTTCATATACATGCATATACTCGGTCCACACTAGTATACCATTTGTTTAAAATCTTTTGGTGTAAGGAAAGGAGATGTGCATTTTTATTATTTTCTCATGCGATTCTGATGCAGACAAAAGTCTGAGAAACAACATCTGTGTGTTGGAGGTCTTGAGACTGCAGACCTGAGATTTTGAATATGTGATCACTAAACTGTAGGGAAGCCAAGAAGGGACATGGTAAGAAAGGTCTCTGGATCCTGGGGAATCAGCCCATTTAGATTTAAAAATAATCAGAATAAATAACAGAGAAGAACAGAGAGACAAAGGTTAAGAGTAGGCCAGGAAATAAGTTATATATTCTGGTTCTGCTCTTTCTAATCTGTGTGTTTTTAAGCAAGTTAGTTAACATTTTTATGATTACAGTGAGGATATGAAAGTAACTAATTTATAAAATTCTGTGTCTATATGTTTTAAATTCCTTGATGTATAACACTAACACTTATTAAATGTTCATTAAATATTTCCACTAATATATATTCAGTCTTCCATCTTTCAATCCATCCATGCAGATTTAACTACTATCTGAATCCTAAAATGTATGAAATTCTGTGCTGTTATCAAAAAACAATAATGAGAAAATCTAGACAAAACATTTCTTCATTAGGGATCTCAGACTCTTGGAAAGAATATAGATACTAGTCAAATAACCATACATAGATTAAATAACATCTGTGATCATACATATATTAAATAACATCTGTGATAAATCTAGAAAAGGAGAGGTGGATGGAGCCAAGGGCATATGTAATAAGATAATTTGATAGAGAGAGGACAGTAAATGTTTTCCTGATAAATCTAAAGGAAGAAGAGGAGTTAACAGGGTGAAGACAGGACCTTTTCAATAGGCAGCAGCATGTTCATGGGCCTTGGGGTTATTATAAATGCCTATTTTGTTCGGGTGACCAGACTGACTGAGTATTTTATCTTTAATTGCTCTATATTTTACATTAGGACTGTTCATCAATATTTTATAGTGGAGAAAAGTGAGGCTTAGAAAAATTAACAATGTAAGCAAAGTCACATGCAACGTATCAAGTAACAGATCCAAAAGTGGAAATTCCATCAGTTCTGCTTCAAAATCTATGCTTATTTTCTCCATTTGGGCATAAATAGGTTTTAGGGTAGAAATGAAGCTAAAAGACTCTCCGCAATTAGTAGAAGGAGAGTTAGACATCAAGGAGGAGTAAGAGCTATGAGATTGAGAGAGAGGAGAAAAAGAGAAAGAAATCCTAGATTATGTCTGCTTAAATATCAACATTTTGCTGTGGGCACAGATACACTCATTTATGATGACAGATAAATAGATGCTATTGAGGCTCTTTATTTCCTACTTGGCTATGATAGATAAGAATCCATGTTAACATAAACTATGATAACAGTGGAATCTTTAATTCTATATATTGTTTCTCAACTGCCTCTATATTGTAGAATCACCTGATGAGCTTTTAGAAAAATATATCAATGTCAGGTCCATTCCAAGACAATCTAATTGTTCTAGGTGAGGTGGGGTCTGGATATCAGTACTTTCTAGAACTTCCTCAGTAAATCTAATGTGCAGTCAAAGATAAAAACCAGTGTTCTATCACACATCACACAGTATACATTAAAATATATTAATTAATGTAGTTATGTACTGAAAGATGATAAATCTAGTTTTATATGTATTTGTATTTTGAATTATCATAAAGTAATTACACTATGTTGTCCAGGAGGCAATTAGAAGTAATGGATGTTATTAAAATTATTTTGGTTTATATTTTATATTTCAGAAATCTAAATGAATATTTAGATTTAACGATTTTTACAACATATCTTTTGCCTTGCCATTAAAGACTACCTATCATTAATAGAATTTTTTGTTATTATCACTCATTTTTATTCCAATTGATAAAATGAGGATTTAAAAATAAATGTTCATGTATTCCTTCCTTTTAAGTAAAATCTTCAGAGTATTACATTAGTAATTAGAGTTCTCTTACTGTGAGTTCTCTGATTAAAATATTTAATGCTAAGTATTAAGAGAAAGATAGTGGACTTATTTCCTATTTTCCAGAAAACACGATTTGCATTTTCTAGATTTGTGATGAGTTTCAAAATTATCAGTTTTCTATAAACAACAACAGAAAGAACACACTTCTTGATATAAATAGATGTTTAAAAATAACCTACATTTCAATTCAACATAGCTGAAATTTCAGTTGCCTGAAATGCTTTTGGAGATTTGTTAAAGGTGATACACAAAGTGCTATATACAGTGTTTCAATCTGTATGGATTACATTGACCAAAATGTTTACTACTGATAAATTATATTCTTATGAAATCATGTGACTTTCTATTCCTAGCTAATCATTAAGGCATTACATTTCTCTCGTCCTCAAAGGAAATGTAAACCAGGCTTATGCTGCCTTTAATGCTTTAAATATTGTGACTGAATTTTAAACACTTCCATTGTTTGCTTAATGAGTTGCTTGGTACTGTTCAGTCCTCACACCTGCGGCCTCTCTGTCCCCATTGCAGGCCAAGCCCCACTTGGTTCTAGGACCATTTAACTGATATGATGCAAAAATAATAGAAGATCTACAAACATTTGGTGACTCTAGAAAGCATGAGCATTAATCCTGCTCATGGATATTCTTCCTTGTTCATCATTCATGAACCCTCATATTTTCTACCAATTCTGAGAATTGGGTGAAGAGCTGGAACCTTGCATTGGTTCCCTATGGAAGGTTACAACAAATCTAGGGCCGATATTGTAGTCACTATGTCTAGAGTTTTCACCATATATCTACCTGCCGGAGCCACTACTAGTGTCCTTGAGTACCCAGCTTTTGGTCCATACATCCAAACTTCCTCCTCTTGTTTACTACTGAAGCCTTCTTGAAGCATTCATGTTTCCACTGCAATAATATATTTATACTTCTTCTCATTCCAAAGCAGAGTTGAAGGAAATGAGACTATCCCTTTTCTGTATGCTACTGACCAATCCCATGGCTGTCAAAATACTAATAGAAACATTACACATTATTTATTGTTTACCCAATAAAAGTATATCTACTTGGTATTTTACTTGTGGCTGTAATTCTGTATCTTGTTAATGTAATGTTTTCAGACAAAAACCCATATACACAAAAATCTACACAGATTTTAGTGGGCTCTATATAATGAATAATATTCTAATTGTTCTTTAAAATAAAAGAATAACAGAGAAAAATAGAGAATAATTCTTCTGTAACATTCTTTCACACCTCTCTAAAGCTTCTTTAAAGAATATAATTTCCCTATATCTTGCACAGATGAAGGGATTTAGTGATAATTTTTATTAATTCACATCTCATTATGTGGTTTTAAAATGTCAACTAGTATCTTACTTTTAATGTAAAATAAATACAGTGATTTCAACTTTAAGACAAATTTATAAATATTTGCAATTTTAAACATTTAGATTTCACTTGTTTTGACTATAACTAATGGGTAACTTGTTTTGAGAAAAATATATTGTAAATTATACTTGTACTACAGGATCTCAGATGTCTGCAAGTACAAAGTGGAAAACTATTCAGTGACGGATTCTTTATTTTTAGGCTGACCTTCATTAACAAAAGCAGTTCTAATTGTAACGGTTTTTTGACCTACAATGCTTATCTTTTCAGGTTTTCTCTGTGATTGCTAAAGCGTGTTTGATTTTTGTAAACAAATTAGAATCTACTTAATATCCTATGATCAGCTGAATAATTCATGTAAGTCTTCCTCCGAGTGTTAACAAGTACTATGCGGGTCAGGAACTGTGGCTCCACTCCATGTTTTTAAAACATTGATTTTTAATTGTGCTCAAACCTCAATTTATGCAATTAAATTCCACATATACATTTTCTTTATTTTCAGGAAGAATAAAAATATGTAAATAAAAATAACTCCCTAAATTGATTTCACTGTACAAAATAAAGAACTTTTACACCTTGGACTATAGAGTTCATCTTCCCAAAAAGATGGTAAAAAGGAAATACATTTAGAGTTATAAATAGGGACTTCAGCTTTACTCCACAGAGTTTAAAAGTGGTTGTGGGTATACAATATATATTTTTTAGATAAATAAAAAGGCAGGAGTATGGCAGGCGATGCTGCAGGTGACAGCTACATATTTACACTGCCTAAGGTATGTTTCTAATTGAAACTTGAATGAAAAATATCCTTTATTAAAACAGATCAATGTTTTGTCCAGCAGTTCTTAGATGATCCACTTGTTACTGGTAATTTCAGAAAAACAGAGCACTGTTCAGGACCTGAGGGAAAGCAGGCAGAAAAGGTTCATGGACACTGGGTAGTGAGCCAAAGCTGGAGGAAAGGTGCCCAGTACACAGTTAAGAATAAGCAAGTACTAGCCCCAAGCTTTCCCCTCTGCTGCTAATGTGTACCTTTTAGGCCTTCTAAGTTCCTCATCTGCTACCCTTAGATCTTTAGGTCTTCCTCTCCACTGCTAACCTCAGACCTCAGGTATAATTTCTCATTTGCACAAAATACTGAATGCAGCATTTTTCCTTTTGTAGACTGAAATCAATCTCTCTCTCTCTCTCTCTCTCTCTCTATATATATATATATATATATTTTTTTTTTTTCTTCTTCTTTATCTCTCACTTGTCTTATTTAATATTTGGTGTTGACATTATGACATGGACCAAAGTGATCACTAATAACTACTTTTTTACTCTGAAGTGTTTTAACAAAACAATGCATTTCCTAAGGAAGTTTTGTAGAATCTGTGTATTCCTCAGCCCTTCTCCATTGTACGTGGTAATTGGGGGCAGCCATACGGGTAGATGCCATAGGGATCACATGATGCAAACTAAAACCCGTGAGGGACTGGGTGTGAAAGTGATCAAGGTGGAAATTTATTTGCATCAAGATTTCAAACTGGCTGTTAGCTACTGGTTGCAATAACACCCTGAAATAAGTGTTTGAGAGAGGAAAGTATTCCCAAATACACTACTTATTTGGGATATTAAGAGGGACTATAATTATTTTTGTAGTATTAATCAAGTAAAATCCTGCTTTCTTACAGATGATATAGAAAGAATATATGAAATGAAATGAAGTAAAATCATAAAACAAATTATTGATTTTATAAAATTTTTCATTTGAATATTTATATAACAGTAAACCAATTAGAATAACATTAAATAATGTAATTTTTAGTCTACCCAAGCCCCAAATTTATTTTGAATAAACCATTTTAGAAGTGACTTGAATTATTAATAGTACTAATTAATGACTGAAAGTAATGCGGTATACTTTTTATTTTTCAGGAAAAGATTTCTAACACCTACGGCTTAGTCTCATATATTCTGTAAAAAGATCACCTGACTTAAGTTTTAAATCAGTAACATTTTGCTACAACTAAAATATATTAGTTAAATTCACCGTTTTTGCCAAAAATGTTGGCCTCCTGCAAAGCTAACTTTCTAAGACTATTTTCTCAGATATCAATAAGAACCAATAATTCTAATTTAAGTAATACCAAAATAAATGACGCCCAAGAAACAAAACACTGTCACAGCAATACTGAAACTCACTCCCATACCTGTCTTCTATGCTCCCCATTGTTTCTTTGTCCCAAGAATCCCAGAGGGCCTCTCACTGCACCACTCATCTACACATTTTTCCATACACAACTCTGTGAAAGTCTCCTCTATCCTAAGCTGTTCTGATTATGCCAGGGTGCTAACTTCTGCAGGGCAGTTTGGAAAGAGACCAAACACACACACACACACACACACACACACACACACACAGCTATGGTTTGAATGTGTCCTTTCCAAAATTCAGTTGTTGCCAATGTGACAATATTAAAATGTGGGTCCTTTAAGAGGTGATTAGGCTCATGAGGACTTCCCCCCGGTGAATGGGATTAAGGCCCTCATAAAAGAGGTCCATAGAGAGGTCTGCTCTTTCTTGTCCTTTCACCTTCTACCATGTGAGGACACAGCATTTCTCACCTTCAGAGGGTGCAGCCCTCACCAGACACATGAACCAACACCTTGGTCTTTGACTTCCCAGCCTCCAGAATTGTGAGAAATAAATTGTCTGTTCTTTATAAATTACCCAGTATTGGGTATTCAGTTATAGCAGCACAAAATGAATTAAGGCACAACTATACACCAAAATGAAAAAAATATATAGGTTTTTCTATCATATTTAAAAGATATCACTTTTTTAAAATTAATAATACTGAGATAGATGGCTTGAGATTTGTTGTGTTAGTAAAGGTTTTAAAACTGTTATGCCCAGTTTGGTTATGTAAACTAGGTTCTTTATTCTTTACTAGCATGTGTATAAACTATAATAATTTGACAATCTGTATCAGGAGTCTTGAAAATATTCCTCCTTTTAACTAAAGAACTGAATTTCTAAGAATGCACCATAAGGAATAACTCAGAGATGGGCAAAAAAGATATGCTACAATAATATCACGTATAGCATAATTTCATAATAAAAAAGCTAATGACCCAAATAGCCAGTATTAAAGGAATATTAAATACTTGAACCATACATATAATAGATATACCATTAAAATATATCAAATTTTCTGGGAATATTTTATAAAATAGGAAAATCATCATGAGAGTTATGAAGTGAAAAACGTGATATAACATTATGTAAGCTAAATTAAGTTTAAGTAATTTATTCATTCATCAACAATGTGCTGATACCTAGTATATAATACATGGTGAGTTAACAAAGATGACTAAGACAGCTTTTGCCTCAAGAAGCTCACATTTTCATGATAAGGGTAAGAGACACCTAAACAATAAAGTACCCAAAATCATTACCAGTAACTTGTTGGAGGCAGACACTGAATACACAGGTGAAAATAAAAATAGAGTATTGTTGTTAAAGTGCTGATATAAGTCAGGGAGGAGAATTACAAAAGCTTCATAGAGCAAGTGATGTTTGAACTGAATCTTGACAGGAGAGTCATTTTTGGATTCTGTAATCGACTATTATAGTTGTGGCTGTCTGTTGCTTATCTATCAGTCACTTCAAAGATGGTATTACATTTTACTCTTCACAAGGATTTTTCTTTTTTGTGTGGTTTCCCATGAGTGTATAAAAAGCATAATTCACTTATTGCAGGAAAATTTTCATAACTTTATGGTCACAGGCTTTGGAATGTATGAAATTTTATTTTATGTGAAGAGGAGCAATAAGAATTAACTATGGTAAACATTTCAGTAAGCATTATTATATCATTAGGTAAGCTAGAGTTAAAGCACTTCCTACACTCAAAGGAACTATTTTAAGTAGTTTTGGAATTTGCTTACTTGCTTAATTTCTAGGCCTAATGTACATACTAACAACGTATTCCTTACAAACAAATGTTCATTGGTTTTCCTGCTAAGGCCCAAAGTTGAATCTTATATGTACCAAAGCATAAACAATGTGATACATGGTTCAAGATAAATAGAGCTGAGAATTATACCTACTATTTGATTTTATTCTATATTTTGGGGCTCAAGTTGAAGGTAGGGGTTCTAGAACAGTGAGTTGTATAAGAAAGTTGAATAAACTAACCATTTAGTCAAATTGCATGAAACTGAGGAACATGAAAAAGTATGGGATAGGAACAAATCAGCATTTAGAACTCAAGCAGACAATCCTATGGAGACATTATAAGCAACTGATTAAGGAAATCCAGACCAGGTAGAAACTGGCTCTTAGCATACATCTGGCACATTTAGAAAGAACAGGAGGTAAAACTGGCAAGAGTCCCTGATGTTGTTGAGAGCACCAGCAGAGAGCTGTCCTAGGGTTTTATGGGTAAAGAGTGAACTATTCAGAGTGTGAAAGCCATTCGGATAGCTGTCTCTGTGCCTTTGCCATGTGATGTTCCTTCATCTCTCATCTCTCAGAGTTTTGCACATCCTTTGGAGGCCAGTACAAATGTAAATATCAGTCTTTTCTTGGCCCTTCCTTGCTCATCTCCAGCTCAGATAAGCTGGTCACTCCCCTTCAGTGATAGCCCCAATTACCCTGATTACAATTGCTATGTCTACATCTCCTTGAAAGATTACGAGCTCATACATGTCTATACTTCCCCATAGCTAAAGTTCAGTAAAATGTTTGTGTAGTAAATAAAAGAGCTTAGAGGGCACCACCCCGATGCTGATGTTACTGTTTTATTTGTAATAGATCAAAATTGGGAAATGGGGAGAATAACTCTGCTAGAAAGAAGAAATATCAAACAATTTGTCTTCACCTCAGATTTAACTTTCCATTCCAGTTGACTTAATATGATGCAACCAATAATAAGAGAAACACCATAAACATGTACATGTATGCAAAATTATTGAAAATATTAGCTCGGCCCTAGGATGGTTTAATTTCAACTTTCAGAAATGTGGTTGTGAATAGAACAGTAAGAGTCTCCATAAATTTTTGAATGTAGAAAACCATTCAGAAAAAGTTTGAAACATTTAAATATCCCTTAAAAGTACACAATTAAATTAGGAAGACTAAAAGACTACTCATACTCAAATCAGGTTTAATTCAGCCTTCCGCCAACTAAATTTTTTTCCCAGAACTTGCTCGTTGTTCTATTACAGCAATACGTTTTTATTCATAATGAAGATGCTGAACTTCAAACTTCTGAAGACATTTCTGTATCACAATAAGCTGCAGATTAAATTATGTGGCATATGATGTTAGTGTTAAGGATATTTTATTAGTTTACAATATTTTAAAACTTGGTGATTTGTGTGTAATGTCTCTTTTGTCCATTAACCTGACTTACATTAAGAAAACAAATTTCC
This sequence comes from Trachypithecus francoisi, assembly GCF_009764315.1. Classification (NCBI taxonomy): domain Eukaryota; kingdom Metazoa; phylum Chordata; class Mammalia; order Primates; family Cercopithecidae; genus Trachypithecus; species Trachypithecus francoisi. The sequence continues at coordinate 83,292,934 of NW_022681469.1, forward strand.
TATGCACATTAACCAATAGGATTATCAAGCACTCACACACATACACACACACATACACACAAACTTAAAACAGTGACATGCACTGTACACAAGTTATGTAAAGACCTTCAAAATAGAAAGAATATTTCAAGTTTTCCTCTGGGTTAAAATTGCTATCTTTATACTTAAGGAGTGAAATGGTTTGTGTGCTCATGATGCATTTAGGAGTAGCTAGTTTTCTTCCTCCTCAAGAGACTTTTTTACATTGGCCCAAGATTTAAGAAGAACCAAGCATATATATGAATTCAAATTAAAAATCCTATTGTACTAGTGGTAAGAGAAACCTACTGTATAAATCCCTGAATACTGACAGTCCTAATTTTCATCTCCTTCATCACATGCCCTAAGATATATAGTATCTTCAGAAAAGTCGTTTTTAAAGTACACGAGACAGGATGGGAATGTTTCCAAAGTCTATTTACTGTAATGCTTGCAAAGGATTTCATTTGAATACATTTATACTAGTTCTTTTACCTGCAATAATAAATTTTAGCTCATTTCACAGCTGTATCCCATACAGCAGTCCACACTAAATATATCAGCTTAGCTGCCTGCGGACAAATATAATGATGCTTGCAGGTTTTCATTTGGATTCTTTCTGGGAAGAAAAGAAAAGGAAAGCTACAGCTGGAATGCAATTCTCCGTTTAAAGGACACAGTGAAAGTCAGCATTTTCTATTGTTGATAATATGCTTATTCATGAAATTACATCAGTTTATATACTTGAAAAAGATTTCCTGAAATTAAAGGTAGACTGCAATATTGTATCAAAATACAACACAGGTGGTCAGACAAGGGAGGTGGGAGAGAAGGGAAAAGAACCACTGAGCGTAATGAGAGACATTTGAAGAGACAGTGAAAGAAATCTGAGACTATAAAGGAGAAGAAAAGAAAATTGTGTGTGGTGGGGGCGGGGTGGGGGGGAGAGAGGAAGAGAGAAATGGGGAGAGGGAGAGAGGGTGCCCTGTTAGGTTTTTTGGGAGACACACAGATGAGGAAGATTTAGAATGTTCTGTTGTGTGGCGTTCAGTTTAAACTCCTATGTTATTTATTTTCAAGAAAATTCACAGTAAAAATCTGTATAACCCTTTACAAAATGAATTAAAAAATGTAAATATACTGAAACTGAATATTTAGTTATAGCTTGAAGCAGCACTTTATACTTCTAAATAAGATGCATTGCATCATGAAACAATATGGGAATATACTTACATTTAATTATAGGACAACAGATTTTATAGATAAAATATGTTATCATTTATGTTAGCAAAGTGAAGGAAACTATGAGAGAAAATGGCAAAATCTCAAGAACATGGTAAAGTAATCAGTCAACACATTACATAGTCAAAATATTTTTCAAAACACAAGTCTATAATCATTTACTCTATCTCCCTATACTTGTGTGAAAATATTAAATCCAAATTTCTGTTGTCAGCTATTATTTATACCATATAATGCTAATTTAAATCTTAGAGACTTAATCTTCACAAAACTGGAGAGTATTTTCCCTGACCTTGGCTTTTTCAATCAAAATATTAGAAGCATACTTTAAAGGGCTTTATAGAAAATTTCATTTGTATGTATATCATAACATCAAAAGACACCATGATATGTGTCCTGGCTGCTAGTTTTATACTGAGAGTATGGTTTGGGTTAAATCACTTAACTTCAGTACCTGAGTTTCTTCTTTCATTAAAGGAGAAGAATGCCCTATATTAATGAAGAAATCGTGAGAATTTAGTGAAAGAACATGTATGCATGAGTGCTTGGGGAATTACAGAGTACCACAAGAATACAAGGAAGTATTGTTATTCTACCCACTAAGCTATAAAAAGGATATAGGCACCTTCAAAACAGATTAGCATTGAAAGTTTTTATTGGTATAATTTAGATTTCTCTGCAACTTTAAAATACATGTGATAAGTCATGACAGCTCTGCCATCCCAACTACTTTATTTTTTTCTTTATTGAGGCCTTCACTATGTGATCAGATTAAAAACCCAAAAGGAACTTCTTGTTGGCATCCTATGAAGTGTGTTCATGATTATTTCAGCAGATTTTCTTCCTAAATGCACTTTTATTCTTATGAATTAGGTCCCCTAAAGCACGTTCCTATATTTTAATTACTTATCTTCTAATTACATGTTCTTAAATGACAATTACGTTATATCTGAAATTCATTAAAAAATAATATGTATTACGCTGTGCTGGGTTTAAAAAATATGGTTCAACTGGGCACGGTGGTTCACGCCTGTAATCCCAGCACTTTGGGAGGCCGAGGCAGGCAGATCACAAGGTCAGAAGATCGAGACCATCCTGGCCAACATGGTGAAACCCTGTCTTTACTAAAATTACAAAAAATTAGCTGGGCATAGTGGCATATGCCTGTAAATCCATCTACTTGGGAGACTGAAGCAGGGGAATCACTTGAACCTGGGAGGCGGAGGTTGCGGTGAGCCAAGAGAGTACCACTGCACTTTAGCCTGGGTAACAGAGCAAAACTCCATCTCAAAATAATAATAATAATAATAATAATAATAATAATAAGGCTCAAACAGTTTGGCAGTTTCTCAAACAATTAAAAATACAGTTACCATAAGATCCAGCAATTTAACTCCTAAGTATACATTCGAGAAATGTAAATACATATCCACACTAAAACTTGCACATGAATGTTCATAGTAGCATGATTTATAATAGTCAAAAAGTAGGAACAACCCAAATGTCTATCAACTGAGGAACAAACAAAAGGCAGTGTATTTATCCAGCGGAATACTATTTAGCAATAAAAAGGAATGAAGTATTAATACATGTAAAACATGGATAGACTTTGTAAACATGATATGTGAAATAAAAGGTCACAAAGGATCATGCAAGTTATGATGCCATTCATATGAAACGTCCAGACTAGGCAAATAGAGAGAAAAGGTAGATTGGTATTTGCCCAGAACTTGGGGTGATGTCTAAGGGATGCAGGATTTCTTCTTGGGGTAATGAAAATGTTCTTGAATTGATTGTGGTAATGGAGGCACAACTAAAAGCCATTGAATTGTACACTTTAAATGGGTGATTGCATGCTATGTGAATTCTATCCAATAAAGCTGTTAAAAGAATGGCTCTTTGATAGCACTCCCAAGTATTCAGCAAATGACTAACAAAGGAGATTCATCTCATTTATAATATCATGGCACAAGAGTAATTTTCACTCTAATTTCCACATTTTCATAAAATGCTCAAAATAATTTAGCTTTTAGATGATCCTGTCACGGTAGAAAATTATTGCAAGAAGAATGATCTTGAAAGCTCTGAAAACTTTCATCATGATTTGGGAAATCATGACTTTCACAATTCTGCAGTGCTTGATCAATCAAGGCTGAAGAACCACCTTGTCTGCTTCATAATATTTATTCTCTTCTCATGGAACTTGCACAACTGAAGCAGTTCAAAACCACTTCTCTTATAAAACAGGCTGAGAGAACTAAAGAAATTAGATTAAATATTGCATTAAGAGACAGGGAGAGAAATGTATCTTAGCAGCAGTCACAGCTCTCCTTATGAATTATTTGATTTCATAAATCCAAATCCATTTTGATGACTCTCCCATTAGAGGTATGCAGTCACCACAGCAAACTCTCAAAAGAAGCTGTTCGATAGAATCATTGGATCTTCTGATCTTTGCTGCATTTCTGTGATTATCTGTGCCAGTTAATGAACAGCAGATGCCTTAATCCTCATCACTCCTCTCTCCACAGGACCCATGAACTAATGAGAACAAATGAAGCACAATGCATAGAGAAATGTTGATATTGGCTGGAAACATGGCTGCTCAGACACTTTAATTTGAATTTGTTGTTACATATACTTTCATGTAGCCATTCTCTAAAACTCAAAAAAAAAAAAAAAAAGAAAAGAATCTTTTAAAAATCTTTTTTACCCTCCATTTTTAAGCTTCATGTTTTTGAAGACCTGATATGATTGTCAAAGGCAAAGGTTGTCATTCAATGCCCCATAGTCCAATTTTGGCCAGCTAGACGCTACATTCAGTCAACGGTATTGTCCTTCATGCAATTTTTTTGTTTCTAGTTGAACCTGGTCTCTACCTGATTGCAGGTGATAGACCTGAAGCAGGGTAATGGAGTGGTGTTGCTTCCCTTAACCAGGTAGTCCACAACAGAGAAGAGGTGAGTACAGCCGGCCTTTATATCATGCCTCATCTACTCTCCTCATTTGTATTCCCTTTCACAGAACTCATCAGGGATGAGTTCTATACCTGTACATTTAAATATATGTACATATATTTAAGCTTTACTTATTTTAATATTACTTTACTCAAAACAGCAGAGGAAAAAATAAAATATTACATCATTCTTATTAATAAACCTGAAAGGATGCTACACTATCGAAATTACTGCATTTAATTAGCACTACCTAAGATAGCATTTCTCTTGGAAAGTTTGCAAGGAGAATTATAATAGTTCATTTAGATGAACAATCATATAAAACTCATATATTCACATCTGACTTAACGTTTACAAATATATCCTTTCATTTCTGACAATATTTTATAAACTCAAATAGACTTGAGCTCCTAGATTCTATGAATCAGAAAACAGCAAATAAACTGCTTATTATTACGAAAAGACTCTGTCATCCATCCATTCCCTTCTTCTCCAAACTCATATCCACCCTTCTTCCCACCCCAAATAATTACCTACTTTTTATGACTCCAAACTTCTTTCTATCCCCGGAAACATGCCATTTAATTTTTTCACAACTATTGCTTCTCTGCCTGGAATTCTGTCTCTCTATAGCCTTTCTCCATTTGTAAACTGATTATCTTTCAGACTTGTGTCTTATGAAAGTTTTCCTTCCCTGTCTCATTTTGCAAGAGTATTACTCCCTCCTCCATTTTACATCCATATATGTTTATATTTTTGTAATAAGTTCACTAGCCTCAAATAACTTATTTACACAGGATAGAGAACTCCTTGAAGGACCTCGTGTGCTATTCATGTTTGTTCCCCTGCACCTGACACACAGACCTTGCCATAAAATACGTACTAAGTGCCTGCCAATTTTCCTCAGTTGAATTTGATTAACACAAACTGGGGAATAAAAAGATCACTTAATTCAGACTGTGAATGGAATCCCCTGAAATAGTTGTGCAGTGCGATATATGTTTTTATATAGATACCTGTAATCCACATTATTCCATCTGGGTCTGTTACCATTATTGTCTTAATGGTGTCATAAGCAATAGAAACCATTGACAAGGAAAGTTTTAGAGAAATAGTGTTCATGGATATGCTGGCAGGTAGATGCTATTAGAAAAGTACTTCTTGGAAATTTGTGCAAGCATTGCAGTTTGAAAACATTGTACAGGCACCAGAGTGGCAAACACAGGAAGATGGTTAGACATAAAAAGGGTCTTAAAATAAAAGCTGTAAGTTAGTGGAAGGTAATGCAAGGACTTTCATAATAGCTTTTATGAGTGGGTTATCGATGAACGTAAGCTTGGCACAAAATTTTGTAAAATAAAATCTTAATATAAAATTTGTATAATATTTTAGTAAAAAAGTCTATAATTGCACATATTTTAAAAAGTCACTACTATAAATATCACATAAAAACAAATTTTAGGAGGTATAATTTTCATAATATCAGGTAAATGATGAAGTCCTGTGTGATAATTTAGCCACATATTATTGCATTATTTGCATGTGCCTGTATATGTATATATTCATGCATCTAGATATGCAGACATGTATATGTGTGTGATTATGCCTATAAAGGTGCATCAAATTATTACTGTGATTCTGACATAAATTTACAAGTGCTTCACAAATTTTAAAGAACGTACAAATAAATGGGTTGTAATGGACATGAAATAGTTGAATAGTTATCCCTCCTTCAAGCTGGGAGACAACATTTTTATTTCCTTCAGAATATTTTGGATCACATATATTGACGTGTGAAAGTGTGATATTCATCTCTCTCTCTCTCTCTCTCTCTCTCTCACACACACACACACACACACACAGACAATGCATCTTAGGAGAGGAGTTTAAGAAAGGAAGTCTCATCATTAATCGTACACTTCCAGCATCCTTTCATTCACAGCATCACTGAGCAGGAAAGTCTTGCCAAGAATAATATCAGGTTTTCCAAGCAAAGGAACTTTGGGACCCACAGTCCCACTTAGAGAGTCAAACCTCCAGCACTGCCTACATGGCTAAGATATGCACAATCACAAGTAAAAATAAAACAGTGAGGCAAAATGCCTGCATTTAAAAACCATACTTTGAACAACCTTACAGTAAGGCTGAGCTTTGTAGTTTCTCTGTTGACTCTGACCACAGGTACAGAACAAAGCAATGTCAGATGCAGAGAAGCTTGACATTCATATGCAGATCCAAGGAGGAAAAGGAAACAAAGTAGAAAAGGAAAGGACGCAGACAGATTCAGGAGACAAATTCTGTACCAGTGAGCAGTTCATACCAGGATTATAGCCAAGTAAGGGATAACATTTACTGAGCACTGGCTTGTGCCAGGTACCATCTAAGTACACTATAGGTTTATCTCAAGCTATCTTTAAAATGATCTGTAGAGGTAGTTACTAATATCATATCACATGGTATAGCTATGAAATAAAAAAGAGATTAGAAATCACATTCCTAATAAATAACAAAATTAGGTCAAAATTCATGTACTTCTGAACTCAGAAGTCTGTTCTTAAACATCTTTTTATTGACTACACACACACACACACAGACAAATGCACACAAACATATATTTATTTAACTAGTTATTGATTAGGTGCTTCTTTCTAAGCTGTGCATTCAATTCTTTGCAACTAATCTGTAAATCCCTGAATACAGTGGAACTCTGTAACATTTATAGTCACATTCTGATTTTTGTAGAGAAAATAAAAATAACTTTTAGATAGTGCAAATCAAATAGTCACTATATGTGTTCCGATACCACTTCTTCTCTGGTACAATACAGAACATACCTACAAACACATCCATCTACAACACTCAGAATGTCCTGTTATTGCTAGTGCTATTATGGTCCAAGGGAAAACATTTTATACAGACTACACAGAACAATTAGAAAGTCCTGTATTGGCCACATACCATAAGTTAAATTATTTCAGCTACATAATCAATGTCTGTGCCCAATACATTTGCTTGGGAAATTTAATTTTCCATCAGGCAGTATTGTTCTAGGTTAGGCTGTTAATAGTGTACCATATTTCTATTCTCACGCACACCTCCTATCCACTTCTGGGTCATTGTTTACCTATCTCCTTTCTGAGTGTGCTCAACAATTTGCATCAATGGGAAGGTCATGGGAGTAACCTAAGTAGCAGGCTGACTTAACAACTTGGTTTCAGCTCAACTTACTAGGGCTTCAGCACAGTGGACCTTCACTGTTTCCCAGAAGTTCAGAAAAATGTTGCATCTCCCACTTTTTCCCAGACTATGGCTTCCTCAGTGCAAAGCAAGGAAAAGTAGATATGCAGCTACATGATATATTAACCATACCAGAGTCTGCTAGGGATACAGGAGGTATGTATTACACTTGAAAATCTCACCAGCTTGCAGGCTTAACGTAATCTTTATTATATTTGCTTATTTCCTTCTACTTTAAGATATAATTCATAACTCCCAAGGTATTCCTCTCAAGGGGGAGCAAAGTGTAGGACAGTCTACATTTATTCCTCACTTAATTCCCATGTGTTTTTTTTTTCATTATTGAACAATTATCTTCAGTATGTGTCATTCTATCAGAACAATAAAAAGTGGAATATGTGCAGCACAGTCTGGATTGAGACTTTGAACTCTGCCAGCTAAGAGCTAGCTACCTAGTCTTGCTACTATTACTCCTACAATTAACAGAATGCAGATCTGTCACCAAAGAACATCTGCAGATGACAAGCAGATGAAACATCAGGTTAGTAGAGAACTGCAAATTGAAACAAGATATGCATCCATTAGAATGGCTAAAATAAAAAATACTAAAAACACCAAAAGTTGGTGAGGAGTGGAGAAACAGGAACTCTCACTCACTGCTGGTGGAAATGCAAAATGGTACAGCCACTTTGGAAGGCAGTTTGGCAATTTCTTATAAAACTAAATATATTCTTGCCATATGATCCCGCAACATGCTCCTTGGTATTTATGCAAATGAACTAAAAACTTACATCCACACAAAAATATGCACATGAATATTCATAACTGCCCAAACTTGGAAGCAACCAAGATGACTTTAAATAGGTAAGTGAATAAACAAACTGTAGTATAGCCAAAGGATGGAATATTTTTCAGCGCTCAAAAGAAATGAGCTGTCAAGCCATGAAAAGGCATGTAGAAAACTTAAACACTTATTGCTAGTAAAAGAGGCCCAACTGAAAAGGCTACATATGGTATGATTCCAACTATATAACATTCTCCAAAAAGCACAAATATGGAGACAGTAAAAAGATATGTCTTTGCTAGGGATTTGGGAGGCGGAAGGGAGAAATAGAAGCAGCACAGAAAATTTTCAGGGTAGTAAAACTATTCTATATAATACGGTAATGGTGGATAAATATCTCTACATAGTTGTTAAAAATCCTTAGAATGTACAATTCTAAGAGTGAATCCTAATGTAAACCATGGACTTTGGTTAATAATAATGTAGTAATATTGGTTCATTAATCGTAACTAATTCACCACACTAGTGCAAGATTCTAATAATAGTGGGAGAATGGGAACATAAGGGAACTCTGTACTTTCTGCTTAATTTTCTGTAAATCTAACACTGCTTAAAAAATAGTCTATTAAAAATAAAATCATTTTAATCCAAGCATCGTTCTCCCATGCTACCCCTGCCTCCACCCCACACACCAACAACAAATGAGAAAAACAGCTAAAGCCCAATGCGTTGTGTTCCGCTCAAGAGCTGGGCCTGACCCCCGGGCTCCACGGCCAGCCTCCTCTGTCTAGTGGGAGGCAGCGCCAGGGATGCCTTCCACGGTAGTACAATATGCATGGCTGGTGAGGGGTGGAGGCAGGATTTTCAGAATCTTCTTGAGGTTCCTCTGTTTAGCTCCTCGCCAGCCATCTTCCCAGCGCCTCTCTCCCGGAGCAATGAATCCCGTCAAGAGTGGCCCCTACTCAGTTGTGGACTGTAAATTGTCCTTCTCTTCTCTGTTCTCTGTCCCACTCTTGTCTTCAATCTCCCCTTCCTCCCCATTGAACTTGTCATGGGCCCACTTGGGGCTGGTGCTTGGTTTCCGGAACATGAACCGGCGCTGACCCGGAGGTCATCATGCAAGCAATACTTCTTGCTTTTGGGTGTGTACTCTGGGTCCCACTCCCCTTCCCGGTTTCTTTTTGAAAATTGTTGTTGCTGTTGTTGTTATCGTTGCCAGAGTAGTTGCCTCTGCCCTAGCCTCTTCCTCTGGCTCGAAATTGAAAGGTTCCTCAAGCTCTGCCACCTCCTCTTTCACTTGGACACAAAGTCTTTGGTCCCCAGTCTCGATTTCTCAAAGCCCGTGGTGTTCTCCCTGTCTCGTCAATGTACTCTTCTGCTTTGTAGGAGTGAGATGACTGGGAGGAAGAGGAGGAGGATCTGGACCTGCCTCTCACCCTCCGGTACTTCTTCTGCTTCTTTGATCCTTTATAAGTTTTCTGTTTTCTCTGCTGACCTTTCCCTCGAGTGGATGGAGTCTCGGGAATTCACTGATTCTCTCGATTTACTTCGTTTAAGATCTCTCTCCTTATGTTTTTTTTTACAACGTTCAATATCAAGGCTGAGATTAACAGGATCATCTTTATATTTTTCCTCAGCCTTGCAGCCAGGTTCTCTGGGACTTTTCATTTCAGAGGATGCAATGGCATCTTTTTGGCTAGGTCCAATTATGCATCAGAAACAATAGATAGTTTACTTTTTGGTATCCTTGCTCCAAGTATTGCGTAGTTTCCCTCATCTTTTCCCAATATGCTATTTTTTTTACAAATTTATAGGGTACATATGCAATTTTGATACATGCATAGATTGCATAGTGATCAAGTCAGGAATTTTAGGATATCCAGCATCCAAATAATGCACATTGCACCCGTTAGGTAATTTCTCATCATCCACCCTCCTCTCACCTCCTAACCTTCACAAATCTCCTTTGTCTATCATTTCACTCTCGATATCTATGTGTACACATTTTTACCACCCACTTATGAATCAGAATATGTGGTATTTGACTTTCTGTGCCTACCTAGTTTCACTTAAGTTAAAGACCTCTAGTTATATCCACACTACTGCAAAACACGTAATTTTATTCTTTTTATGGCTGAATAGTATTATATTGTACACATATACACCATACATTTTCATTGTCCATTCTTCTGTTGATGGACACTTAGTTTGATTCCATATCTTTGCTATTGTGAATAGTACTATGATTAACATGAGTATAGGTGTCTTTTGATATATTGATTTTTTTTTTTCCTTTGGGTAGATACCCAGCAGTTGGATTGATGGATTGAATGGAAGTTCTATTTTTATCTCTTTGAGAAATTTCCATAGTGCTTTCCATAGATGTTGTACTAATTTACATTCCTACCAATTGGATAGTGGATATCGAGCACTTTTCCATATACCTGTTAACCATTTGTATGTCTTCTTTTAAAATGCCTATTAATGTCCATTGCCCACTTTTTAGTGGGATTTTTAAAAACTGAGTTGTTCAAGTTCTTCCAGTATATTCTGATAAACAGTATATTCTAATATCTAGTATACTGCAGATGTTAGTCTCCTGATGGATGAATAGTTTGCAAATATTTTCTCCCGCTCTGCAGGCTGTCTGTTCACTCTGTTGATCATTTATTTTGGTGTGCAGAAGGTTTTTAGTTTAATTAAGTTTCATTTGTCTACTTTAGTTTTTGTTATCTGTGACTTTGAGGTCTCAGTCATAAATTGATTGCCTAGACCAATGTACAGAAGAGTTTTCCATAGGTTTTCTTTTAGTATTCTTATAGTTAGGAGTCTTATGCTTAAGACGTTAATCCCTCTTGGGTAGATTTTTGTATGCAATGAGAGATAGGGGTCTAACTTCATTCTTCTGCACATGGAAATTCAATTTTCCCAGCACCATTTATTGAAAAGAGAGTTCTTTCCCCAATGTTTGTTTCTGTTGGCTTTGTCAAAAATCAATTAGTTTAAAATATGTGGCCTTATTTCTGGGTAATCCATTCTATTCCATTGATCTATGCATCTATTTTTATACTAGTACTATGCTGTTTGGGTTACTATAGTCTCATAACATAATTTGAAATTGGGTAATGTGATTTCTCTAGCTTTGTTCTTTTTGCTAAGTATTGCTTTGGCTATTTGGGTTCTTTTTTATGGCTACATATGAATTTTAGGATTCTTTTTTAATTCTGTGAAACATGGCATTGGTATTTTGATAGAGATTGCATTGAATCTGTAGATTTCTTTGGACACAACAGTCATTGTAACAATATTAATTCTTCTAATTCATGAGCATGGGATGTTTTTCCATTTGTTTGTGGCATTGAAAATTTCTTTCATCAGTGCTTTGTAGTTTTCCTTGAAGAGATTATATATGTCTTTAGTTAAATTCATTTGTAAGTATTTTATTTTTGCAGCTATTGTAAATTGGATTGTTTTCTTGATTTCTTTCTCAGCTAGGTCTTTATTGGTATATAGGAATGCTTTTAATAGTTTTATCACTTCCCATTAATATATACTTTTTTGCTGTGTAGGTACATAGGAACTACATGCATGGGAACCACCTGAGTATTTGATTTTTTGATCTAAGTAACTGGTGAATTCTGAGAACTAACTGTGCAATGTACACCAAGAAAGAAAGACAAGATATAAACAGCAGTGTTTTAAAAAACTAATTTAAATGATCACCTATGAAGTAAAAACAAAACAACTCATAAAACAGAAACAATTCTACCATGACAACATTTAATGCTGTCATCACTTGAATGCATTTTAAACTATTAGTGTAAAGTTCTGACAAAAAAATTAGAAAAGATATCTACCTTATGACTCATTGGCATCTCTATTTCACAGTCTACACTGTCTCTTGTAGTAGGAAAGATATATTTTCTCAAGTGCCACATGCTCAGTGCCTCCTTCATTAAGGGCCAGTCTAATGTGCCTTTATATTAATTCTAAGGGATCTTGTCCTATACATTCACTACACTGAGGGATTTCCAATCCTCTCTTCACAAAGAAACCCCACTATCCAGTATTCTCATTCTAACTCATATCAGAGGTCAAGAAACTTGAATTCCTCCTAAAAGAACCAAAACCACAATCATACTTGACCAATCACCTAGTCAGAATCTCTTCCCCTCACCATCAGGCTAGTCCTCTATACAGTAATAATCGGCAGAAGAAAATCTGGATTATGTGCCATCCTATTGTACTCTTAATCTCAGCTATGATTGGGGGCTGCCTACATTTTACAAACCAGATAGTTGTGTATAATTTTCAGGAGTGACCTAAGTTACCCCTGTTTCATTGAAACAGTTAAAGATTCTTAAAATTCCCTGAGAATTTGACTTTTTGATCCAACCAACAAATATACTTCTTTCTTTTTCTTTCCTTTTTTTTTTTTTTTTTTGAGACACAGTCTTGCTCTGTCACACAGGCTGGAGTGCAGAGTGCAGTGGCACGATCTCGGCTCAATGCAAGCTCCATCTCCCAGGTTCACGCCATTCTCCTGCCTCAGTCTCCCAAGTAGCTGGGACTACAGGCGCCCGCTACCATGCCTGGCTATTTTTTTTTTTTTTTTTTTTTTTTTTGTCCTTTTAGTAGAGACAGGTTTTCACTGTGTTAGCCAGGATGGTCTCCATCTCCTGACCTTGGTATCCGCCCACTTCGGTCTCCCAAAGTGCTGGGATTACAAGCGTGAGCCACCGCGCCTAGCCAACCAATATATTTTTAATGAATTCTGAGCACTGATGGTGCTATGTAAATTACAAAAGAAAAAAAGACCAGACATAAACTGCAGTGGTTTTTAAAATGTATTTAAATGATCACTTACCAAGTAAAAACAAAGCAATGTGTAAAATACAAGCAACTATACTGTGACAGCATTTAATTTAGAAGTGATAGGAAACAATGTTAATTTCAAGAATGTAAAATATCAAATTTTTGAGAAATCCCCTGAGACACAATAACAAAATGAAGTATAATAAGTTCTGTTTACATAAGTAACCCTAAATTTGGTGCTCAAAACATTTTTATAGTCTTTGGTATGTGCTGTCTACACATAAGTGACAAACTAATAAAAAATATGTCTATAATAAAATAATTTATTTCTATACTTGCTTTTTTGTCTTTCATGCTGTCCTTTAGTTGCAGAAAACAGATTAAGTATGCTAGCCCAGTAACATTTCTGCAAGTTACATCATTTTTAGGAGAATAACTGGTAAAGAATGGTAAGAGAACTAACAGTTTTTGAATGTCTGCCGCGTTTAGGTCATGGCAGTACATGCTTTCTGTTTATTACCTGTTGAAAAACCTCATAAATGCCTTCTTACTTCAGAACTTGTGTCATTGTTCCAAGGTGAAAAACAAAGCCAGATAATTGATCCAACTTAACCGGTCAGGTAGAGGTAAGATGTAAACAGTGGTTTGTCTGATCTCAAAGTCTGTGTTCTTTCCATTCTAAAATGGTGTCTCCCTTATAAACTGGAGTATCTACTAGTCTGGTTAACTGTATCAATTTGTAATTTCTAGTGCATTTACTGGAAAAGAAAAGATCCTTAAGAGAAGGCTAATGCACATTATTGGGCTTGCTCCAGGTCATAAACTTAAATAGTTATTGTACCATCTGACAGAATAATAGCAATAATAAAAACTATCATTTACTGAACTTTTAATATGTGTCATGTACTCTCCTAGTACATTACATACATTACCACATTTATACCTCAGAAAACCCCTATAGAATGCATCCCATTAATCCATATTGGAGATGAAGGAAAAAAATTCAGAGAGACAAAATAACTTTGTAGGTAACATGAATAGAATATTTTCTATCCATGTTGCCCCAGATTGATTAATGTTGACACCCATGCTCTCTCTACTCTATTCCATCCTTCTCATTCATGAAATGAGAAAACGATGTGACATTCTGAATAAAAGTAAATTGTAAGAACAATTTAAGTTCAAAACACTTGTGCTAGGATAATGCCACCTGATATTATGACTACCTGGAATGATATCCCTCTCTCCTTTGTTAATTAAAGATAGGTAGAATTAAAACAGATATATTTCCCTAAACATTGGAGAGTATGTTTTATGCAGAGTAATAAGTACTATTAGCATAAGTACACAAAAGTTAAAAAAAGATAACATTGTTTTTACTAAAGTTGAAGAACAAAAGCATAATTTTAATGCAATTACTGTATAAAGGACACAGTGACTGTCAAAAATGGCAATGTCCTGCATTACATGAATCCAGCTCAAAAGTGTTTAATGTGAGTATACTCCTTGACAGAAAACACATACCTGTAAATACCCTATCACCTGAATTCTAAATAATGGCTATTATGTATATATTTATTGGATTTCAATATAATTTCATCATTATGAAAATCAATTCAATTAATTCATTAAGATATTTTTGAAAATATATCTATGACAGAAGTTGATAGAAGTTTATGTATTCAATATTTTTGTCTGATTAAGGCTAAGTCAGTTGCATTTTGCTTAATTCATTGACACTCTTAATTTGGAATTGCCAAGTGAATATAACTAACCATAATTATTACAGGAACAATCTCACATGCTAGAGTAATAAAAAGCGCAAATGTCCCTGTAATCCCAGAACTTTGGGAGGCTGAGGCGGGTGGATCACCTGAGTTCAAGGGATCGAGACCAGCCTGTCTAACATGGTGAAACCCAGTCTCTACTAAAAATGCAAAAATTAGCCCAGTATGGTGCCAGGTGCCTGTAATCCCAGCTACTCAGGAGGCTGAGACAGGAGAATCGCTTGAATCTGGGATGCAATGGTTGCAGTGAACCGAGATCATGCCACTGCCCTCCAACCTGGGCAAAACAGTGAGACTCCGTCTTAAAAAAAAAAAAAAAGTGAAATGCCATTAACACTTATTAGTAACAGTAGTTATTCATTTTTCAGTGATATGAATGCTATGCCTCTTGTGTGTATGAAATATGTTTTCCAATTATTCAAAGATAAGTTACCTTTGAAATGACTGCGATACAAGAGTGCTGAAAATTTTAACTTTTATATATTATTTATTTAATTAATTTTTAGAGACAGGATCTTGCTCTGTCACCCAGGCTGGAGTACAATGGTGTAATCATGGTTGACTGTAAACTTGAACTCCTAGGTTCAAGCAATCCTCCCACCTTGGCCTCTAAAATGTTGTGGCATTATAGTGTGAGCCACCCTGCCCAATAGACTTTTATATTTAAATAAATAATTTTTAATATCTTAAATTCTGGGGTTTTCCTCCTTATAAAACAACAACACTATAGCAGACAGACTTACATACTACTTACTCAACTTTATTGATACTATCTTCTCTACTCTCTTGTGTTTTATTCAATCAAGTTTGTATCTCTATACCTAAAATGTTTCCCAAAACACTGTGAATTATCTTACCAAGTTAACATACTTGATATTTTCTAAAATATTTTAGAATCCCTAGCCTTTCTAAATTTTTTAAATACTTTTTGCCACAATCTCCTTAATAAAATACCTTCTTCATCTAGTGTATCTTGTCATTTGCCTTGTACCTTTTCTGATCATATTTTCTTAGCCTGTTTCTCTAGATTTTCTCCCACTGTGGCCCTTTATATCTCAATATTCTCTGTGAAATATCCTGGCTCTTCTTTTCAATATTTTCCTTGCTTTAATAATCCCTCCCACTCCCATGGATTGAAATATACATTTATTGAGTTCCATGCTTACACCTTTGGCCTAACTCCTTCTCCTAAACTGAATCACCCATTCACTAATTTTCCCATGAGATATATTAGTCTAAATATGTCATTGCTACCTCAAGCTCAGTATATCTGAATTAAATTGATATTCTTCTTAACAACACTAAGAAATCTGTTCTTCCTTTTTTCATACCTTGTACTTCCGTTACTTGCTACAGGCATGATGGAAACCTTGATGGCATTTTCCTACTTTCCCTGGAAGGCACTGTATCTCCTGCACCCTAAACCTAAGCTAACGTTGCTTCAATGTGACCTCAAGCCCTCTTCTACTCACTCTTCACTATAACTTCTATTGTCGGAGTTCTGTTCCCGTTTGTCTCTCAGTCAACAACTCACGTCACTGGCCTTCCAGCTTCTAAACTCATCTCTCTTCGTTCTAGACAAACAAAATATCACTCTTCTTCTCAAAGTTTCCAGTGGCTACCATCTTCTTATAAGTTAAACTCCAGTATCTTACCATTGTTTGAAAGTTTATTGATAATCTGGTCCTAACTCACTGAATTGGCATGAAATCTTTTCATTGCTATCCAACATCTTGGGCTTGAGGTACAGTGTACTACTGGGACTTCCAGATCTAGGAATGCTGTTGTGCCTTTTCATTTTTATTTTCTTTCTTCTCTCTGCTTAGAATGGCCTTCTACTCCTTCCTCAGTCAAAATCCAATTCATCCTTCAAGACCCAGATCATATATTAAATTATCTTTGAAACCCTTCACACCTCCTTTATCAGTCAAGTAACCTCTCTGTTCTTATAATGTTCTATTCATGTGTATGGTATGCTATGTTGTAATTGTGTATTTATAGTATTGTTTAATTGTGAGTTTCTCCTAAAATCTATAATCAGTTGAATAATAATTTTTTTAAAACAGTTAATTGTGAGTTTCTCGAGAGCAGGGATGGCAGTATCTCATTCAGCCTTTACCACAATGGTTACATATTTTAGGTCCCATAGTTATTGAGGAATAACTCTTTGTTGTGAGTTGAATTAATAAAGCATATATAGATAGATACATATTTAAGATTGCATATAATGTATAAGTAATTAGTATTGTATGTGAATATATTATATGTATACACACATGTGTACAGTTGGCTCTTGAACAATATGATTTGAACTGGGCAGTTCAACTTACAGGCAGATTTTCTTCCACCTCTGTCACTCCTGAAACAACAAAACTAACCCCTTATCTATCTTCCTCTTCCTCCTCAGCTTATTCAATGTGAAGACAATGAAGATAAAGACCTTTATGATGATCCAGTTCCATTTAATGAATAGTAAATATACTGTCTCTTCCTCATGATTTTCCAAATGTAATTTCTTTGTCTCTAGCTTACTTTATTGCAAGAATACAGTATATAATACATATAACATACAAAATATGTATTAATTGACCGTTCATGTTATCTGTAAGGCTTCTGATCAATAGTTGGCTATTAGTAGTTAAGTTTTGGAGGGGTCAAAAGTTATACATAAATTTTCCACTGTGCATGTGGGTCAGCACCCCTAATCTGTGCGTTGTTCAAGGGTCAACTTTATATACCCTTATTTGTTGTATGTATGTATTTATGTGTGTACTTATAATATATGTATCTGACATATGTATTCATATATATGAAGCACTTTGGGGATCAAATGGGCCCTTAGATATCATTTTATCTATTGAATGAATATTACAAAATAGCCAAGAACCAAAGTCATTAATGACTTTACCAAAGTTCTACAGCATGTTAGTAACATACACAGTTTGAGTTCCTGTCCCAGATATTCATCCAGTGTAACAACTTTCACTACATCATTTTAATTTAATAATCTCACCATTAATCTGATTCTCTATAATCCTCTTTACCAAGACCAAGCTTACCCTATTGGAACAGACATTCTGGAGTATCTCACCTCTTTTCTCTTCCAGTTCCCTTCTTGCCTGTTTATTTTCATCAAGTGATACGCACATAGTGATTCTGTAACCTCTAAATTTTCATTTATGGTATATCCTTTTTCTTTAAATATTCTCTAGTTCTTTTGAGAACTACTTTCAACCCCATTACAAACATACTAAAGTCTCCTTTCCCTTTGATAAAAAATAATAAAGAAGTCATTATTTTGCTTTCCAATTGAATGAACTATTTTTTTTTTTTTTTTACCAAACCAAGGATCACCATTCAAGAAATATCTTCAACATCCTCGTCATACTAGCTTACATTTGCATATAGCTTTGAAGTTTACCAATCACTTTTTCATGACTCATGTGATTTTCACACACTGCAGATAGGCAGAAGAAGGTGTCATCACATTTACATGCAGTTGAGAAAACTAAGTGTCAAAAGTTAAGTGAACTACCAAAATTCCTATAGCTAGCAAGAGCTGGGACTGGCACTGGAATCAAGGTCTCCATACCATTGTTTCTGAGAGCTTCCCACTATTTTAAGCTGTTTATTGGCTTGTGTTCCTTCCATGACATTTATGATGACATATATTGACACCTCAGATGCTGTACAGTGAATGTTGGCCGGACTGTTTTCCATCTGAATTATTGCTTGGCTCTTATTACTTTGCTAGTATAAATTTCAACTAGGCAAGTACTATTTTATCTTACCCTGACTTACCTAAGGAGCTCTTCCCAAGCATCCATATTATACCATTTAACGGTAAATTATAATTTGAGTAATGTTTGTCATTATGAATGTGTTTTTAACAAGTAAAACCCTAGCTTAGACTAAATTAGAGATCTTCAACTCTTTGTTTCAAATTGAAATAAATTAGTTTTATTTTATTTGAATTCATTACTCAACGGATCTGCAAACTTAAGGTGTTAGCAAAAATAATCTTGCTTTTAAAAATGTGTATATGTTTCATGTAATATCCTAAGACAAATTGTGTACTTTGACTTTAAATACATTTCTGTATAATCTCCTCACTAAATGTCTAGATAGCTGCAACTTCTTTAAAAATTTCAGATACCGATATTGATGCAATTGTAGAATAAATTGAGCTGTCTCTTCAGCAGTGGTACAGAGATGGGTTGAAGCAGGAAGAGACCCACTCCCTGAAACTTGTTTGCAACCCCATGACGAATACATACTTTCCCTTTCAACTACAACATTCTCTTAATGTTTGGCATGACCGAGTTATTCTTAAATTACCCCCTAGCTCTAAGCAACAGGGATAATCTTTTCCCATTTTATTCCTACGAACACGTGAAGTTTCAGGTCCGCTAAAGAATTCTCAATGTTTTTTAATGGACAGAGAAAGTGAGCCTGCAGAAAAGGGGTTAGTAATGCCTCACTTTGCGTTGTTTTCCTGCCTGTCACGGCCCCCGCCAGAACCTCCAAGCACTTTGCCAGGGGGTACTGATGGGCAGTTAGTAGCTGCTTTTGTTGGGTGGTTGAAAAACAAAGCAAAATAATTCTCAAGGAAGGAAGGGGAATTTTGAATCCAGACATCCTCAAAGTTGTACACTTAAAAAATCCTGCGATTCACTAGTTAAGAATTGAGTTTTCAGTCTTTCCGGAAGGTTCACTGGGGCCCCATTCGCCTTTAATTGTTGGAACCGCCCTCACTTGGCTTGTTTCTGGGGTGTCCCACATAACACAAAGCTAAAGTTAACAAATTCAACTCTATATCCACAAATGTCGTGACAGCGAGCATATTGCTTGCCTAAACAATAAAGACCGAGGCTAAACTCTGCTTATTCTTTGCTAGAAATGTGTTTAAGAAACTCCTAGTAGAATGAAAATCCAGAGGTTAAAAATATTGCACTTCATTATGGAAGTGCAGCGTTGCCCTCATTACCAAGCTGCGAGAGAAACATTCCAGCTACTCACTGTTGCCTCTTAGTTGTTATGCTTTTCTTTCCTAATTGTATCGGACATGACCTATTTGCTTCCTAAGAAATCATACTTTTTACCTTAGGATCCCAGCATAACCGAGCCATCCAAAAGCACCGGGGTCCCTACAGAAGCCCATCAGCTCCTTAATGTGGCCCCAGATGTGAAGATGGGGAAAGGGTAACTCCGTCCCACTTACCAGTCTTCCACAGATAGAGGGTGGGCACCTCCGCCTCGCCCTGTGCCGCAGCCCTGCCGGCGGCAACCGGGAGCAGCAGCAGCAGGAGCAGCAGCAGCGGCAGCAGCTGCAGGACGCCCCGGCGCGGCCCCGCAGCGCCCCGGCTCCCGGACGCCCAGCGCCTGGCTTGCAGCCCCATGCCGCCCGCAGCCACTCCAGGGTCCAGAGCCGTAGCACGCTCGGCAGGGAATTTTTCTCCGCTCTTGGAACGTCTTCTCAAAGAGTACAGAAAGCAAAGCTCTTTCCTGCTATTGTTCGCTTCAGATGAGAAGGAGGGAGAGTGCGTCTAACACCAGGGAACAATAGCGTCCGCGGTGGTGGCCGTGGTCGCCGCCGCCGCCGCCGCCGCCGCCGCCTCTGGCGGGGATGCTGCTGCCGCTGCCATTCCGCGCAGAATGGCAGGTCCTGGCGGCTCCGGAGGCAACTGTCCTCAGGGGGCCCCAGCTGACTGAGCAGGTCTGCTAGGTCTGGGAGGCAGCGCAGCCCCCGCCAGCTGGAAGGGGAGGAGGGGGGCGTGAGCCCAAAGGAGCAGAGGGGGCTGGAGGCAGAGGGAGGCGAGAGCGCGAGGGCGAGAAAGGGAGCGAGCAAAGGGGAGAGGGGCCAGCCAGGCGACACCCAGTTCCGACATACCCGCCTAAAGAACTCCCGTGCACATGGTGCGATGAAATATGTTTGGAAGGATGCACCAATAAAAAGAATCATCACCCGGCAGATTTCAGAATGACAAATAACAGGCATTGATATTCACTGTCATCCAAGGAGTCAAATGCTAGATCTAGTGGCATGTTATTCTTAGTACATATTTACACAAAGCATCGGTGTTTATTATCTATTTTTAAGCCATGGCTTCTGAATTACTTTGTGTGGGGAGCAGTATTTGAGATCAGATGTAAAAACACTAGAGCAGAAATGTTTACTTGTCAAAATGCACTTAAACACTTCTTTAAATGTTGTTTTCAACTTCATCTATTCTCAATAAAAATATGAGCAATATTGATACTCTGACAAATTAAACTGTCTTTTAATAACCTTTAAAACTGAATTAGTATTTAATGAGTATTTCCAATGCTACCTAATTACATAAATACAATTGTACAAAAAAAAAAACCTTAAAATTAAAATTATATTTCAGGTATAGAGTTCTGTCCCTTCATCTACTTCTTTCTCTCAAAAATATGCTACTTCTAAGTATTCAGATAGTTGTGAGTCAAATTAAAGGTCAAACTGAGTCAGTCATGCTGTCTGGATATCTTGGAATTAGTAAATTCTTCATTTAAAATTTCCCTGACACCAATTTTTCTTAACTCTTACTGTAGCAAAATGCCTGTCACCATCTAAATAAAGAACCACATGTGTTTGCATATTTTGTCCTTTGTGTTTCCATTTTCTTCTACCAGTAGTAATAGAAGAACGTGTGTGAAGTCAGATAATGCTTTACCCTTTCTCCTTCTCCCTTTAGCCAATAATAATATCTTCTATTATTAATTAATTTCATAGTAAAGCTAAAATAGTAGGCATTTAACCATTAAAATGTCAGCACATGGAAAGCCAAAGAAAACTATTATCCCATCAGCAATTTTCAACCAAATACAATAAAATTTTAAAAGCAGGAAAACTACTTTTTATGAATTTACTCCAACACAGCTACCCAAGAGTTTAAAATGAGGAAGCTACTGTTTCTGAAAGAGGAAACCTTCCATAAGGCTCTCTTGGGACCCTTGTCATTTTGCAGAGCCTTCCAGACACAGCCCTTCTGCATGCATTAGATTAAAAACAGGTTTGATCAAATAATTCCCAGGTCCTGCCTGTTTAAGTATTCTGACATCAGAGGAAATTAGCTACGTTGAAGGTTGCAAATTTGGTCTTTGTTTACTTTCCACTCTGTTAGGCCTCTAAGAAGGAATTAAAAGCTCAGAGAGCCCTAGCTCTGTGAGTCTGTGATTAGGAGAGATAAGCTAGTGTGGCTTACTATTTCTTCACTGGTGAAAAACAGGCAACAATCAAAAGATTATAGGTTGATAAGGAATAAAAAGGAAGCCTGATCCTAACTAATGTATGATTCCCTGAAGGATCACTTCTTTTAGCAGTTAAACCACAGAAGAAAAAGGGACCTGCTATTGCTTCCTGAGTTCTGTCGTTTCAGGAAAATTTCCTTGTCCACTCCACAAGGAATCATTTTCCCATCCTTTCTGCTTATATTTTTCAGTTATTGTTAGTGCCCTGAACCTTGAAATCCTCTAACTCTGGCACAGGAAGGATTTCAAACTGGACATACTCTGCTAACAGCAGCCCATTCTACACATTCGTGGGAAGCGCCAGTCAATTCACCAAGTGGGAATTCATTATGTAACAGAGGACAGAGAATCTGAGGAATTAAGTTAATGTGCAAGGTAATTACCCAGCCCTTCAAAAAGCCATCCCACACTATACTTAATAGCTTATTGTCAAAAGAAATTTTAAGATTCTGATCTTTATATTTACCCATGGTGGTATAATAATAATTCAACTTGTCAAGAGTGTAAACATCATAGCTACAAATTCGAGCATTATACAGGGTCAATTTCTAGGTTCAAATTTGCTGCCATTTACGATACACAATTATGGTGATATGTTCTGCAGTAGGGTTTCAAAATAGCCAATAATTGGTTTCCTTTTTTCAATTTCAATGTACATAAGGCCTAGGAGTTACACACACACAAGCACATACACAAACACACACAATTATCAGCAAAGACATCTCTGAGCAAGGTTAGAGAATCCAAGTCATATAAACATTTGTCTCCACACCTGCCACACATTTGTTCATAACAATGTCATTATTGCACTTGAGGACAAAAATGTATGGGTCTCTGAGGAGACAAAAGTGATGTATGTATTCTGATACATGTTCCTTTGTGAAAGGTATAGTGTCTAGGTAGATAAATCCTATCAATAAAACTGATAGATGGCAAGAGATAGCAAAACATAGTAATACTTGTTTCCTAGAATATGACATAAATAATAATACACAAATGTTTAATGACGTGATGTCAAAATTTAGTCATGAGAAGTCTCAAGGATGCAGATTAAATTGACCATCTGTACAGCCTGCCATGAAGTAAATCGTTCATCATTTTTCATGGAGAACTATTCAAATATTAATGAGCCAGTGCTATAAAAGTTTTCCAAACCAATGAATGACAAACGCAAAGCATTTTTTTAATATTTAGAAATGAAAAAATTCTAAATTTATCACCTCGCATGTGATAGGTGTCTTTATTCTGCCTATATTAATTTTGCTATCATTTCTAAACTCCAGAGGTAAGGATGTGAACATACCTATACACATAAATATTTTCTCTTTTATTAGAACATAAGCATATAAATATATATTACAACCCATGAGATTGATGACAATGACTTTTAATCATTAGTATCAGCATTTTAAAACAATTATGAAATTTTCAGTTCCTTGATGGAAAGGGAAACAACTTTTAACATCATCAGTTTTATAATTACAATAAAAAGTGAAGAAATATAGTTATTTATTGATAGTATTACATACGAAAAGTATCTAAAGATGTCCATTTTGAAATAAAAGCTTAAAAATAATTCTCCACATAAATGCATTTTGCATCCTAAAAAATAAAAAATACCCAAAGGAATTCTATTTGTGCAACCTCTAGGTGTCACACTTGACCAAGATTTGGATGAGACAAAATTTATTTTGGGCTTCTTTCTCTCCTCCCCTTCCCTGACACCCACCCACCAGTTTATAGGTTCACCTCATTTTACTGCGCTTTACAGATATTTTTGTTTGTTTGTTTGTTTAACAAATTTAAGGCTGTGACAACTTGGCATTGAGCAAGTCTATCAACATAATTTTTCCCACATGAAGTGCTCACTTCATGTCTCTATCACATTTTGGTAATTTTCATAATATTTCAAATGTTCTCATTATTATTGTATCTGCTATGGTGATCTGTGATCAGTGATATTTGATGTTAATGTTGTAATTATTTTGGGGCACCACACACTGTGCCCATATAAAATAACAAACTAATGAATGTTGTTGTGTATTCTGACTTTTCCACGACAGGCTGTTTCCCTATCTCTCTGTCTCCTTGGGCCTCCCTGTTCCCTGAGACATATGAATATTGAAATTAGGCTAATTAATAACCCTACAATGGCTTCTAAGTGTTCAGGTGAAAAGAAGAATTACAAGTCTCTCGTTTTCAATCAAAAGACTGAAATTGTTAAGCTTATTGAGGAAGGCAGTTCAAAAGCTAAGATAGGCCAAAAGCTAGGCCGCTTGCACCAGTTAGCCAAGTTTTGAACGCAAAGGAAAGTTCTTGGAGGAAATTAAAAGTACTACTGCAGCAAATACACATATGAAAGGAAGCAAAACAGCCTTATTGCTGATATGGAGAAAGCTTTAGTGATCTAGATAGAAGATCAAATCAGCCACAACATTTCTTTAAGCCAAAGCCTAATCCAGAGAAAGGTCCCAACTCGATTTAAACCTGTAAAGACCAAATGACATGAGGAAGCTGCAGAAAAGTGTGAAGCTGGCAGAGATTGCTTCATAAAGTTTAAGGAAAGAAGCCATGTTCATAACAAAATTGCACGGTGAAGCAGCTGTAGCAAGCTATTCAGAAGATGTAGCTAAGTTCACTGATGAAAGTAGCTACATTAAACAATTTTCAACACAAACAGATGAAAGTACCTACATTAAACAATCAATTTTCAACATAAACAAAAAAGCCTTCTATTAGAAGAATATGCCATTTAAAATTTTAATAGCTAGAGAGAAGAAGTCAATGCTTGGCTTCAAAATTTCAAAGGACAGGTTGACTCTCTTGTTAGGGTCTAATGCAGCTGGTGATTTTAAGTTGAAGCCAGTGCTCACTTACCAATCTGAAAATTCTAGGGCCCTCCAGAATGTACTAAATCTATTCTGCCTGTGCTCTACAAAGGGAAAAATAAAGCTGAATAACTACACATCTCTTTATAGCATGGTTTACTGAATATTTTAAGCCCATTGTTGAGATCTACTGCTCAGAAAATAAGATCTCTAATGGAGATATTAATGTTTTCATACCTGATAATATGACATTAACTCTGCAGCCCATGGTTCAAGGAGTAATTTTGACTTTCAAGTCATTATTTAAGGAATATTTTGTAAGGCTTAAGCTTCCTTAGATAATAATTCATCTAATGAATCTGGGCAAAGTAACTTGAAAACTTTCTAGAAAGGGTTCACCATTCCAGATACCTTTAAGAGCATTAATGTTTTATAGGAAGAGGTCAAAATATAAATATTAACAGGTTTGAAAGAAGTTGATTTCAACCCTCATAAATGACTTCTAGGAGTTCAAGACTTCTCTGGAGGAAGTCAGTACAGATGCGGTTAAAAAAGCAAGAGCACTAGAATTGAAAGTGGAATCTGAAGATGTGATTCAATTGTTTCAGTCTCCTGATAAAACTTGAACACATGAAGAGCTGCTTCTTAGGAATGAGCAAATAAGGTAGTTTCTTGAAATGGAATTTACTTCAGGTGAAGATACTACGAAGAGTGTTTAAATGACAACAAAGGATTTAGAATTTTACATAAATTTAGTTGATAAAGCAGTGGCAGGATTTGAGATGATTGACTCCAATTTTGAAAACAGTTCTACTGTGGTTAAAATGCTATCAAACAGCATCACGTATTACACAGAAAGCTTTCATGAAAGGAAGAGAGTCCATCAATGTAGCAAACTTCATTGCTGTCTTATTTTAAGAAATTGCCATAACCACCTTAAGCTTCAGCAACCACCACCCTGATTAGTTAGCAGCCATTGACATCAAGACAACACCCACTACCAGCAAGAACACTACAATTTGCTGAAGGCTCAGATGATCACAGGCATTTTTTAGCAATAAAGTATTTTAAAAGTATGTATACTTTTAGACATAATGCTATTGCATACTGAATAGACTACAGTATATCTTAACCATAACTTTTATATGCCTAGGGAAACCAAAACATTAATATAACTTGCTTTATTGTGTTTGCTTTATTGCAATAGTCTGAAACTGATTTCTCTATAACTCTGAGGTATGCCTATATTAAAAGATAGAAATTTTCACCTTTTATCTTTACAAGTAACTATATATTTTACTTTTTGTTTTTTCAAATTCTGGCTTTAGTATTTCTTCTCTCTTTTCTTTCCCATCTCTTTCCCTTTTTTTTTTTTTTTTCTTAAACACTGTTTTGTTGGTTGTTTGGTTCTTTTGGTAGTTTGTAAGTTTATGTATAAGGGAAGGGCAGAACAATTTCAAATTTTAAATTTAAATTTTAAATTTCAAATTGTTTAACATAAAATTAATCTCATTGTTTCTCCATTTTACTCATTAAAAAACCTGTTTGAAAAAGAAATCAGCTGCAAATGATTGGACCCCTTAATTTTAACATCAGGTGAAAATATACAGTATTTTGTTTCAGAACTTTTCAGAGTTTGGGGAATGGATTGCTCACTGCAGGATTTACAATAAGGAAGAATCCCATCCCAGATGGTACAGAAGGGATCAAAAGACCCTGACACTAGGTAGCAGCAATATTGTTAAACATTTTTTACTAGTGGTATTCTTGTCAAACTCTTTCAAAAAATTGAAGATGAAAACATTATTCCTAACTCTTTCTATGAATATAGCATTATCTTAATACCCAAACTAGACAAAGACACAACAAGAAAATAAAACTACAGACTAATATTGCTGATAAACAGAGATTCAAACATTCTTGACAAAATAATAGCAAGCTAATTCCAACCACATATCTAAAATAATATACCACAATCAAGTGGGATTTATCTCAGAGATGAAAGGATGGCTCGATATGTATAAATCAATAAAGTGATATATTACCTCAACAAAATGAAGGTCAACAATATATTATCACCTAAAAAGATACAGAAAACAGCATTTGATAAAATCAACATCCTGTCATGGTAAAAACTGTCAACAAATTAGGTATAGAAGGAACATATCTCAACACAATAAACACATATATGTTGTATATATGACAAACCCATAGCTAACATTTTACTCAACTATAAACTTCCCTCTTAGGACTACTTTTGCCAAATCCTATAAGATTTAGTGTGTTCTGTTATCATTTTCATTTGTCTCAAGTTTCTTTAATTTCCCTTCTAATGTCTTCATAGACTCAATTGTTCAGGAATGTGTTGTTTAATTTCCATGTATTTAAAAATTTTAATGTTCTTTATATTATTGTTTGCTCTTTATTCCATTGTAGTCAGAAAAGATACTTGATATTATTTAAATCTTCTTAAGTTTGTTAAGACTCATTTTCTGGCATAACATGTTCTGTCTTGGAGAGTACTCCATGTGAACTTGAGAAGACTATGTATTCTGCAGCTACTGGGTGGAATGTTTTGTTTATGTCTGTTAAGTCCATTCAGGCTGGAGTATAGTTTAAGTCCAATGTTTTCTTATTGATTTTCTGTCTGGATAATGTGTCCATTGCTGAAAGTGGAGTGCTGAAGGCCCCTACTTTAATTGTATTGTAGTCTCTCTCAGTTATATTAATATTTGATTTACATATTTAGGTGCTCCAATGTTGAGTGCAAATATATTTACAACTATTATATCCTCTTGTTGAACTGAGGTTTTTATTATTCTATAATAACCTTCATTTTCTCTTTCTTTTTACAATTTTGACTTTACATCTATTTTATCTGATACAGGTATAGTTACTCCTGCTCTTTTCTTGTTTTTATTTGCAAGAAATATCTTTTCCATCTCTTTACTCAACCTATGTGTATCCTTAAGACTCATGTAATTGGGATTTGTTCTATTATGCACTCAAACATTCTATGCCCTTTGATTGGAAAGTTGAATCGATTTATATTCAAGGCAGCTTTTGATAGGTAAGAACTTACTACTGCCAAAATTGTTTTCTAGGTGTTTCATAGATCATTGATTCCCTTCTTCCTCTCTTGCTGTCTTCCATTGTGGTTAAATTATTTTCATTAATGATATTCCTTGATTCCTTACTTTGTATTTTTAGTGCATCTACTATAAATTGTTGGTTTGTGGTAACTACCAGGCTTACAAAAATGTTTTTCAAGCTGAGAACAACTTTGATTGTAAACCAAACCAAACCAAACAAAAAAGTATACTTTTAATCTACCCTCAATTTTGATTTTTTAAAATTGTCACAATTTATGTATGTATATATACATATGTATATACATGTGTGTAAATATATATTATATATATATATATTTTTTTCAGACGGAGTCTCACTCTGTCACCAGGCTGGAGTGCAGTGACACTATCTCAGCTCACTGCAAGCTCTGCCTCCCGGGTTCAAGCGATTCTCCTGCCTCAGCCTCCCAAGTAGTTGGGACTACAGGCACATGTCACCGTGCCCAGCTAATTTTTGTATTTTTAGTAGAGACAGGTGTTCACCATGTTGGCCAGAATATTCTCAATCTCTTGACTTCATGATCTGCCCGCTTCAGCCTCCCAAAGTACTGGGATTACGAGTGTGAGCTATACCGCACCCGGCCTAAAATTCATGTATTTTTAAAATGCTGATGTCCTAAAGTTTATGGATGATATTACTACTTTCTAATAGTTTTGTCTTTTAACTGTCATACTAATGATATAAATGATTTACACACAACCGTTACAATATCAGAGTATTCTGAATTTGACTGTGTATTTATTTTACCAGAAAATTTTGTACTTTTAGATGTTTTTATGTTACTCCTTAGTGTTCTGTTCTTTCACTTATATAACTCTCTTTGGAATTTCTTATAGGACAAGTCTGTTTGTGATGAACTCCCTCAGCTTTGGTTTGTCTGTTAAATTATTTATCTATACTTCACATTTGAAGGATAAATTTTCTAATCACAGTATTCTTGATTAGCAGGCTTTTTCTTTGGTACTTTCAATATATTATCCCACTTCCTCCTGGCGTGTAAGCTGTCTGCTTATAAATCTCTTGCTAGCTATATTGGAACTCTGATATAAGTTTTTGTTTTTGTTTTTGTTTGCAGCTTTCAGGATGCTTTATCTTTGATTTTTGACAGTTTGATTATGTTTTAGGAGTCATCCTGATTATATTTAATCTGATAGGAGACCTTTGACCTTCCTGTACCACATTCTTGTACTTGGATATTTGTAAGTTTCTCTAGCTTTAAAGATTTTCTGCTATTATTTCTTTAAATATGCTTTCTACCCCTGGATTTTTACCTTCTCTCTCTTGAACAACACAGATTAGTAAGATTATTATTTGATATTGTCTAAAAAATCCCAAAGGCGGTCTTCATTTCTTTTTTCTTTTTTCACCTCTGACTGTACATTTTCAAATAGACTGTCTTTCAGTGTATAGGTTCTTTCTTCTGTTTCAACAGTTTTGATGTTGATGCTTTCTATGGTGTTTTTAATTTTATTTGTTGTAATTTTTAGGCAGAATTTCTATTTTTAAAAATTATTATTTCAATCCTTCTGCTAAATTTATCATTCTGGTCATTTATTTAATCCTTCATTTCATTGAATTGTTTCTCTGTATTTTCTTGAATTTCACTGAGGTTACTTAAAACAGCTATTTTTAATTTCTATCAGGCAGTTCATATATCTCCATTTCCTTAGGGTCAGTCACCGATGCTTTATGTTGTCCCTTTGGTGATGTCATGTTTCTCTGATTGTTCTTGGTCTTTGTGGTCAGTTGTTGGTGTCTGATCATTTGAAGAAGTAGATACATATTTCAGCTTTTTCAGACTGGTTTTGTCCAGAAAAGCCCTTGAACAGGTCATTCAGAAAGTGTAGTCAGATTGTGTGATGTGGCCCATGAAAAGGCTTCTTGCTGGAGTCAGGGCTAGCTGGACTGATGCCTAGGCCAGCAGGCTGGCAGATCTGGAGCCTGGATCCATGTGGGCCTAAGCTTTTATCCCCTGCATTGGCCTGAAGCCCATGCCCACTGGAACTGGTAAGGTGCTGGGGCAGGCCCAGAGCCTGGAGCCACTGGGGAATTCTGACACTGTGAGACATTTAAAACCAGGGGTAGCCAAAGTTGGTTCAGCAGTGATGCAAACTGGAGATAAAGTTCTTTGTGCGGGCCTGAAGTGTAGGACTGTGGGGTCTTATCTGGTACTGGGGTGGATGTGGAAACTCAGTTTGCAGGTATTGACCTGGAGTCTGGAATCATGGGAGCCTGCCAAATGCTAGGGTTTACTCTGGTGGCTCAGGTATTGTGGTCCAAGGCAAAGTCCTGGGCTCATTTTCCTCTCTTTCTCCAAAGTGGACAATGTTTCTCTCTACACTATGCTGCCCAGGGTTGTGAAGGGGTACTGCAAATAATGTAAAACTATCCTTCCGATGCTCTGCAATATGTCTTTTCTTATTTCCATGCTTCATCCAGATGTTGTAACCCTTCACTTTTTTTTTTTTTTTTTATTCACTTGTGAAGGTATTTTCATTTATGGATAGTGTTTCAAATCGATGTTTTTGTGGAAACATAATTGTTGGGAGGATCCCACCTTCCCCATAGTTCGTTCATTTAATGTAATTATTTATATGGTTAGACTTACATCTATCATTTTGTTCTTTACTCTCTATTTGTCTTATATCATTTTTAAATAACAGCTTGACTTAGATATAATTTTGTTTAGGGTATACAATTTACTGTCTTATTCGCAGAGTTGCATATCATCACCATCATATAATTTTCATACTTTTCCATTAAAACAAAAACAAATTCCAAACTTATTATCAGTTACTCCCATTCTCCCTTTACCCCAGACTGCAACAACCCTTAATCCAATTTCTGTCTCTGTGGATTTACCTGGACATTTTATATAGATTGAATTATATCATATGTGGCCTTTGTGAATGGTTTATTTCATGTAGCATAAGTTTTTAAGGCTCATTAATAGTGTAACAAAAATCAGTACTTCATTGCTTTTTAAGTCTGAATAATATTTTATTGTATGGGTAAACCAAATTTTCTTTAACCATTAGTCAGTTGATGTACATTTGGATTGTTTCTACTGTTTGGTTATTATGAATAGTGCTGCTATGAATATCTATTTACATATCATAACTGTTTTGTTCCTCTTTTCTTCTGTTATATCTTCTTTTGTACTTTTTAGCATACCATTTTTGCCCTTTGGAATTAAAAAATTAAATTATATTTAAGTAGCTACGAACTTCTTAATGGTTACTTTATGGACTACAGTATCTACCTCATCCTTTCACAGCTATTTCAGAATATTATTAACTTATTCTTATAAGACAGAGAATTATTTCCCACTATCACTCCTTTTCCTCTTCTCTGTTCTGTGATCTGTATGTTATAACCTTAACAAAAAAAGTGTTATAAATATTGCTGCATAAAATCTTACATCTTTTAGAGATGTTAAAATATAAATTTATAAAATCTTTTATGTGTACTATACATACCATTTCTGATGCTCTATATTTATTCCTGTGGATTAGAGTTACTGTCTGGTTTCACTTTCTTTCAGACCTATAGGTTTCCATTAGTATTTCATGTACGTAGGTCTGCTAGGAATGAATTTTCTCAGACTTTGCTTATCTGGCAATTTCTTTATTTCACTGTCATTTTTGAAGCATGATCTTGTTAGATAAATATTTCTTGGTTGACAACTTTTTGGTATTTCAGTATTTTGAGTATGAGCTTCCACTGTCTTCTGACATCTATGTTCCTGATGATAAATTAGCTATTTATATTAATGTGGTTGCCTTGCACTTGATGAGTCATTTTTCCCTTGATGCCTTATACTATTTTCTTATTCTAGTTGACAGGAATCTATTCTACTCTGTTTTTTTTGTCTGTTTGTTTGTTTGTTTGTTTTTGCTTAGGTGATTACATTCCTATTTCTCATCAAATTTGTGAAATTTTTGAACACTATTTGTTAAAATGTTTTTTTCTGCCCCTTATCTCTCTTCTATTTTTGCGACTTCCGTGATCTGCTTGTTGAAATGCTTGATGTTGACTCACACATCATTGAGGCAGAGCTCATTTTATGTTTTTTCCCCTCTAAATTCATCAGATTAAATCTTTTCTATTGATAGATGTTCAAATTTACTTAGTCAACTGCTCTACTCTCCAAGGAGTCAAGGCTACTTTCACCTTTTGGCTTCATATCTCCGTATGTGGCCTACATGGTTGCCACTGAAAGGAAGAATAGAGCAAGAGAGCTATATCAGATGTTTATATTATCTCTCTATATACCCCTTTGCCAAAGTGATATTATATGGCCCCAATCTAATTACAAAGGAAACTGGTAAACTTATCTCCTTATATATCTATTATGAAGAAAATAGAATGATAAAAAATTAGCATTAACTCTGCCATAAATGTCTACATTCAGGTAATTGTGTCATCTAACAGGCTTATGGGGTTTTGGGGTTTTGTCTGTTTCTGTCTGCTTACCTGAATATCATATATCATAATCCTCCTCATGTTTTCTTTTTCCCTTTTTTTGGAGACAGAGTCTCGCTCTGTCACCCAGGCTGGAGTGCAATGGTGCCATCTTGGCTCACTGCAACCTCCACCTCCTGGGTTCAAGCAATTCTCCTGCCTCAGCCTCCCAAGTAGCTGGGACTACAGGCACCTGCCACCACGCTCAGCTAAGTTTTGTATTTTTACTAGAGATGGGGTTTCACCATATTGGCCAGGCTGCTCTCAAACTCCTGACCTTGTGTTCTGTCCGCCTCGGCCTCCCAGAGTGCTGGGATTACAGGCGTGAGCCACCGTGCCAGGCCTAACCC
This sequence comes from Trachypithecus francoisi, assembly GCF_009764315.1. Taxonomy (NCBI): domain Eukaryota; kingdom Metazoa; phylum Chordata; class Mammalia; order Primates; family Cercopithecidae; genus Trachypithecus; species Trachypithecus francoisi. The sequence goes on from NW_022681469.1 coordinate 83,325,823, forward strand.
TCTTCATGTTTTCAAGTCAAATTATTAGGCCTTTATGTAGACAAAAGTGGATTCGAAATCACTGAATGTAAACATTGGAGTAAATTATCCAGAGAGCCAGTAGGAATTAAGTCAATAATGATGGACCTTTATTAGGACTCAACGCTGATCAAATATGAAAGCAAATTCGTAATGGAGGGAGGCTAGAGCAATCAGATCATAGAAAGGGGAAAATGTGTATCTTTAATGAAAGAGGTGAAGAGAAGTTTCATGTTGCATTACCCTTTTAAAACTCTATATTCAGACTCATGTTTTAATAAAAGGTTATCACACTTAACTTCATATCCCAAAACTATTATTCACAAAATGAATAGCTCTCCTTGAATTGTGCAGCCTGATTGCCTTGCTTTACACCTCCCCTTCAGAGTATAAAATGCCTTGATATTTAGGCCTTCTGGATGAATATTTTTGCTATACTCTTTGATGCATTTATGGTCTCAGCTGCCTCCATTTTGCTGAGTTATTTAAAACAGTTTTCTCTTGATTGAATTTTTAATTGTTTAAATAAACTTTTTTGGATACCACTTATTGTATTAGCACCTCTCTTTTCTATTTGGCTTTATGCATTTATACATTTTAAATTCTACTGTTGATATTTAGCTGGGGCTTCAGACTAAAGCAGAAATAATTCCTTTGTTCAACTTATTTAATTGAGAGTTTATGTTTTATTTTCTATTTTCTTGTATATTTTTAAAATCAAATATATAAGCAAAATGTTTAACATTTAATTGACTGGTGTTCATTACTTTCACACATCAATTATCAGTTAAAACTATAATAATCAGATGAAATAAGTGGGGAAGATACTATTATGTGACAAATGAAAATAATTAAGATACACAAGTTTGACAACTTTTCCATGTAGTTAATGATGAGTTTGGAAGTAGTAGAACACCATGATTTCCCTGTACATAGAGTTGTGTTAACTGGGGACAGCTTTTGAAAATCAGTGATTCTGTAAAGAAGGTCTTTATTGAAAAAAAATAAACATAGTGTTTGCCTAATTTAAATTTGCTTAGAGGAGTACAAAGTTCACAAGAGGTAAAAGACAAATACTTGTGAAAAGAGTAAAATAATTTAAATCAAAAATTCACATGACTAAAATTTTAAAAGAACTGGTTTTCGATTCACTAATCAGAAAAGAAGAGAAACAACTGTGCCTCATTATTCCAGACACGATAAATACGATGAATTCAAGGACAACACTTTCCTAGGAGAGTAATGCATCTTGGCATATATAATCACCTCTAAATGAACTAAAAAAGCAAAACTTTCCCTTGGCATATGATTTAATTTAATATATAAAAGTTATATTTATTCTAGAAAAATTGACGAATAATTTTGGCAGGCTTGTTAGTAGTATTTTAAATTGATTCTTCTTTGCCTTCTAAGAGACTGGCCTTCCTTATATTTCTGCATATGGGGTGGTGAAAAGAGACCAGCTGTGCAATACGTCTTATCATTTACAAGTATAAGATGTATTCATTCTTGTGGACTAAGATATGCTTACAGCTCACACTCTATGCTTTATAATTCAATTAACAATCTGTATTTACGCTGACTTCACCATTTGGCAATGAAAACCAACCTCATTATAAGATAAAGATATGAAAATTTGAGGAGAAAAGCAAATGTTAGTAAATTAACTCCATCCATTGTGCTAATCCTATGTTGACAGCACCCATTGCTAGCAATTTTCTCAAGCTGCTAATACATGACTGTACTGAAAATAACATGAAAAGCTTTCTAATTAATTGCTACTGGTAGATCTGCTACTTCCAAAAGTTTTTCTCCCTTGAGATATAGATGCAAACTTGTCTTGGCATATGACCATATACTGTTTTGCAATTTACAAAGAAAATAGTTTTCCTTTCATTTGCTAATATGGCACAGAACAAAGAATATTGTTTTCCTTTCATTTGCTAATACGGTACAGAACACGTTGCAATAGATTTCAGAAGTTGATTAAAAAGGGGTAAAAGGTATTTAAAACAACTTTTTCTTTCTAAGTTGAATATTGGGTTAAAAGATGCCAAGCTGGCTGAACAATAGCTCACCATCTAAGTTTACTTGACTCAGCTAAGAAGAGATGAACATAAGCAGCTAAGCAGAGATGTGAATAAAAACAGTTCTTCAAAACTTTGTTAGCAGAGTACTGTTTAATCCGTAACATATTTCACTTCCAAATCGTTGTGAGTGCTCAATGTAAATGAGTTGAGACTGCTGTCAAAATTCCTTATAAACACGTGTGTTTCTAAGGGAAATGTGAGAGAAACCACATCTTGCAACTGTCTGAATATTCTAAAATTGTTAAACTTTTAGTTGAAATTAAAAATAGGAATCTAACACTAACTTAAGAGTAACACCATCAAAATTGTGCATTTTAAAAATCTAGATCTGAGCTCTTCCCAGTGTTTACTGAGTTCTGACCCAGTGGTTGTGGAAAAGTTTATAATTTCTTTTATTTTATGATTGTTATTATATGATCCTTATTACATCTCCCCTATCAAGCCTTCAGTGAAAATTTGCTCATTTATTCAACCAATGGAAAACACTTTTACAGCATCTATTATATGCCAAACACCTTGTCAAATTCTGGAGACAGAGAGACTTTTACATAACATGCATCATTCACTGAGCCTTCATGAATGCATGACACTGAGCTTGAAACGTTACATGCTAGCCAAACATATTTTTCCACTCTAGGACAATGCAATATATATGACTGACATTTTGTAGACAAAGATGTAATGTGAAGAAAGAAGACAGAATCGAGAGAAAAGCCCATTAATGTATTAATACCCAGGATATCACATTGGCATGTAAATAAATAACAGTGAGTATTATCCTGGATCGATACTTTGCAGAGTAAACAGCTCCAGATAGGCAGCCCCCACAGTGTGTAATGAGCAGAAACTTCATGCTCTCTGTGTTGTCACAGCTGATGTTTGAATCCTGCTGTTTTCACATTCTGGGCTGCTGAGATGACTGTATATTTTTGGTAGCTGAAAGGGAAGCTTGCTATGGTTTCTTCAATAACAAGCAAAAGACAAAACCTATAATCCATCTCACGGTGACCCCATGTGACTTGAAAGATGGTGTTGGTGTAGATAATAGGAAGCGTCACTGACAATGGCTAGTATGGAAGAAAACAAAAACCAAAAGCAAACAATAAAAAAAAAATTAACTCAATGGGTTTAAGCTACAAGAAATTTATCTTCAGTAAAATGGAACATAGAACCAGATCCAATTACATTTCACCAGCTTATTCAATCATGGGGGCTACTCATGGATTATTTCTCCATAGGAAAAACAAAACACGTTTAACAGAAAAAAAAAAAAAATAAGTAGAGATTTTTAAATGGGTGACAAGTTGTGGCAGACATTAGCGAAGAATTTTTGTAATGAGTAAGCACTGATGCATTTCATTCTTTTAGATTATGCAAGTACAGAAGAGTACCAATGATGGTTCATTTTAAACATTTACTTAATATATTCTCACAAAATTCCTATAAATGTATATGTTTATCCCTGACATAATATAGTCTATTTCCTTAGTTTACCATGAAATTTTTTGAAAACCTGCTTTATATTAATCTTCACATTGGACTGTCAGCACCATATTCTTCAGTCATTAAAATGAAGTATCTTAACCACATAAAAAATAAACCTAATGCTTACCTCTAAGCAGTAAGTACTTAAATAGTAAACATTTGCTTTACAGCATGTTTTCTGTGCGTAAATTATTATTTTTTTTGGCAACATTTCTTTAAATGGCTTTCACTTTTATTGCATTGCAAAAGTGAGATCATATTCTTTGTATGCACTTCACGATCTCATTTGATTGGGTGTTAATTCCTGCAACATACAGCAAAGGCTGATGTGCCTTTTGCAATTTGAAACAGTGGTTGCATGCTGAGAATAATTAGCTTCACTAAGGCAGAACAAATGATTTCTTTGCAAAACACCAAGTCTGTGTTTCAACAAAGATAATCACAGAATATCCAAGTTATCTTAGGTCTTCTGGTATTGTGGTTACTTTGTGTTTGATTAACATTTTTGTAATCTTAATTCTCTAATAACTATAGTGATCCAGAGATTATCACAAATAATATTATTTTTGAAATCTAGGGATAGAAGACTTACTTATTTTAATTGATTAATTTGTCAGTTTCCATTAAAATATTTATTTATGTGGCTAATTTATCAAATATTGTTTCTAATCATAATTTGGGCAAAATAATGTAATTGTTGGCTTTGGCTACCAGAGTGATAGTGGTCTATCCTTCCTGACCAATACATCCTGAACTTTTGAAGATCATTTGTTAGTCTAATAGAATAACATTTATTAGAAAACTAATTAGCAGATTTTTCTATACTTCTTTTAGTGAGATAATATGAATATGGTCATTAAATCCCACAAATCAAATTGTGTTGAAGTATTGAAGTCATTTGGTAATAGCAACAACAGAGAAACTATTATTATTTCTTCCAATTAGGAGGCTGATCTTTAAAACCAGCAAAATCTGCATTAAGAAGTTCATTCAATTGTCTATATTTTAGTTAAGATTCTGATTGAGTTAATGATTATTTTAGTACCGTGGGTGAAAGCCTTAATCAGAGTTCACTGTGCAACAAAAAGGTCACGAGTGCATACTGCACTGAAATTAGACTCTTAACTTTCATATCTCTACAAGGCTGCAGGAAACTTAAGTTGTCATCTTCGCTGAGTTACACAGACCCATTTAGCCTCCTACCATTCCGGATACCGATGGTTTGACAAATCTGCTTCTCTGCAGGATTCCCTCAACTGCTTTGACCCTGATGCTATAGATAAATTATTCCTCTAAAATATCTCTGGACACGGTGAAACCCCATCTCTACTAAAAATACAAAAAAATTAGCCGAGCATGGTGGCGGGTGCCTGTAGTCCCAGCTACTCAGGAGGCTGAGGCAGGAGAATGGCGTGAACCCTGGAGGCGGAGCTTGCAGTGAGTCGAGATTGCTCCACAGCCCGCCAGACTGGGCAACACAGCGAGACACCGTCTTAAAAAAAAAAAAAAAAAAGTCTCTGGAATAATTAGATAAACACAAAGTTTAAAAGCTTTAAACTTGTAGTCTGTATTTAAATCTACGACATTACTGGAAAACAGATGATGGAACTATAATCAAATTGTTTCATTCTATGACGCTAATTTTAACCCTGTATGTTAACAGATTTGTTATCCTATTATTTGCTTGTGATATGATGAATGCTTTAAAGATCTAAGAAATTATCCTCACGTGGAGACTATTTAAGTCATCAAGATGTTTAGTACTTTTTGGAATGTGAGTTTTATCTTCAGAATTGTTAACTCTGAGCACAATTCTGAAATGTAAACTCACTTTGTAGAATACGTGCTCTACTAAGCTGCACTTGGTTAATGTAGACACCAGTCCAGTTAGCAAATGCAATGAAAGTAATGAAAATTACCTGAAGATTATTGAAAAAAACAATAAAAGAGAACTTAAAAAAACAAAACAGTTGAATTCAAAGACTATGAAATTCAAAGAGTAAAATAGTTTGCCAAAGAACATTGCTTAATTTTACTCAACTTTTTATAAAAAGTATTTACCTAATTATGTGTATTCTTTACATCCCTGAGTATCCAGGGAGGTGTCTAAATTATTTTGCTCAGAAAATAACTTAGATTAGGTTCAAGATGTTTATACCTTGTACTATTTAAAATATTAATTGATATTTCATAGTAAGGTAGAGGCATGGAACTCATTTTCTCCTATTAGTACCTTTCAAATAAAGTCTCTTTCCTTTTTGTTTGTCAAGTATTCAACTTTAACATTGTGGATTTTTTCCTTTTTAATGAAATCCCATTACTGCCTATGTTGGTTATATTAGGTTCAAGGGTGTATTTATTTCCTTTAGCAAATTTGAATTCAAAGGAGGTTTAAAAAAAAGGAAGTGTTCATTGAAATGTCCTATTGCAGTGAGTGTTCATTTTTGTTGCAAATCAAATTTAGTTACCTTAGCAACCCTTTTATTTGAAAAGTTCAAAGTGGATCAAACCCTTTTAAGAGAATATAATTAGGAAACGACAGCAATTACTAAGAATATCATGGTGTTGAAATAGTTTAATCACTAGCTTAGAATTGGTGATACCAGTGACAAATTATTGAGGTTTAATATAAAAGGATGATGGCTTTTGTGCAGAAGCAGTTAAGTGACAATAAACGAGGGATTGCCTTTTTTTTATATGTGGTGACAGAAGATTAATCTCATTGTGCACCAGTGAAAGGATAAAGCATAGCAAGATATAAGTATTATTTTATCCTCTATAAAATAATAAATATCATCAAACATTATTTTTTCTATATTAGCAAAGTAGCCTATCTCTCTACCATTTGAAATTAAATAAATCAACATACGACTTTACGAAGCATACTGTCCCAAAACATTATACTTGACTCATGGAAATGAATTTGTTTTACGTAAAGCAATACAGACAAATCATACTGACAGAGGAGAACATCCTGATGTGATGCTGGATGAGGAGGGAGAGAGGATATCAAAGAGCTATGCTGATGTTTGCCAAAGTCATCTTGCTTTTAATTTTCTCAAGCCTGGCATCAACAGGGTCTCTGAAAAAATGGTGTCAGTCTGCCATGTCCCCAAATGCCATCATTTTTAATAAGAATATTTTATTCAGTTTTATAAGAGCTGTGCTATTGAATTTTTTAAAATGTTGTACTCTGTTTGAAGTCTTTAGATAATGCATATTAGTTTTCCTCTTTGGTAACTTTATTTAAAATTTAATAATTCACATACAGAGTTATTAAAATGTGATTTGAAGTTTCAGGGTTTTATCTTGTCTCACTGAAGCCAGCACAATACTAAGATATACAATAATAACTGAAATATACCCATGAAATAAAATCACAAGTTGATTTCACTAATAAATATTAATGAACAATTTTGACATAAAATATTGGCTAATTGAGAAATATGACAGAGAAATAGAATGAACAATAACATTATTTAGAATAATGCCCAGAAGGCAAGGATGGTTAGATATTAGGATTTATACTATATATTTTCTCATATTCACAGGGAAAAGAAGATGCTTTGTAACTATCATAAGATGCTAAAAATAAATTTGATAATATTTCTTATGAAAAATTAAAATAAGAATAGATCAATATTTTTATAAATAAGAGTCATGATTCCTATCATGATCATATCAAAGTAGTTATATTTTTCTTATATAAAATATTCATGTGTTTTCTCACTGAATTATTGAACAAGACAGAAATGTCACTGCCATGAAATTTAACATTATTCTATTAGTACGAGTACATGTAGTTAGACAAGAGAAAGAAATAAGATGGACAAATATTAGAAAAGGGAGTAAAAATAACCACTAACTGGAAATTACAACATCATATATCTATGAAACTCAAGGATATCAATAGAAAAATGTTTTAAATAAATTTAAAAATTCAAAAAATGTAACGTTTAAAACAGAAATCAACTACCTTTCTGAAAATTAAGAATCGTAAGTTAGAAAACGTGATTAAATGGATTCCCATTTATAATTGATAAATGAGACAAGCTAAACATACTTAGGAATTAATAAGTATATAAGACCTATACAAAATTTTTGAATTCTCCAAAGGGAGAGAGCTAAATAAAGGAAAATATTTACCTATTTAAATGTAAATAGCTCATTTTCCCTATATTATTTTGTATGTTCATTAATCCACTTTATGTACACAAAATTTTTTACATTAATCCATGTTTTTAAGTGGTAGTAAAATATGCAGAAACATATTTCTAAACCAAACAAATGGATTCTAACATTTCTTTGGAAATACAGACTTGTGAAAACAGTCAATGTGATAAAGAAGGAAAGGAAATATACTTGGTAAATACCATTTCAATTACAACATGATAATGGCACAACTGGACTTATGCAAAGCTGTGGAGCCGTAGGCAAGTTATTGCATAGAAGTCTTGAAACAAATCAAAGTTTATGGAATAGTTGAGAATATAAAAATAGGGGCATTTCAAGTTACTAAAGAAAAAATAAAGAAAACAGGGAATGTTTGCACAAACTGTAATCCATTGCAAAACAAGAATAATGAATTTCTCCTCATAATTTAATATAAATTACAGATTCATCAGAGACAATTGTGAATAAAAATGAAATGGTACAAATATCAAAATAAAATGTGGGAGAATATGTTTACAAATCTGGGGTGAAGAAGCCTGTCTAAGAAAGTCATATATTCAGAAGCCATGAAGAAAGCAGATGGTTTCTTCATAATTAATTGTCCCATATAGTAAATAAAATAACTCACCAAAAATAATATCATATAACAAAAAAATGGAAAATGTTTTTGCTGTACTTATATTAATTGTTAACATGTAACACCTATAATATATTAAGATAATTTTTTTAAAAATATTACTAGAAAGTAAAAGTTGTGGATAGGCAATTCACTGAAAATGATATATGATTGGCCAAGAGACATGGAAAAATGTTTAATCTTAATCATAACTCTTAAAAAATAACATTTAAAATAGTAATGAGCAGCTGATTTTTAATGTATTATATTAGCCCAAATTAATATGTTGAATAATATCTAATAGAGTACCTACATGTTTGTCTGTCCAGCAATCCTTCTGGTGAAGAAGCACCATTATCAGATTCTACAGTAACCTATCCTATTCCATCTCTTGCATAAATGGTTAGCCCCCCCCATTATCCTCCAGTTTCAGTAATAGCCACATGCTACTATATGCAATGCTATCGAGAAGTCTGCATCTCACACTCTGTACATGAAGTCCTAGCAAGGTAGAAACTTTTTTTCAGGTTGACAATAGTCATCAAGACTAAAAGGGCAATATAACTTTAATTCTGTCAAATCCTTCAGAGGTTTCTCCTGAATATTTAACATACAAGATATAAAAGACATGTCTTTTTTATTTTTTGTCCTGAAATGACATTTGAATTTTGTCCTCAAATAGGCAAATACCATTTGTATGATGGGGAAATAAAACTATTTAAAAATGAAAAAAACTGTAAAATAATTAACAGTATAATTAAAAATTCATATTGGAACAGTAAGTAGAATTAACGATGCACAAACAAAATATGTGGTCCGGAGGAAAAATGAAAGAATCATACAGAACATGCAATGAGATAGGTCCTAACTGAAACTCAATGACCAAAGATGGGTGCTAGATGGTATGGAGCCAGAATAGATATAATCAGCATTCCAGAGGAGAAAACACAAATAACTGGAGCAGAATAAGTAACTACATTTAGAAAAGATAGAAAAAACTCCCCAAATTAGAAAAGGAGTCTTCATTTAAAAAAGTCTTGTGATAATTTCTGCAAAACAATTAGTGAAATGAGGTCCACTCATACAAATAATAAACATAACATGGGATAAGGAAAACAATACCCTCAGCCTTTGACCATTGAATTAAAGTTTACTTGTATGTTTATTTGAATAACATAATTTAAAATATTGACTTGTTAGACATGCATTGAACTTGCTATGCTATGTATAGAAAATGTTACAGATTTTCAGAACTCTATTTCTAGCTTAAAAAGTCAGAAATGGATTACTACTACTCTTCCTCCCCTCTACAGGAAACTTGGAGTTATCTCAGAAGTTAAGGGATATTGGAGACACCAGACAAAGCTGAATGTGGAGGTGAGGAACTCTTTTGAAATGGGTAGACACAACAGATAGTTGCATACTGAATTAGAAACCCTCTACTCTTTCCTGTCATATAGCTCTCAGAATACTGGAAGCAGAGGATATATTTTTCAAGAGGAAAACGCTACAATACTTGACTGAGGAATCCCAGCAGCCCCAAAGAAAAGAACAGATAGATTTTCAATGAACAACATTTGCCTATGCTTATTGAGTATCCAATTTGATTTTTAGTACTTCCTTCTCAAATCTCAATAAATAATTCGTGGAAAAGCCTCTAAAACTAAAGACAGACGCCAAGACATACACATACACATTTTTTTTTTTAAATGAAGGGATCAGATAAAATGGTGAAAAACAAAATCAATAATATGCTCAGAAAAAAATGAAATCAGGAAACAGAAACAAGGATACTATAAAAACAAAGAATCAAAACACATGAAATAACACTTGAAACTTAGGGATATGGAAATTGAAAATAAAAATTATTCAAGAGTTTTGCTAAGGTTGAGAAAAAAGAAAACTTCCCCAAAGTAGAAGCTGAAGTTTAAAAGCAACAACAACAACAGCAGCAAAACCCAACAACAGCAACAAAACACTATAGTTTCTAATTCGCACTTTACTTAGTAGTCCTTTAAATCCAAGAAACTGTTAATAGTTTTACCAAGTATAAAAGTCCTCAAAAGTGCTCAAAATGATAAAGAATTGACAAAAACAAGGTGTCTAAAAAGAGAGAGAGAATAAAAATTATTAGGTTTAAAACACAAGCAGGCATCAATTTTGATAGACATTGTTTTCTTCTTAAAGGAAAATAATAAATGTTTTGAATATTGAACTCATTTTTGATGGAAGATTTTACTAAGAGGTCATACAATTTCTTCTCAATAAACTCCTAAAAAACAATTTAGCTTTTTATTTGACAAGACTCTGTAACTCTTGTCAGAGTTTGTTTGTTGAATTATAGCAGCCAAGACTGTCTTCTCTTCTAAAATTTCTTCTTTAAGGAATGTGTGTTATTAGGCTCTAAAATTGTACAAGATATACCCCACACTGTATAATAGGTACTCCCACTTATAACCCATGTATGTACATACAAGAAAGTTATGCAGTCTGAGTATCTACATTGAGGAGATTTTCTGTTTACACTTTCTAGTGCGTTGATAGCTTTAAATCATGTGCTGCAAATGTACCAAAAATGGGGAGAAATGAAGTAAGCACTTATCGGTTGACAAATATAAATCATCCCTGATCATTATTTCCACACTAAAAGACTGAGGCAAAGGAGTACATGATAAACACTGCAGTGTTTGTTTCAGAATTCCTCACAGTTATTAATTAGGTAAAGCTCACACAATAGGCAGTTGGAGAATGTTGATATTGAGACATCACATTTCAGAAGCAGAATCTGAAACATGCTGCCATTATATACTGCCTAAAGCAAAAGTTGATGAGTAGTAAGTCTGGGGTTGGTATTTGGTCCTTTACTTTTGCAAGAATGTCTTGTTGTCTAGGATCTAAACAAATCAACTAGTGAAGTTTTAGACCTGCAAATTACATATGACCAAAAAAATGCTATATGTTCTGTAGATTTTTGAAATTTTATTTTGCCATACTTTACTTTTGGACAGTATCTTGAAATGCACATTTTTAGAACTCTAAAATTACTCCTGTTGCTGTTATCACAAAGCTATTTCTATTCTAAAAAAAAGAATAGCTACGATTCTTCACATTATAATTACATAAAGAAGAGAAAACAACATTTAACCAACAGTTCTTGTTTTTAGTTCAAACAATATTTCCTGTGAAGTATAGTTATCTACATAATTTTAAGTATCAGTATTTTCTACCTTTTCACTTTGGTGTTATCGGCTCTTATTCCCTTCAAAAGAACAAAGGAACCCCATATTTTATTACTCACGAAATAGTGTTTTTGTTTTTGGTAAATGGAAAAATATCTATCTGTAAGGTTGATAAAATTCAGTTCGTGATACATGAAACAGCATGAACTCGTTTGTCTGCAGCAAGATTTTGCCTAAGAGTTGCTTTAAAGTTGTTTCACAGGTTGCTGGGACATTTCCTGGTTATGCTGTGGAATGCATTTGCCCAATGGCTTATACATATCCCAGCGTGTTTCCTAATATTCAGAGGGAATGTGTGGCAGCACCGCTACCTTTGTAATAGTAAAAATAAAGGTGACGAAGACACATATCCATACTGTTGTTTAGCAATTCTGTACAAGGACTGAGATTATAGTCTTCACAATCACATTTAAGATGATTCTCTCAGAGTAATAAACAAAAAAAAACCCTCATCTTTACAGATGTGCTGTTTTCTCTCTAAACGCTGTCAACCTTAAATAAAAACACAGACAAACCTCCAAGTAAAGGGTTTATTTGGTAACAATATGTGAAAATTAGAATTGCAATTTGGGGGGCACAAGCCAGGGTAGCCCTTACATGTGTCCAAAGAACAAAGAGAAAGGCTGAGATTTTATGGGGTTAAAAAGAGGAAAGTTATGTAATTTGTTTGAATAAAAGTTTCAGCAGAAAAATTTCACCTGCAGAGTCATGCAGGACCTGATCCGTTTTGATTGGAGAGTGGCAGCAGTTACTAGGTAAAATGTAATATTTAAGTTATAGTTAGGATTCTCAATTGAATTGCAAAAAGAGTTCTTGGAATAGGAACTGGTTGCCCTTCACCATGGCCTTCTGACTCCATTTCAGTTGGGCATGACATGAATGACTCCAGTTGGCATAATTAGCTTTCACAACACTCTTCAATAGCTGACCTCCTAAATTTTCTGCAACTTTGTTACTCACATGTACTGGAGGATGGCTGTGATCATCCAAAACCTTACCTTTTTAGATGCCAGTATTAGATATTAAGGTCAATTAAGAATGAACAATAAATTTCACACCTAGTCAATACCAAAGTACATTAGAGAAATGCTAGAGCAGAGATTTTTTAAATCATATTTGTTTCAAATCCCTGATTACAAAATATTACAAATATTTTGCCACTCTCTTTTTACTATCTTAAAATGAAATTCACACATAATGATATAATCTACTAACACATAATTTTTAAAAATCAATTCAATACCTAAACTGTAATAAATGCAAAAGCCAAAATATTTAAAACAAGATAGCATACATTACAATATGTAAAGGATACATGGCTACAGACACATCTGATATCTGGATACCTATAATTCAGTGTATTCTACTGGCCTCCCTTTTTTCTTAAACACTATGTCATATCACATCTGATATTATAAATGTAAAAATTCAATTTATAGAATATAACATCCATCATACTTTTACTAATTTAAATGATAATCATATAAAGATATTAGAGTTTTGATTTTTACACTCCATATGATTATATTTATAGTTCTTTTCAACTTTATTATTGTTAAAATGGTACACGCTATTTTATTAATTTGATATGTGCACATAAGGCCAAATCCACACATAGAATATCAAATATGAAAAGAGATAACATATTTTAAACAACATGCTATTTTTGATCCTTGCTTGCTGTCTGGCAATGTAATAATTCCAATTTTTCACTATGTCACTGTGGGTTGTTAGAAAGAAGCCAGGCATGCTTCTGTAATGCTTCAGTCACTAACTGGAAACACAGCAATACAGCTATTTATAGGGCAACCAGCATTTCCAGTATGGCAGTGACAGTTCCAGTTCATGTTCTTGTTCCATTCTTCCATTCAATTTACCATGTCTGAATTCTTTACATTCTGAGTAAGGAATTGTTAAAATAATACAGAATGGTTATAATAGACCTATTCTTTTCTTCCATGTGTTTGCATGATCTTGCTTCTTAGGATTTCAAATACATGTGCAGGGAAGTGAAATTCTCTCATGTGGTTAAATCTGAAACGACAAGCAATAACTTCTTTCTCCTTTACTAATTTTCCCAGGTGTAATAACTGGCATCCACTTCAAGAAAAATATAAAAGGCACTTGCTAATAAAGCCAAGTGACTTGGTATAGGAATGGTTAGTGTGAGAACTCACTCATTCTCAGGAGAAAAGCATGGAGGAAATCTGCTCCCAGTAATTCAGTCACCTCCCACCAGGCCTCTCCTCCAATTCACCATGAGATTTGGGCAAGAACACAAATCCAAAATATCACCTGTATTTTCACCATATCAAATGACTATTTAAAATTAACTTTGCTCAGTTATAACTGCAAGTAGCTTTGTATAACTAGGCAAAGTAAAGCCATAAGCAATAATATTTTGATTACATTAGTAGAACTTCATGAACAGTTAAATGACACTAGTTTTAACCCAATGTCATCATACGCTTCAAATATAAAATTAGTCTTAATAATTCATTGTTTGTAATGCAATTACGAAACCAGACTAGTTTTGAAAATCACCCTTGAATGTTAAATATCAGATATTAGTGTGAATTCAGATAATAATGAAACATAAAGATTAACTTATTTTGTAGTGCTCATATGAAATAACTTTCATTGTCCTAGTAAAAATAATTTTCTTAGTATAAAAACTTAAGGTTCACAAGTTCTGGTTAACACACAATTCATATCACATCCAAAAAAGTTGCATTAATATTTTTTATGAATCAAAGTAAAAGCTATCATTGATAAAATTGAAAATGTTTTTACATACATATTAAGAGTAACAGAACTATGAAAAATTTGAATCAAGATTGACATTAAACACAAACAAAAAACAAAAGCCTCCTTAACCATGAAGGTATGAACTCTTTCTTTGCTGCTTATTATTAATTAGATTTTAGAAATATTTGAGTTGTCAAAGGATTGCTTCGTAATTCACTCTAAAAATGATACTGGATTTTTTATAAATGAGCTTTATGAATTTTGCTTCTATTCAGTTCAAATTCAGTTAGAAATGCTCAATAAAGGTATTCAATAAATGAAACATAAAAGTCTAAAAACATGCATAGCTTATAGTGAAATATAGTTATTGAAAACTAATTTGCATACAGGAAGATACTAAAATTTAATCCCACAAGAGTAAGGTAGGAATGGAATAAACTCAATACTTAACATTCAAACAGCATAAAAAAATAAATGTTTGAGTGTTATAATTGTGGTTTAGAATAAATTGACTTGTAAGAAATATTAATAACTTTTGATTTAGATAACTTTTTAAATTGGTTGAAGTTATATTCTGTAATTGAATTAAATGAATTTAATAGGTCTTACATGTTGCAGCATCTAAATCTGGCAAAACATTCAAAATAATGATAGAGACAAGCAATTTTTAAAATTTTGTTTTATAAAACACTTGTTAAAGATGATATTTGGGATTTTAGCAAAAAAGGATCTTAGTAAAAATATTTGGGCTGAAATATTTATGCATTTCTAGTAGGGATTAGAATTAAGAATATCCTCCAGAAGCCCTCTGAGTGTATATCACACCTGAGCACCTATAAAGATGATATTTTCTCATTTGAACATATACTCGGTCATGGAGCAAACTACATTAAAAGTATTAATAATTTTAATGCATTTTAATGCATTAACCTAAATGCAACTCTGAAAATAACTATAGGTAATTATTTTAAAATTTAAAAATAAGACTTTTTTTTTTTTTTTTTTTTTTGAGAGGGAGTCTCGCTCTGCCGCCCAGCTGGAGTGCAGTGGCCGGATTCAGCTCACTGCAAGCTCCGCCTCCGGGTTTACGCCATTCTCCTGCCTCAGCCTCCGAGTAGCTGGGACTACAGGCGCCCGCCACCTAGCTAGTTTTTTGTATTTTTAGTAGAGACGGGGTTTCACCGTGTTAGCCAGGATGGTTCGATCTTGACTCGTGATCCACCGTCTCGGCCTCCCAAATGCTGGGATTACAGGCTTGAGCCACCGCGCCGGCCAATAAGACATTTTTAAATGATTTCTTCTGAAAAATATACATGGTATTAGAAACAAACAAGAAACTGCCTAAAGTACATAAGTATTTAATTTTATGTATGTAATTTTGTCGTTTAGATAATCAACTCATAATTTCTGGCATACTAGTAAATAGATATCATTATTCTTGTTAGAGGTAATTTAATTTTGAATAGATATTTTATGGTCTTTTGAAGCAAATTAAATATATTTATTGGCTAATAATTACAATTAATAAATTAATTAAACTTAAAACATTTTCACACCCTGAAAAAAATTTACACTAATTTTATTCTCAAAACTATCTCATTTTGAGAAAATAAATTTTATGATCATTCTAACAACAATTAGGAAACTGCCACAGTTAGCTATTTCTAAGTCTGAATCACCATTCCCAGCTGTACTTTTTAAGAAAATGAGCAATATCATAAAAACAAAATATACCAAGGAATTACAAGAAGCTTGTGTTTAGAATTAATTTTTTAAATGAAATCCATAAAGAAATAAAACCTCAAACTCTGATACAGTCCCACATTTCAACAAGCTCCAGTCTCCCTAGAGTCCTACAGGTTCAGCTGAGAGAATAACCCTGGTTTAATCGGAAGGTCTGAAGCATCATGATTTATACCTTCTAGTTCAGAAGTTGATCCTCCTTGGACTTTCATTATTTACGTGAATTCCCTAGAAGCTATAAAAATCAGAAAAAGGATGACAGCAAAGACTTTGGTTACAATAATAGCTTTCAAAAATGATTACCAAAACATTAGGATTGAAAAGAAGATTATATCATATGTAAAACTAACCTATTTTATCTTTTATGAATTCAGAAATTCTTGGCAGTTCAGAGATACCTGTGCCATCAAGATTCTATGAAATTTCTTTGAACTTTAATAATTTGGGTTTGATGTAGCCCATTTGTTTAAAATGTTTAATAACTTATGCAGTAATTGTTTGTTTAAATCCACACTGATTGGCATGCTTTCTGTTACTTCTGATAAAATATAGATCACCCTGAATATTTATGCAGAATTTTCATATGAGTGACATTTATTATTAACACAAACTTAATTTGTTGGTGAAATAAAATTTAAGAAATATCATCATGTGTTCTACTAAAAGGATTAGCAGAGGTCATTAATCAAAGAAGTTCCGTTTGTTTTCAGTTTTATGCCAGGTAAATGAATAAAGACAAAAAGAAAAGATTATTTGTTTAGTATTGGGCTTTCATTAAAAATATTTAGTTTTTTTGCCGGGCGCGGTGGCTCAAGCCTGTAATCCCAGCACTTTGGGAGGCCGAGACGGGCGGATCACGAGGTCAGGAGATCGAGACCATCCTGGCTAACACAGTGAAACCCCGTCTCTACTAAAAATACAAAAACTAGCCGGGCGAGGTGGGGGCGCCTGTAGTCCCAGCTACTCCGGAGGCTGAGGCAGGAGAATGGTGTAAACCCGGGAGGCGGAGCTTGCAGTGAGCTGAGATCGGCCACTGCACTCCAGTCCGGGCGACAGAGCGCGACTCTGCCTCAAAAAAAAAAAAAAAAAAAAAAAAAAATTTAGTTTTTTAATGAAACGGGTAATTTCAGAGCTTAAGCAACTATGGTGAAGTCAGACATTTTAGAAAACTTCTTAACATTTTCATAGTTTTCTGTCTTGCCAAATTCATTCTTCTTAAAAACTGTTTTGTGGATCTATTTTTAAGAAATAAAAAATCTTAACCCACCTCACTGTCCCTTTCAAGTTATAGAAAAGGGCATTAATTTAATGTGAAACAAATTGAAACTTAACTGATTTATTCTTAATACACTAATAAAGGACAGATTCTGTTCCATTAAAAATTTCTCAAACCATATTATACAACCCAATTTTTTAGCGCTTTGGATCAGGACTTTGCTGAATATAAATTAGATCATTTATTATGATTCTGAGATTACAACTATAAATTAGTTGATTTATATGGCTTCACTTACCCTAAATTCCTCTCTGCCTCTCGTTTTCTGAATAATCATAGGCTAGATTTTCTCCTGTTATATTTGAGTTTCCTGGTAATATCACTACTGCTTTCTCTTTGTTAATCCCTAGTAATAGTGGCAGGAAAACCCACCAACTCAGAAACTACCAATCCTTATGTGCACAGCTGCTATTTGGGGGTCTCTGAAATGGAGAGCCTTTCTATATTCTGCCATGGTTGTAAAAAACAAGGCCCTATATTTGGGGACCAAATATTTTCTTTATTTTTAAAAACTTGGCTTGTGACCAAGTCAAAAAGGAGTTCAGAAATTTTGCTTTTGGAAATAGCAATCAAATACGAGTAATGCAGGAAAGAGTGCTCTCACTCTAATACTCAGAAGAGTAGAGAGTCATTTCAATTTCACTATAGGAACGATATGTATTCTGTCTAGTAATGTGGGAAAATGCAAAAAATAGAATAGAAAACGAATAAAGATTAAGACTGACGAATATGTTAATTTTGTTAGACTAGAAAGTGATCTTATTTTAGATAACTGGACTCTGTTTTAGGTACAGTGGACATGACTATATACAGAAGTGCTAGAAAAATGATGCATCATGGCATAAAAATGGATGAATAAATATCACCTACCTTAAGACTGCTCAACTATTTCATCGTGTGATTTCTATTTCATTACTATTGTAGTTTTCTGTAAATTCATTCTTGTCATAGGCCTGGGGCTAGTAATCATTTTCATGTATAAACTGTTAGCTATTATTCTTACTTTTGTTTAATGCTGCTTAACTTTGACTTGTCAGTTCATTTATAGGTAATAATCTACTTTCAGAAAGCTAATATATGAGTTGCGAATCTAAAAGTTTGAGGAAACAGACTATGAATTTATGAGGAACACTAACGAGGTAATTTAGAACATTAGCTCCTGTCTGAAAAATACAGCCTTGGCATTTCCAAAGAAAAGGTGAGCTGAAGAGAGATCTTTTTAGTACTGTTGTGTAGCCATTTTCATCAAGCCTATTAACAAGGCTACATGTTTCCTTAATTTAAAAAATATCTAGATATAAAATAGAACATCGTCAAGAATATTGAAGACCTTTCTCTCTCTCAAGGAGCTGTGCTAAACATCTGAAGTACAAAGAGCTGCATAACTTATCCACAGCTCTCTACCAAGTGATTTGATTGCAGGATATGATGAGAGGGATTCTTGGCTACAGAGAGAAAAATGGTCCTTTACCTTGGGACAGTCATGGAAGATGTCACAGAAAAGGCAAACTTGAGCATATCTTCTTAGTTGTTGCCCAAAGTTTCCTATTTGTTCCAGAATGCCATCCCTGATTCCATTCTACATTTAGAGCTTCTGTCTTAGGATCTTGGCTGTGATAGTTTATCAGAACTTTTTTGTTTGATATTGACATTGTTGAGTATTGGCGAGGTATTTTCTAGGATGTCCTCCACTGGAATTTGTGCGATGTTTTTCTTTTAATTAGATTGAGGTAATGGACTTTTGAGAGGAAGATCATTCCCATTACATCATATCAAGGGTATATACTATTAAGATGACTTATGTTGACCTTGATCACCTGGTTGAGGTGCCAGGTTTCTCATATTGTGAAGTTATTCTTCTTTTTCCCGTTTTACAGACTGTATTCTTTGAAAGGAAGACACTATATGCAACTCACACTAAGGAGTGGGGAGTTGTACTCACTCTCCTTGAGGCTGGAGTATTTACGTGAATTACTTGGATTATTCTGTTGTGAGATTTATCTCCTTACTCCTGTATAGTTATTGATGTAATTGTTTATTTATATCCTTATGAGCTCATAAATATTTATTTATGCTTTGGGCTGTAATCTAATCTGTTTTATATATTTTGTTGCTCAAATTGATCCAGCATTAGCCACTGGTAGCTCTTTAAGTTGGCTTCTGTGTCCCTTTGGGATGCCCTATCACTGAGGTACTGAGGTGTTTTGTTTCGGTTTTTGTTTTTCCTAGAGATTTTCCTTCTGACATTTGATATTCCAAGTCTTGATTCATTTCCCTGAGGAGATATAGTTCCAATTATCGCAGAATAGCATTAGAAACCAAGATCAAGGGTAGATGTACTGATTACTACTGAAATCTAGATTTTTTAAAAAATAATTCTTATATGTACTTTCAAGTAAAATGAATTTCAATTTGCTTAATTTCTATATCTAGTTTTCTATAATTTCCTGTTGTTTTACTCATAGTAAGCATATCTTTCTTTATGTCATTGAACATAGCATAATAATTTATGTGAAATTTCTTTCCATAAATTCCCTAATCTGAGTCATTTTGTGATTCATTTGCATTGTCAGACTTTTTGTCTTGTAAAGAGGTCACATTTTTCTGTTTTTTTGTATGTTGAGTAATCTTGGATTCAATCCTGGGCATTGTAAATATTGTGCAGATTTTGAATTCTTTCATATTATTCTAAAAACACTGAATCTTTTATAGGAGCAAGCAACTATTAATAATTTGTCAGACTCAGGTAGAAAACGCCATTTCTTGGGCAACAGCTTACATCTCAGGTAGGCTAATTTTCCCTTAACTGAGTTTGTCTCACATAGGCATGATTTAAGAATTAGCCTAAGATTTGAGCAGCGTTTATCATATGAGGCTCCTTCCACTTCTTTAACATTTTCCTGTGGCTCTGGTTGCCCTGAAATCTGCCCTCTATTCTATTAAGCTGAAAAATCTGTGGGCTTTCTATCAGAATTTTTCCTGCTCTATATAGTGCCACCTTTGGAATGCTTAAGGCTAAAAGCCATCAAAATGGAGCTCACTCATGTCATTCCTTTTTTATGGGTATCAACTTTCTTCTAGAATTGACCTACTTTAGCTTTTACTACCCAATGCCCTCAATTTATTGTTATTCCCTTCTTTTTCTAGTTAACATTTGTTACCTGCATAAGACATGAGTCTGGTAGGAGCTTACTTAGTTACATTGGAAGGTGCTCCCTTTGACCATTTTAGATTCTTGTTTAAGTTCTTTAAAGTTTGTATTAGTTTGCTTTGTTTATGTTTGTTTAGTACCATCTAGATTATTTTCAATGACAAATTTGCTAAGCCATCACATGGCTAAAAATCTTGATACTGAGTCCCATTCTCTCCTCTGCTCAACACCAAGGTATTTGCCAGGCAATTTTCCTCACAATGGTTTACATTGAATTTATCTCTATTTCTACCATATATCATATGCATACTATTTCAAATAATAACTTTTAGCAGTGGGGAGATTGCGTTTATAGAAAGTGCTTTCTACATATTTTCTAACTTAGATAGGTCCTGTAATTTTCTCTTATTCTTTATGCCCTCAGAGGCCCCGAAGCCAAAGGTCACATTTTGTCTCTAGATGAATATTAGCTTCAGTGCTCTTTTTACTTCTAGTTTCCTGATTTTTCATATTTTGAATGTTATATATTATTCACTTCCTACATCACTGATTCTTAAACAGATATAGTTTAACCAAATTTTTAGTTGTTTATTCTAAAATGAATAGTCTGAGAACAGTCATGATACCTAATCAGCCATATTTCTAGAAAGAGAATACTCTTTGATTTCTGATTCCTGGTACTTCTGCAAATTCTGCCCTTATAGTTTATTCTTTCCCCCATTGCAGACATATACATCCTGTTGTTATTAAAGATTACAATATGACTATAGTGAGAATGTGGCATTACTATATATTAAATTACGATAACATGCAGTTGCCTCTGATAATAACTGGTAGGAGCTTAGATTTCTAACATCCTAAGATTACTACTAACACAATTATAAGTGATACCTAAAAATGATGTTTAACCTCTATGCAAATAAACTACAAAATCTAGAAGAAATGGATAAATTCCTGGACACAAATACCCTCCCAAGACTAAACCAGGAGGAAGTTGAATCCATGAATAGACCAATAACAATTTCTGATATTGAGGCAGGAATTAATAGCCTACCAACCAAAAAAAAAAAAAAAAAAAAAGCCCAGGACCAGACGGATTCACAGCCTAATTCTACCAGAGATACAAAGAAGAGCTGGTACTATTCTTTCTGAAACTATTCCAAACAGTAGAAAAAGAGGGACTCCTCCTTACCTCATTTTATGAGGCCAGCATCATACTGATAACCAAAACATGGCACAGACACAACAGAAAAAGACAATTTCAGGCCAATATCCCTGATGAACATCGATTTGAAGATCCTCAGTAATATATGGCAAACGAAATCCAGCAGCACATCAAAAAGCTTTTCCACCACAATCAAGTCGGCTTCATCCCTGGGACACAAGGCTGGTTCAACTTACGCAAATCAATAAATATAATCCATCACATAAACAAAACCAATGACAAAAACCTCATGATTATCTCAATAAATGCAGAAAAGGCCTTTGATAAAATTCAACATCCCTTCATGTTAAAAACTCTCAACAAACTAAGTATTGATGAAACATATCTAAAAATAATAAGAGCTATTTATGACAAACCCATAGCCAATATCATACTGAATGTGCTAAAGCTGGAAGCATTCCCTTTGAAAACCAGCACAAAACAACACAGTATTGGACGTTCTGGCCAGGATAATCAGGTAAGAGAAAGAAATAAAGGATATTCAAATAGGAAGAGAGTAAGTCAAATTGTCTCTCTTTGCATATGACATGATTTTTTTTTTTTTTTGGACAGGGTCTTGCTCTGTAGCCCAGAGTGGAGTGTAGTAGATGGAGTGCAGTGGCACGATCTCAGCTCACTGCAACCTCTGCCTTCTGGGTTCAAGCAATTCTCCCGCCTCAGCCCCCAAAGTAGCTGGGACTACAGGCGTGTGCCACCATGCCTAGCTAATTTTTGTATTTTTAGTAGAGATGGGGTTTCACCACGTTGGCTAGTATGGTCTCGATCTCTTGACCTCATGATGTGCCCACCTCAGCCTCCCAAAGTGCTAGGATTACAGGCCTGAGCCACTGTGCCTGGCAGACATGACTGTATATTTAGAGAACCCCATCATCTCAGCCCCATACTCCTTAAGCTGATAAGCAACTTCAGCAGTCTCAGGATACAAAATCAATGTGCAAAAATTACAAGCATTCCTAAACACCAACAATAGACAAGCAGAGAGTCATCATGAACGAACTCCCATTCACAATTGCTACAAAGAGAATAAAATGCTTGGGAATACAACTTACAAGGGACACAAAGGACCTCGTCAGGAGAACTGCAAACCACTGCCCAAGAAAAAAAGAGAGGACACAAACAAATGGAAAAACATTCCATGCTCATGGATAGGAAGAATTAATATTGTGAAAATGGCTATGCTGCCCAAAGTAATTTATAGATTCAATGCTATTCCCATCAAGCTATCATTGACTTTTTTTCATAGAAGTAGAGAAAACTACCTTAAATTTTACATGAAACCACAAAAGAGCCCTGCTAGCGAAGACAATCCTAAGCAAAAAGAACAAAGCTGGAGGCATCATGCTACCTGACTTCAAACTATACTAAAAACCTACAATAATCAAAACAACATGGTACTGGCACCAAAATGGATATATAGACCAATGGAACAGAACAGAGACCTCAGAAATAACACCACACATCTAGAACCATCTGATCTTTGACAAAGCAGACAAAAACAAGCAATGGGGAAAGAACTCCCTATTTAATAAATGGTGCTGGGAAAACTGGCTAGCCAAATGCAGAAAACAGAAACCAGACCCCTTACTTGTAATTTATACAAAAATTAACTCAAGATGGATTAAAGCCTTAAATGTAAAACCCAAAACCATAAAAACCCAAGATAAAAACCTAGGCAATACCATCCAGGGCATAGGCACGGGCAAAGACTTCATGACTAAAACACCAAAAACAATTGCAACAAAAACCAAAATTGACAAATGGGATCTAATTAAACTAAAAGGAGCTTCTGGACAGCAAAAGAAACTAGCATCAGAATGAACAGGCAACCTACAGAAGGTGAGAAAAATTTTGCATTCTACCCATCTGACAAAGGTCTAATATCCTAAATGTACAAGGAGGTTTAAGAAATTCATGGTTAAGTGCGGTGGCTCACACCTGTAATCTCAGCACTTTGGGAAACTGAAGTGGGCAGATCAAGAGGTCAGGAGTTCAAGACCAGCTTGGCCAAAACGGCAAAACCCCATCTCTACTAAAATTACAAAACTTAGTTGAGCATGGAGGTGCATACTTATAATCCCAGCTACTCGGGAGGCTGAGGCAGGAGAATTGCTTGAACCGGGACCTGGGAGGCAGAGGTTGCAGTGAGCTGAGATCGCGTTACTGTACTCCAGCCTGGGCCACACAGTGAGACTCTGTCAAAAAAAAAAAAAAGAAAAAAGAAAAAAGATAAAAAGAAAGAAAAATATAAACAACCCCATCAAAAAGTGGGCAAAGGTTATGAACAGACACTTCTCAAAAGAAGACATTTATGCAGCCAACAAACATATGTACAAAAACTCATGATCACTGGTCATTAGAGATGTGCAAATCAAAACCGCAATGATATACCATCTCATGCTGAACAGAATAGTGATTATTAAAAAGTCAGGAAGCAACAGATTCTGTGGAGGCTGTGGAGGCTGTGGAGAAATAGGAACACTTTTTCACTGTTGGTGAGAGTGTAAATTAGTTCAACTATTGTGGAAGACAGTGTGGCGATTTCTCAAGGATCTGAAACCAGACATACCATTTGTCCCAGCAATCCCATTACTGAGTATATACCCAAAGGATTAAAATCATTCTACTATAAAGACAAATGCACATGTATGTTTATTGCAGCACTACTTACAATAGCAAAGACTTGGAACCAACCCAAATACACATCAATGACAGACTGGATAAAAAAATGTGGCACACATACACTGTGGAATACTATGCAGTCATAAAAACGGATGAATTAATGTCCTTTGCAGGGACTTGGATGAAGCTAGAAGCCATCATTCTCAGCTAACTAACACAGGAACAGAAAACTAAACACTGCATGTTCTCACTCATAAATGGGAATTGAACGATGAGAATACATGGACACAGGGATGGGAACAACACACACGCTGGGGCCTGTTGGGAGTGAGGGACGAGGGGAGGGAGAGCATTAGGACAAACACCTAATGCATGAGGGCCTTAAAACCTAGATGACAGGTTGATGGGTGCGGCAAACCACCATGGCACATGTACACTTATGTAAAATACCCTGCAAATTCTATACATGTATCCTGGAATTTAAACAAAAATAAAAAAATTTAAATGAACCACCACCACAAAAAATGTGTGCGGCCCTTGTCTCCTCAGAAAAAATAAAATTAAACAAGAAAAAAGAAATGATAACTAGTCGAGTCAATGTATACCTTAAATACTGTGACTAGGTTATTATACATTCTATGCGTGTCACAAAATATCACATGTACCCAGTATAAATGTACAAATATTATGTATCAATAAAAATTTTAAAAATAAAAAAATCATGTTTAGTCAATTCGAATAATGCAAAGGAAAATGGGGCCTTAAGGCAAAAATTTTATATTAAGATAAAGTGAAATTATAAATGAAGAGACATGATGCTATTTTAATATCAGAGAATAAGAGGATAATCTGAAATGTGCCAACTGGGTGTGTGATGGAAATGTTTAAAGTAGTTTTAAAATAGTTTGGATTAAATGTTTATATTTTTGGAAAATTTAGTAGAATCTGCAGCCTCTCATTTGTGAACAAACCAGTACTTTAAAATTACAACTATATTATGGGAAAATAAAATTGATATAAATTAAATACTTTATGTAATATACATATTGACATATTTGTTCTTCTAGGAATATGCATGTTATGCTGTTGAAACAAGATTCATAGCAGTTGCTCAAAAGGATAGTTTATGCTATCAAAGGGAAAGAAACCATATTGAGAAAAGGAGGTATTTATAAGGTGAATGGCTTTTTATTGTGCTTTATATTGCAATCTTTTTATATCTTATATCTGAAAGATAAATTACTTTGTTCTAGCAATAATTTATCTCTTAAAAGTAACTGTATTTTATTACCCATAAACTATTAAATGATTAAATTGAGTAGCCCATAGTAAGTAGTATAAATGGTTGGGTGACCAGGAGTAAACTTTAAATCACCAGCCAAGTACAGCAATGATTTCGGCTGCACTGGTGTTTTAAAACCAGGGACATTTTCACTGAAAAGAGCTGCCATGATACTCTGGAATAAACATGATCTCTTTTTGAAAATAGTATGAAATGCATAAATAAGGTAGTTTTAAAGGTGATATTTTAAATTTAGGTGGTTAAAATATAGTAAAATTAGAATGAGAGACAAAATTTTAATACTCATTAATATAAAAATTCCAATGGTGAAATTACATTGAATAAATAACATTATATCATGGAAGTAGCTTCCAAGTCAAATGGGCAATACTTGTTCAGCATATTCAAGGTGAATAATGATCTTCACCTGAACAAGTATCTTCACCTGAATATGCTGAACAAGTATTGACCATTTGATCCAAATTTTTCAACTACCTGTTTTTTCAACCCATGTAAAGGAAGCATTTGTTTAGGAGCACCTGTTTTAGTACTGATGGCAGTGACTGCTGCCATCACCCCACTTGCAGCAAGGAGGCACGGCTCGGGCTGCACACCCCATGGAGCCCGTGGGAGTCCCGCCACTTTTGAGTTGGGGCAGGAGCTCTCTGGGTGCGACTGCAGCCGTCCAAACCGCTGCTGCAGACCCAGGCCTCCTGCTCTACAGGCAGGAGCCCCACCCTAACTGCAGCTGTGGATCTGAGCCTCCCTGTACTCTTGACAGGGAGACCGGGAACAGTCAGGATTTGCCCTGCTGGTTGCGGCTGCAGCCACCAGACCCACAGCTGCAGATCTGGGCCTCCTGCTTCACGGAACAGGAAGGAGCCGGGGGACAAGCGGGAGCCCCATCCCTTCTGAGGTGGAGGAGTGGGAGCTCCCTGGATGCAGCTGTGGCTGCCCTCCCAGGCCTAGGACTTCTGGGTATCTCTGCAGCCTGCATCCTTGGACTGGGAAGCCTCTCCCACTCCCTTCCCTGCTGGCTCGACGATGTCTGCTCGTCCGTCCCCGTGTCTGGCCTCTCTTCTCTCCCCGCATCAGCTCGGATCTGGGAGTGGGGTTGGGATCGAGCCCTGGGGCCATGAATGGCAGCGGGAGGCAGACAGATCCCTGGGTGGAAGGGAATGTGTCCTGGTCAGGCCCCACCTTCAGGCCAGGGAGGGCCTAAAGGCTGGGGGCCAGGCAAGTCCTTCTGACCAGAGTGGGGACTTGTGGTGCCTCTTCCGGGCCACCCATGGTTCCCCGTGAACCAATTGACAGGCACTTCGTCCCCTCTGAGGTTCATAAAAGCCCAGGATCAGCCAGAACAGAGGGTGCAGAGATGAAGGGAGATCAACTGCAGAGAGGAGCTACCCTCTCTGCTGAGAGCTTAGAGACCTGCAGAGATGTCCAATGACCTGCCTGTGGAGAGGAGTCATCCTCTCCAGGGCCTCCTCTTTGCTGAGAGCTGGAGATGATGGGATGACCTGCCAGCAGAGAGAAGCCGCCTTCTCCAGGGCCTCCTTTCTGCCTAGAGCTAAACACTCAACATGACCACCTGCCTACAGAGAGGAGTCTATCTGAGCTGTTCTAACACTAAATAAATCTGTCTGCATACCTCAATACCTCATTCTTCCTGGATGTAGGACAAGAATTCTGGCAAAGGCGCCACTGGCCACAGAGGTTTCCAGGAAAAAAACTGACACCCCAAAGATTTTGTAACAGTACCCCACAGTGAGCTTTACAAGGAGACTTTTGATTTTTTTTCTGTTTGAGCTGTTTCTGTTTTGCAATTACCAAAATGTGTTCTTTTGACTCAGAACTCTCCATATAACTACCACCACAATACTGCAGCAACAGGGGTAAATGTCAACCTATTTTTAGTTAAGTTTGGCTTCAAATATAATTAATTAAGTAATTATAATGCACGTTACTTAGGCCATTGCCTTTCTAATCATGGTTTGAGCCCCATTTCTGACCTGCTCTTTTCCTTATTCACATCCCTTATGAGTTCTCAGTGATTGATTGTGGAAGGTTGCACTTTTTCTCTACATTATTTTCAGTATGAAGTGAGAACTAAGGGTGTATTATTACTAAACACACATTATGTTTCTTCTACACATTTGTGCGTATATGAATTTCTTATTTCATTCCTATCTTTTCTTTTTTGTTCCATCTCACTCCCTTTTTTCTTTCTCTTCTTTTTATTCTTTCTTCTTTCCTTTCTTCCTGAATTGGTTTATTTATCCATTTAACACAATTTATGGCACCTACTCCTTATCAAAAATATGTTAAAAGTAGGAATTTCATTTTGAATATAGTAATATAGTTATTAACCTCACTGTTTATAGTCTACAATGCAACAAAATCAATCACAATACAGTTTGCTAAGTGTGAAAATGGTAGACAGTTCTAAGAGAGTATAAAAAGGTACCCATGCCAGTGAACAGATGAGGATCAAAGATTTCTCAAAAAGTTAACATTGAATATGATTAGCTTAGATAAGCAAAGTTTGAAGACAGGAATGTGAAAGAAAGCTGGAGGAAATAGGCAATTTTGTTGCAAATTACATATATCACTAAAATTAAAATGACAGGTTAAGAATGAGGATGGTGCTTTAGCAGGAAACATAATGTTATTGAAGGGAGTGGGAGATGGAGTCGGTTTAAGTCCTATGGATTTATATTTGGGGTGGGAGGTACAAAGATGACATAGATCCGAAAAATGATTAGTTAGCCTCCTGGCTTCTAACTGAAAATCTCCAAACAGGATTCCATAAAAGAAAGCATTTCTGATGGGTTTATTTCAGGTCTGTTTTATTGTAATTCTGAGGGATTCATTTCAAATTGCCAGGAGATTTGATGAGCTAGTTCTTAGAATAAAAAATAGTTAGTATTGTCCAAAGCAGGATCCAAATGTTAAGGCCACTCTGGAAGATTTTAGCTCTGGGATGAATTGATGCTTTGTCTTCTATCTGCTAGATGGATGTCTGAGGCTCTTTATATTTTAATAAAATAGTTTCAAATTATTTTCCCAGCTTCATGAGGATTGATTTTATTTCAATGGGTTGGCAATAGATTATAAAATATCTTCTTTCTGTTTATATAATGAATAGTTTTGTAAACTTTTAGTGTTAAAATAATTTACTAGTTATTAAAAATCTTTCAGTTATCAAGTGAGTTATTATAAAAATCATAATAAATTATCTGTGAATGAAATGTAACAAGTTGTAAGAGTCTGTTGAGTATTGCATGTTCATACCCTACTGAAAAGTCAAGCTGCTCTAGAAACTACAATTCTTGGCAATGATGCAAAATTCGTGATGATGCAAAATTTGTACTGATTGTTTGGAGCCTGTTTCAGGAATGGCACTTTAGAGTCTTAGGTTCAGTTGTGGATTTTATTTGCTCTGTTCTATTTATTATAACTTCATCTTTGTTGTCTTTACTATTATTAATTTATTTAGATGCGGATTGTTTTGGTAACCTTATGCTATATAATAGAGTATATTTGCATATGTATTGTAGTGCATGTTGCATTTTATAACAGTATTAAATTC
Source organism: Trachypithecus francoisi (assembly GCF_009764315.1). Taxonomy (NCBI): domain Eukaryota; kingdom Metazoa; phylum Chordata; class Mammalia; order Primates; family Cercopithecidae; genus Trachypithecus; species Trachypithecus francoisi. The sequence goes on from NW_022681469.1 coordinate 83,355,080, forward strand.
TTCAGTTTTTCGAGCCGAGATCGTGCCACTGTGCTCCACCCTGCGCGACAGAGCGAGACTCTGTCTCCAAAAAAATATATATATATATAGTGGGGGAGGGGTGCGGAGGATGGAGGCGGCAGTGTCCACTGCAACGGTTGGGCTGCGCGTGAGAAGCTGGCGGTGCAGGAACCTGCGCTCGGGGAAGGCTGGCGGCGGCAGCCGGGCCATGGCGGGAGACCCCCTCCTCCGGCCCCCCTGAAGTCCCGGGAGCCGCGACCCATGGGATCGTCGAGCAGCCGGGTGCTGCACCAGCCGAGGCGAGCCCTTGCCCAGCAGGAACAGGGTGCCAGGGCGGGGGGCTCGGCCGGGAGGCCGGACTCTGGAGACCCTGCGGCGGGCTACGGCTTCTGTTACTGCCCAGGCAGTCACAAGCGCAGCGGGGCCTTCCGCTACTGTCGCCCTGACTCGGAGAGAGACGAGGATGAGGAGGAGAGGGACGAGCAGCAGCCACTTCTCCACATCCCTGCAAGGAAAAAATTAAGGAGTACATCCAAATATATTTATCAAACATTATTTTTGAATGGTGAAAACAGTGACATTAAGATTTGTGCTCTAGGAGAAGAATGGCGATTACACAAAATATATTTATGTCAATCTGGCTACTTTTCTAGTATGTTCAGTGGTTCTTGGAAAGAATCCAGCATGAATATTACTGAACTGGAGATTCCTGACCAGAACATTGATGTAGAAGCGCTGCAGGTTGCATTTGGTTCACTGTATCGAGATGACGTGTTGATAAAGCCCAGTCGAGTTGTTGCCATTTTGGCAGCAGCTTGTATGCTGCAGTTGGATGGTTTAATAAAGCAGTGTGGTAAGACGATGAAGGAGACAATTACTGTGAAAACTGTGTGTGGCTATTACACATCAGTAGGGACCTATGGATTAGATTCCGTAAAGAAAAAGTGCCTTGAATGGCTTCTAAACAATTTGATGACTCACCAGAATGTTAAACTTTTTAAAGAACTAAGCATAAATGTCATGAAACAGCTCATTGGTTCATCTAACTTATTTGTGATGCAAGTGGAGATGGATGTATACACCGCTCTAAAAATGTGGATGTTTCTTCAACTTGTGCCTTCTTGGAATGGATCTTTAAAACAGCTTTTGACAGAAACAGATGTCTGGTTTTCCAAACAGAGAAAAGATTTTGAAGGTATGACCTTTCTTGAAACGGAACAAGGAAAACCATTTGTGTCAGTATTCAGACATTTAAGGTTACAATATATTATCAGTGACCTGGCTTCTGCAAGAATTATTGAACAAGATGCTATAGTACCTTCAGAATGGCTGTCTTCTGTGTATAAACAGCAGTGGTTTGCTATGCTGCGGGCCGAACAAGACAGTGAGGTAGGGCCTCAAGAAATCGATAAAGAAGAACAAGAGGGAAATAGCATGAGGTGTGGTAGAAAGCTTGCCAAAGACGGTGAATACTGCTGGTGTTGGACGGGTTTTAACTTCGGCTTTGACCTACTTGTAACTTATACCAATCGATGCATCATTTTCAAACGCAATACACTGAATCAGCCATGTAGCGGGTCTGTCAGTTTACAGCCTCAAAGGAGCGTAGCATTTAGATTACGTTTGGCTTCTTTTGATAGTAGTGGAAAACTAATATGTAGTAGAACAACTGGCTATCAAATACTTATACTTGAAAAGGATCAGGAACAAGTGGTGATGAATTTGGACAGCAGGTTTCTGACCTTCCCTTTATATATCTGCTGTAACTTCTTGTATATATCGCCAGAGAAAAGAATTGAAAATAATCGTCACCCAGAAAATCCAGAAAACTGAAGATCTCATCAGTTGGGAACAGTAGCACTTTGAAAACTTTTTAGGCCAGCTTTAATTTAATGGCCCTATTGATATTCGCATCTAAGGTGACTAACGACGGTAAAGGCCTTATGAACCGTACAGACAATACAGAAGATTATTATTATTATTATTTATTTATTTATTTATTTATTTATTTTTTTGAGACGGAGTCTCGCTCTGTCGCCCGGGCTGCAGTGCAGTGGCCGGATCTCAGCTCACTGCAAGCTCCGCCTCCCGGGTTTACGCCATTCTCCTGCCTCAGCCTCCCGAGTAGCTGGGACTACAAGCGCCCGCCACCTCGCCCGGCTAGTTTTTTAAATATTTTTTAGTAGAGACGGGGTTTCACCGTGTTAGCCAGGATTGTCTCGATCTCCTGACATTGTGATCCGCCCGTCTCGGCCTCGCAAAGTGCTGGGATTACAGGCTTGAGCCACCGTGCCCGGCCAATACAGAAGATTATTCTTATCCTCATTGCATTTCTCTGCACATATGAACAAAACATTTTAAAGCCAAGAAAATATCTGTGGAACCATTTCTGTTAGTACAATGTCAACTCATGCTTTTAATTTAGCATTAGCAGAAAATTACTATAGGTAAATCTCACATTTATCTGCAACAAAATATGTATTTAATTTTTAGCTTAAACTTTGTTGCTACCTTATGTTAGTGGAACTCAGTTATCCATCAGTAAATTTATTTTTATTTGGCTAAAATAATCTAAAAGAATAATTTGGATGGCCAATTAGAAATGCTGTTTTGAATTGGTGTATTTAAAGCTTTCTTTTAATATTTTAAACCAGCTTATTACGATTCCTCCTTTTAGTCTGATATCTTTCCAGTTCATACTTGTTTTTAATCATTAAATGCTTTCTTCCTGGTTTTGGAGACTAAGCTGAGAAACTTTTTTAAAACTTAAGCATTGTCATGCTATTTTTTTAAATTTGGCTTTCCTAGGATTTTAAGAACAATGAAAGTTAGCTTCACACCTTCAAATGATCTTGAATGAGTGAAAAATCAGTTTGATTCGAAGGATATTTCTTGCCTTACATGGTCTTTTCTTTGACAGTCTGTATACCTTTATTATTAGTTTTTAAATTATTTATGTACCAGATATTACACTTTTAAACATTAATATTCTCTGATCTTTAAAATTATTTATGTTCAAATTTTAGTTGGGAGTTTTGTTTCCTACTTAAGCTCAGTACTTTATACCTATGAGTTGAGTGCCTTTGAGTGACACATGTTAACAGAAATTTCACAGTAAATATAAATAAAGTCAGAGGATCTAATAAAGAAGCTGATGAAGCATTCATGTAAAAATGGAACTCATTTTTGTCAAAAATGAGATGTACACTTGTCATGATTTAGATATGTTGACCTTTTGTGTTTATTGCTGTTTTGAATATAGCCATGTTCATTTTCTTTCCAGTTAGAGTAAGTACTTCTGTGGTTAATGTATATTTTTATTGTGGCTTTTAAAATAGGAATAATTTGTATGTATCTGTGCAAATAATAAATGCACATTTGGAAAAAGAAAAAAAATTCTTCAGTTTTTCAAAATTTAATCTCTAACATGTGGATAAATTGTATTTTACATAGGAATCACCCACATTATTATCACTAAAGCAAATAAGATCATATTGACATATTCTATCCTAATTTGTGTGTTGCAGTAGCACATTAGTAGTAAGATGTGATTGTAAGTCTGTGCTACTTAAATAATTTGCAATAATATAATTCTATGCAATTGAATTATTGGGTTATTATAAAGGTAATAAGCAGTATGATATTATAAAAGTGATTTTTTTGTTTTTCTACAATTTTTATATGGTCAATTTCTCATAAGTAATATAGTATATGTACATTTTACAACTGCCTTCTTTATGGATAATTTTTCTTATTCTGACACATTGTCATTTCTATCTCTATTAGTCAGTATTCCTTCAATTGAAAATTACACAAATCCTCTTCAGTCTGTCTCATGTTAAAAGGGTATTTGTTGGCTTATTTAGTTGAGATGCATCCTCACAAAATGAAAGAAATAGAGAAATCAGATCATCAGGGACTGAAAGGGTATTTCATTGTTACTAGTAGTTTGTATCTGTAGCTCTTCCTAATCCCTGATCTTTTATGTTTGTTGATTCTCAACATGCAGCAGGAAACATAGTCATTGACTCAGGTACAAACCCTTTGAATTTGTAATCCACAGATGTAAAGAGATTCTGTTTATAATTTGTAAAGTTCTGGAGAAGAAACATTAGCCTTGCTTGCACCGTGTGGTCCTCTCTGTGACTGGGAGATTATGAGACCAAGATTGACAGCTCCACAAGCACCACTGAGTTGGGAAGGAATTTCCAAAGGAAATAATTTGATAGCAAATCATTTCTTAGTCTCAAGCGATAGGTCCAACCCACCAAATATGCAAATTTGTTTCTTTGTAATTGTGATCTACTGTAATTTAGAAGGATTTAAAGAGAAATTTATGTTTTCCTTTAGAAAGAATGTACAATAAGTGTAGACTGTTATTTTTTTTTAAATTCCAAAATAAGGTGATTGAAGAGCTGAAGGATGTGAGTTGCCTAATAAATACGAAAAAAAAAATTATTTTGCCCAAAATATGCAGGATGTTGCGATGGTTAATACCGAGTGTGAAGGATAGAGTTCTTTCATTGGTTTGGGGGTGATTAGACCCCCAAATGCTAAGGACTGTACTACTAATAGTATGGAGAACATTGATAGTCCTTGGTGGAAACTGTTTAGAGAGTTATGCAAAATAAATGCTTTTGACACTCCTGATTAACCACTTGTGAAAGGCAAGAACCTTAGTGTCTCTATACATAATACCTTTGACTATATGTGGAGAACTAAGGAACATAATGAAGTCGGTTGGTTGCTCCTAAGTTCACTGGAAAAGTAATGAAAGAAAATGATGTACTCAGGGATTCTAACTTCCGGATTCAGAAGCAAATATTGAGCCTCAAATCTGCTAAGCTTTCCCTGAGTGAGTCTTATCTCCTGTAGAGAAAGCTGTAATTGTGGAAAGTCAGACACAAGTGCTTATTATGCAAGTGGCTGACCATCAGTGAAAGGTGCATGCAGAACCTCAACAGGTGTCCCCTGTTAAAGCAAGGGCATTAATTGGCAAAGAATGGGACCCTGAAACTTAGAACGGGGATGTGGGGGAGAACCCTGATAAATCTGGGGATACTGAGCTTGTAAACTCTGATGAAACTTTTTCACAAAAGAAACATCTTCTCGATCCCCAATATTGGCAATATCCCCTCCCGACACACACTGCCATCAGCCTTTCCATCTTTGTCTGAGGAGATAAACCCTGCACCGCCTGAGGCAACAGTAATGGCCTCCCCGAGACAGTTGCCAGGCAAGATATTGTTGTTTCTCCTTAGGAGCCACCCACAACACCAACAACCCTGTTTACTTCTATACCTATAACTGGACTAAAGTCCTAGTGGGCCCCTCGAGGTGAAGTTCAGTGTGTGACCCATGAGGAGGTGCACTACACTTGAAAAGAACTGCTTGATTTTTTCTAATTTATATAAGCAGAAATCTGGAGAACAGGCATGGGAAGTGATATTAAGGGTTTGGGATAATGGTGGAAATAACATAGAGTTGGATCATACTTTTATTGATTTGGGTCTACTAAGCAGAGATTCTGCATTTAAGGTTGGAGCCTGGGGAGTTAAAAAAAAAAAAAAAAGGTTCTAATAGTTTATTTGCTTGGTTAACTGAAATATGATTAAAAAATGGCCCACTGTCAGCGAGCTGGAAAATGCCTTATCTCCTTTGGTTTAATGTAGTGGAAGGGATCCAAAGGCTTAGGGAGATTGGGATGTTGGAGTGAATTAGTAACTTTAGATCTACTCTTCCCAGCTGAGATGGTCCCAAAGATATACCCATGACCAATGCTTTGTGAAATAGGTTTGTGAGGGCAGCACCTGCATCTTTGAAGAGCCCTGTAATTGCTCTTCTCTGTATCTGAGATCTAACAGTGGGAACCACAGTCACTCAACTACAAAATTTAAATGCAATGGGACTACTTGGGTCCCAGGGCAGCAGGGGCCAAGTGGTGGCACTTAACAGTCAAAGGAAAGGTAGGCATAGCTACTGTAATGGACAGCAGAGGCAAAGCAGCAATCAGAATAGTCTGACTCATGTAGAGGTCTGGCATTTGCTGATTAATCACAGGTCTAGTAATCAAGGGATGGAAGTGGAAGTGACACTACTCACCATCACCCCTAGCAAGCTACTAGCAAAATTTTTGCTTCCTGTTCACATGACATTATGCTCTGCTGGCCTAGAGGTCTTAGTTCCAGAGGGAGGAATGCTGCCACCAGGAGACACAGCAGCGATTCCATTAAATGGGAAGTTAAGATTGCCACCTGGACACTTTGGGCTCTTCTTACCTTCAAGTAAACAGGCTAATAAGGGAGTTACAGTGTTGGCTGCGGTGACTGACCCAGACTATCAAGATAAAATCAGTCTACTACTACACAATAGAGATAAGGAAGAGAATGTGTAGAATACAGGAGATCTCTTGAGGTGTCTCTTAGTATTACCATGCCCTGTAATTAAGGTCAATGGGAAACTACAACAGCCCAATCCGGGCAGGACTACAAATGGTCCAGACTCTTCAAGAATGAAGGAATGAAAGTTTGGGTCACTCCACCAAGGAAAAAAAAACCATGACCTGCTGAGATGCTTGCTGAAGGCAAAGGGAATCCAGAATAGGTAGTAGAAGAAGGTAGTTATCAATACCAGCTACAACTACGTGACCAGCTACAGAAATGAGGACTATAATTATCATGAGTATTTCCTCTTTGTTTGTTAAAAACATGTTTGTGCATGTATACAGTTGTGCTAAGAAAATATCTTCACTTTATTTCCTTCTTCCTTTATCATGTGACATAAGAATTATTGACTTCATATCAGCATTTAAGTGTTGTTCACTTTATGTAATAACATTTTGATTGGGGATTGGTCCATTTCCAGTTGTATGAAGGATAGTTGTATTATGTTAGGCATAATTATGACCATGCTATTGTTTTATTTGAAGATTATGTATGATCTCAGGAGATGTGTATGAGTTCAAGTTGACAAGGGGTGGACTTGAGACAGTTAATACTGAATGTCAGCTTGATTGGATTGAAGGATACAAAGTATTGATTCTGGGTGTGTCTGTGAGGGTGTTACCAAAGGAGATTAACATTTGAGTCAGTGGGCTGGGAAAGGCAGACCCACCCTTAATCTGGGTAGGCACAATCTAATCAGCTGCCAGCACCTCGAGAATAAAAAGCAGGCTGAAGAAAGTGAAAAGACGAGCCTGGCTTAGCCTCCCAGCTTACATCTTTCTCCTGTGCTGTATGCTTGCTTCCTGCCCTCAAACATTGGACTGCAAGTTCTTCAGCTTTGGGACTTGGACTGGCTTCCTTACTCCTCAGCTTGCAGATGGCTTATTGTGGGACCTTGTGATCATGTGAGCTAATACTCCTTATTAAACTCCTATATATATATATATATATATATATATCTCCTATTAGTTCTGTCCCTCTAGAGAACCCTGACTAATACAGAGGTTCAGTTACAGAGAGTGTTTAGTTTAGTTTGAATTAAATTTTATCAGTTTACATTTATCCACATTATCCAATTTATCTAGTATTTGTCCTATCTTTATCTTATATTTGGTTTCCCCTTAATATGTCATCTATTTAATGTAAAGCAGTTAATGAAATGCCAAATCTATGTATAATATTGAAGCATACTCCTTTTTTGTGACATATGGCCCACCTTTATTGCCATAGTTATATCTGAATTTACTGAACAGTTCAGGAAAAACTTTTTAAAAATTGCCGTATTCATAAAACAGATTCAGAATTGGTTGCTAATATTACTTTCTACAGCTTATTCACAGACGATCTCCTCTAAAGTTCATCCTGTCCTTCTACTTATTCCTCTGTCCACAGGCCCATTTTCTTCAGAATGTCACTGTAAGAATCTCATTCAAATTCTCCCTTATCCCCCAAAGCTCATTTTGCTTCAAATTTGTTTCTCTTCACAAAACAGTGCATTCATCAGATACAACTCATTCAATTTGGAAAAATACTTGGTGCCCCAGCATGATGACTGCATCATATGCACACAAATAGGTGAGCACATGCACACCTGAGTACCTAGGAAAATTGATTATTAAAGACAATACTCTACTGGAAACAGCCAGGCCATATATACCTTAATGTCTGCTCCTTTAGCTAACATTAAAATCAAGCAAAGAGAAGAGTCGTGTTAATGATGAATATAAGCATTAATTAATTAATTGAGCATTTATGTAACAGATTATTTTTTTAACCAGTCTTTTGTTTAGGAGGGCAAAGGACATAGCAGGGATTTTTCATTCGTCAAATTACATTTAGTTTAGATGGCTTTGTAATTCTCTGAAGGAGTAAATGGATAGTACTGCAACAGATATTGGTCAATGGGAAATTAAGCTCAACACACTTAGAAGTAAATTTTCCACTGTCTCTAATTCTGCTTTAGGACTCATACAACCCTAAAAATACAACTATAAAAATATGTTGATATATAAAATAAGCTCATTGAGAAGAACATGAACAGTTTTAATTATATTTAACAAATGAATAAAATAAGCCATTTCTTATCTTCCTCTCCAGAAAAATAGTACCAGTTACTGCAGTATTTTAAGTAACTTATCCCCGATTTCAGAGAGATATTTATTAGCATCCTTAATAGCAAAGATATCATAGCATGTTCTTTTTTTCTACCTGGTCAAAAAAGAAATTGCCACATATTTTTCTTTATCATATTTGTTTAAATTCATTTTGCTGCTTCTACGTCAAGCATGAGTTGCTTAAAATTTGTATTTTGTTTTTTTAAAAATCAACACATGTAGCAGCAAAAAGGTTCAATAAAATACAAATATGTTGCCTTTATGCAGAGGTAAACCAGCTTGCTGCCAAATTCTGTAATACAATTTAAAAGCATATATACGCATGTATAATGTGAAAACAAACACTGGCCCAATATTAAACCAAGAAGCAAACACCCTCTTTGCAAGCTGCTGGCCACTTCCTTTATAGAAATGAGAATAGGACCTAGAATCCCCAGAAGCAATAATTTTCCAAGCTTCACCCCAAATTGTAGTATAGTGCTTGCACAACCATTTGAGGAAAATATAGAATTCATTAGTAAGTCTAGCATTTTAGAGCCCCAAATCAAATTGAAAGTAATTTTTTACATTGCCAGGCCCAAGAGAGCCTAGCCCATAAGAAATACTTAACAGAAGTTCTCATTTTCCATTTATGTTGAGCAAACTAATAGTTAAGACAAGGAAGGAAGGTAGGGAGCATAGTATATAAAATTGTTTTCTATAATTCCTAGCTCTGTCCTAAATACCAATAGTATTAATAAATGATTTTTTTGGCTTTTCCAATTTTTTTATTTTTATGGATTTAGTGGTACAAGTGCAGTTGTGTTACATAGATATATTGTGTAGTGATGAAGTCTGAGGTTTTAGTGTACCCATCACCTGAATAGTGTACACTGTAAGTTATTTTTAATAAAGAGCCCTAGTACATTGTACAAAATTTAAAAAGTATAATATTAAATATTTCTCCCTCTCCTCTCTCCCAAAGTTTTAGTTCCCTACACCAAAAAACAACTACTATTAGTGATTTCTTGTGTTTTCTTGTGTGTGTGGGTATTTATTTACATATATGTGTATATATGAACATACATGTATAAACAAACACATAGCTTTCAATGTGTATAATTTTTCTTCATTATATCAAATTAGAAGCATATAATACATATTCCAGCCATTTGTTTTATTCACTTAAAATATTATTTGGAGATTTTTTTTTATAGCGGTGCATATAAAGCGACTTTCCTTTATGCATTGTATTTCTTTATGCAAACATTCCATAAAATATTTTATATTAATAGGCATTTTTGTCCTATCTAAACTTTTGATATTACACAAAAGCCCACCTGTAGTGATTTCACTTATACATACGTAATTACATTATATGTGAGCATGCCAATATGATAGTTTCCTAGAAGTTAAATTAAAGGGTAATATAAGGGTATTTATCTATTCAAATTAATGTTTCAATGTTACAGCAAATTATTTTCCTACCAATAATATGTAAGAATGCCCTGCACCCTCATCCACATAGTATATTATAAGGCTTTTTATCTCCACCAATCCGTTTAATAAAAATGGCATCTTATCATAGATTTAAGTTGCATTCATTCATTATAAATACCTCCAAGCATAATTTCATTCACCTCAAATTGGTATGTGATTAATAAAGTCATAATTTTGACTTCTAACACATAAGTGATAAAATATCAGCACAGGTAGAATAATCATCCATGCTGCATGAAGAGGTGTTTCTATAGTTCCTATAGTCATATTGTCTATTGTGGAACCATGATCTGGAAGTTAGAATTTTTGTCCACCCACCATCTTCCTTTGAGTCTTGCCTCTAGGAGCTATGTGGAACTGTGCTCAAAAGTATCCCCATTCATGAGGCTCCAGGTTAATCGGTTATAGATACTGTCATCCCCCAGCAGCCATTGAGCACTTTGATCCACTTCTGCTCTTGAATAAGAGTTGACAGTTTTCAAAATGATACTGACAAAAAAATTTGCCTTCGCTTAAATAATTTTTTTAGGGCAGTAGGAATGATGAAAATTTCAAGCATATGTTTACCACTTACTATGTGTCAGACATAACAGTAACGCAAACCTTTCGAATTCTTTTATTTGGATTTGTCAGCTGAAAGATTGGTATTCACAGTACCATCACCAAGTGATAAGAAATGGAAAATTCAGTCAAATAGCTTTTTTCTTTCTATTTGACAGCACACTTTTGGTTTCACTTAGCCATGTCTGAGTTTCCTGTTTAGTAATTAAGCAATGATCAGAGTAGAAATTGAACACAGCAACCAGCAAGTCACAAGCATTACAAACAATGGCCATTGTTCTCAGTACTGGAGGAGCATCTGTGTCCCCTCCTCTTTCCTTGTGAGGAGGCCTGGGAATTCTAACGGGAGGCTGGCACCCAAGGTGAGAGGCAGTGAATGAGCTCAGGAAAGCAACATTTTCTCTTATCTCAAAAATATGTCAATAATTTAAAAATGGGCTTGATATGTGCCCACTGAAAACAAATTCTACTCACTTTGGCTTTTGAATGTGCAAGGCATTCTAGTTCTCTAATCAAAGTCAGAATCTCTGAAATTCTTTCTAACTTCCCTCTAATGCTTGAGAAATATAACTCAGTCTCTGAATCCATCTGTTGGGCTGCTAATACATGCATTAGGATGGAATTAACAGTACATGTGAGTGAAGAACTTCGCATATGCACTGCTCTAAAGAAATGTTTCATCAAATAGATGACTCATGATAATGCATTGTCCCAACATGTCAAGGTGCCGTTTTCTGCCTCCTCATTAATCACCTTCACTGATACCAGATAGAATTTTTAAAAAATCTTTTACTGGGCATGGTGGCACTTTGAGAGGCCAAGGCAGGAGGATACCTTGAGCCCAGGAGTCTGTGACCAGCCTGGGCAACATAGTGAAACCTCTCTGCTAAAAAAAAATTAGCTGGGCATGGTAGTGCATGCCTGTAATCTTGTCTACTTGGGAGACTGAAGTGAGAGGATCAATTGAGCCCAGGAGTTCAAGGTTGCAGAGAGCTATGCTTGAACCACTGTACTTCAGTCTGGGCAAAAGAGTAAGAATCTATCTCAAAAATAAATAAATAAATATAAAAATCTTAAAGATTGAAAACAAAAACCCAAAAATATATGTGGTAAAATAATACTGACAGGTAAGTAGTTTTTAAATGATCCATGTAAACATGGTTTTGTTTCCATTTTTATACTCTCAAACTTACACAGAAAATGTATGCTTAATTAATAATAAAACAAGGGTAATGTGTGGTTGATAAAAGAAAAAAGTAGAAGAGAAATATACATGACTCCCCTCACTGAGGAACGCATCCACTTTTCTCCATTGTGTAGAGTCTAGATTATTCTGTAGCTGGATGAAGCATGATACGGTCTAGTTCTGTGTCCCCATCCAAATCTGATCTTCATTTGTAATCCCCACGTGTCAGGGGAGGGATCTGGTGGGAGGTGATTGGATCATGGGGGTGATTTCCCCCATGCTGTTTTGATATTTAGGGAGTTTTCACGAGAGCTGATGGTTTTAAGTGTGGCACTTCCTCGCTCCCACTTTCTCTCCTGCTGCCATGTAAGATGTGCCTTGCTTTCCCTTTGCCTTCCATCATAATGGTAAGTTTCTTGATGTCTCCCTAGCCATGCAGAACTGTGAATCAAACCTTCTTTCTTTATAAATTACCAGTTTCAGGTACTATCTTTATAGCAGTTTGATAATGGAGTAATACAGAGCACTAATTTATGACTGTGTCAAGTAATTGGTGAATGCTGTCCTGGTGTCTGATTCATCATATTCTTAATGTTTTTTAAACACATCAAACAGGTACATAGGATTTAATTATTGTAACTTTTAAAAAATATCAGTGAACTCCATAAAAATTCCTTTAGGTTAGAAAAGGAAAAATATACACAAGTGTTGCTTAAAATTTTACATTGTTATATTTGAGCTGTTTTATTTCCTCATTCATCCTTTCTGCTATTTTCCCCCATACATTATTTTAAAGTGTGACTGCAAGCAAAACACATGAATTGTGGATATCTTCTAAAGCAGACTTTGTTTCACAGTTCAGTGAAGAAAGATTATACATTATCAATTTGCCAAACAAGATGTTTTTAATTATAATTTTTACTTATAATATTCTATATTAAAATGCTGTTATGAAATTATATGAAGTCTTATTCATTAATTGAACATATTGATTGAATTGATACAATTATTGATTGCTTGCTATTAGAAGAACATGTGTAAAAGGAGTCAAACTCAGAATACCTTCAACAACTAACTTGAATGCAAGTAACAGGCTCAATCTATTGGCAACATTTTCTTCAGTGCATCTTCTACTCTATCCCGGCATATGGGGCAAGTAAAGCTAATAACATCTAATAGGAATTTTTCTGCTTACCAAATGGCTGTCACTCATTTTCTCCTCCAATTTAGAGGGACAGAATCTCTTTTTTTTTTTTTTTTCTTTTTTTTTTTTGAGACAGAGTCTCGCTCTGTCCCCCAGGCTGGGTGCAGTGGCACGATCTCGGCTCACTGCAAGCTCCGCCTCCCAGGTTCATGCCATTCTCCTGCCTCAGCCTCCTGAGTAGCTGGGACTACAGGCGCCCGCCACCGCGCCCGGCTATTTTTTGTATTTTTAGTGGATCTCCTGACCTTGTGATCCGCCCGCCTCGACTTCCCAAAGTGCTGGGATTACAGGCGTGAGCCACCGCGCCTGCCCAGGGACAGAATCCCTTTAAAAGCTAGAATAGGGAAGCTGGAACACCTGAACTAATGATTCTGTGGACACAGAAAATCTGAATTCAGACTTCATTTTACTTTGTGTTGACTCTAGATCTACTTCTCTAGACATCTTTCTTAGCTTCCCTTCTCTAGTTTCTCCCCTTAGTTATGAGCCTTAAGTTTGGGGAGAATCAAATCCTGCTCCATATCTCGGTTTGAACTAACATTTTTGTTTGATTTAATGTCAGTTGCCATCATGGGGCTGTTTTTAGCTACATCTTCCTCATTGCATTTGTAGCTTTTGATAGAGTTGCTGAGGTTTGTAGCCTCTGGCTATACCAAGTTGATCTCTCATTTGTTACATACAATAATTGTGACTAAGTTAAAATGTTCCCCTTCAAGAAAATTTAATCTTCCACTGTTTGCTATACTGACACAGACCAGCAAATAAAAATAAAAAGTATGAAGTCACAAATAGAATGCTTGCAATCCTGTCCTAGTTTTTGTTCACCTTCCTTCTTTATTTATATTAATAAATGTAGCTCTAAATTCTCCCTCCCAAAAGTCCCAATCACCCTACAGTTTTAGACATTCCCTCTGTAGTGTTTATTCCCAAATGGTTGCCAAGTAAAACTCACTCTTCATCCTTGTATTTCCCAATAATTACAAATATTTATTGAGAGACCTAATAGATACTTAAATTTAAATGCTTGGACCTAAATTTTACAAATTCCCTTTAAAACTATCCCAGTTTTTCTGAATTTTCTATTATGTAGTCAGAAAGAAGAGAAAAAGAGAAAAAAATGAATAAGAAGAAAGGTGATATGAATAGGAAAACATGCTGAGACTGAATCTTAGGTAACACCAAAATTTTATACACAATTCAGGAAACAACACATTTGTGAAATAATTTGGTAATTGATAGACTCATAGGAGAATTACTGAGTGACATCATGGAAGCCAGAAGCAAGAGTTACTTAATTTTAGGCTATATCTCCACAAATGGTGGTGGGAGAGTTCTTAGAAAAACCCAGTCCAATTTTAAATCAGACAATCCAGGAAGACTTGTATAAAAAGAAGCAAAATATTTTTTGTACCTCAAACTTCTTTCATTCATTGTGGTTCATGAGATGGATTACAATGACAGTCAGAATGCATATTTTCACTTACAGTCAGAACCAGCAGTCAAAGGAGTAAAGTACTGGGGATTGCCCAGAAAGGTGCTATCAAATTATCACAGAGCATCACTATATTAGGGCTAATACATAAAAGTGGAACACTTTTAGGCTCTGAAATATTTTAGCCACCTTGTTTCATCATTTGATGCCTCAAGCATTTACTTACTACTCCCATTTTAAAAAGTAAAATTGGTGAGGCATTTACATAGCTTTTTTTTTTTTCCTCTGTCCAACTTTCCTCATACTGCCCTATTCTTCCTGAACTGGATGTTCACTTAGGGAACAGCGGGAATTAAAGATCACTTGAGCTTTCAGTATTTGCTAGTACATGTGACATTGGCAAGATTTCTGGGGATGGAGAGTTCCAATAATAAATAATCACAATATGACTACAAAGAAAAGCTTAAGATTTAAGTGAAACACCGCAAAACAACTAGAAATAACCTTTTTGTGTGTACTGTTCATTTACAACTTCATCTGTGTAGTGTCAGGGACAAACTAAGGTCCCAGCTACCTTTATTCATTTAATAAATTGTGATAATTAATAGCTATTATTCATGCATTTCAGCCTTTCCACATTTAATAACAGTTCATTCCAATCAAAAATATAAAAACATGATCAGAGTGGAGTGTGTGTGGGTGTCACAATGCAAATAGTAGATTGGAAACCTGCTTATGTACTGTCATTTGATTTCTTTCCAGCAGAGCATATTTTTCATTACCTCTGGAAAATGAAATGGGAAGCATTTCTGTGTAATTTTAGGAAAGACTTGACTGACATCATAGTCAATTGGCCTCTTAAAATTTTTCCTCCTGTTCATTTGTTCAGATATAATTAGAGATTCTTTGCAAAATTTCAATGTCAATCCTTATTAATCTCTAATTTCTAATCATAGGCGTAAGGGGTGTAGAAACTGAATTTCACATTTTATGGCTTTGGAGAAAAAAAACTGACATGCTTCTGGTTCGGTAAATTCCTGAATCCATTCCTCCTCATGTTTCCCCCAGGAGACAGTGAGGACAAAATGGACTTTGTGGGAAGTTGAAGCTGAGTTCCAGCTCTTAAAACAATTATGGCTAGATTTATTGGTGGGTGTGATAGTTCTTGGTTGTACAACTCCAATGAGAAAGAAGATAAATGAGGCTACAGCACCTGCAAGATATAGAGGCAAGATTAGCCAAGAATTAAGAGCCTCTTCTGAGAGTCACAGACATCTCTGAAAAGCCTGGCAAGAGCTAAGTGTGTGAGGGGGCAGCGAAGACTACAGGATAGGAAGGAAAAAAAAAAATGTGCTGTTTTTAACTTGCTACCTGATGTGAAATCAAATACTGATAGTAAAGTTATAAAGTTATAACACAAAGGCCAATCAGGAATTTAGTGTACAAGTCTTAGCACTTACTATTGGGCAATTACATATAATTTAATATCCCTAGAAGTGAAAAAAATTGATAGTGATTCAATAGCACGTTTTTATGCATGTACATTTATTGTGATCAGTGGTTGCACTACTACAGTTTCAATCGTTTTCCATGAACTTTAAGGGACATACCTCTGTATGAGCATGATCTATATACAAAGTATTTTGCAATCCTAATTTAAAAATCTACTTTTTTGAAGAGCGGTTTTTAGTTAACAACAAAACTGAGAGAAAGGTACAGAGAAATCCTATAGACCCATGTCCCTAAACATACATAGTCCCCACATTATCAATATTCCCAGTCACAGTGGCAATTTTATCATAATTGATGTAGTTACATTGACACATTATTATTATCCAAAGTTTGTAGTTTACATTAGGCTTCACTCTTGCTATTGTCCATTCCATGGGTTTTGACAAATGTAATACTGACATGTATCCACCATAATTTTCATTAACCTAAAAATTCTTTGCACTTTGCCCTTTGACTTCTCCTCTCCCTTAACCCCAAGCAGCCATTGATCTTTTCACTGTTTCCATAATTTTGACTTCAAGAATGTCAATAGTTACAATCATATAGTATGCAGTCTTTTTAGATTGACTTCTTTCACTTAGTAATGTGAATTTAAGTTTCTTCTATGTCTTTTCATGGGTCAGTAGTTCATTTCTTTTTAGTGGTTAAAGATACTTCATTATCTGGGTGTACTACTGTTTATTTCTTCATTTGCCTACTGAAGGATATCTTAGTTGCTTCCAAGTTTTAACAAACTATGAATAAAGATGGTCTAAACTCTGTGTGAGTTTTTGCTTGTAAATAAGTTTTACACTTTTTAGGGTAGATGACAAGAAGTAAGATTACTGAACAATATGGTAAGAGTATGTTTAGTTTTGTAAGAAACTTCCAAACTGTTTTCAAAAATGGCTCTATTGTTGACATTTCCATCAGCAGCAAGTGAGAATTCTTGTCGTTCCACGCCTTCACCAGAATTTAGTGTTGTCAGTGTTCTGGATTTTAGCCGTTCTACTAGTAGTAGCAAATTGTCCTTTAAATTTGCAATTCTCTGATGGTATATAATGTTGAATATCTTTTCACATGCTTAATTGCCATCTGTATGTCTTCTTTGGTGAGATGTTTGTTCAGGTGTTTTTGCCCTTTTTAAAATCAGGTTGCCTGTTTTCTTATCAAGTTTTAAAAGTTCTTTATATATTTTAGATAATGGTTCTTTATAAGAGATGTCTTTTTCAACTACTTTCTCCCAGTCTGTGTCTTATCTTTTCATTCTCTTCAACATTGTCTTTTATAGAGAATAAGTGGGTCTTTTATTGTTGTTTATTTATTTTGTTTTATTTTTCTGGAAATGAGGTGTATGAATATTTGCAACAAACTCCTGGGGGATTGTGATGCACAGTCAGGTTTGAGAACCAAGCAGAAGTTTCTAATTTAACTGAGGTCCATCTGATCAACTCTTGCTTTCATGGATCATGCCTTTGGTGTTGTATATAAAAAGTCATTGTCATACCCACAGTAATTGAGATTTTCTCCTATGTTTTCCACAAGGAACTTTATAGAGTTATATTGTACTTTTGGGTCTATGATCTATTTTGAATTAATTTTTGTGACGCATGTAGGGTTTTGGTCTGGATTCCATTTTTTTGTTGTTGTTGTTTTTTGGTTTTTTTTTTGGCATGTAAGTATCCAGTTGTTCCTGCACCATTTGTTGAAAAAACAATCTCTGTTCCATTGTTTTACCTGTGTTCCTTGTCTCAGATCAGTGGATTTGACCTGAAGTATAGAAATATTGAAATATTTATATTTCTATTGGTCTATTTGTCTATTCTTTTGCCATACCACACTGTCTTGAATACTGTTGCTTTATAATAATTCTTGATGTTTGATGGTGACAATCCTCAGACTTTGTTGTCTTTCAGTACTGAGTTGGCCACTTGGGGTCTTTTGCCTCTTCATATAAACTTTAGAATCAATTTGTCAACATCCAACAAGTAACTTGCTAAAATTTTGTTTGCAATGGTGTAAAATATTTTTCATTTATGTAGGTCTTGTTTGATATGTTTTATCAGAATTTTGTAGTTTCACTCCTACAGAGTTTATACATATTTTATTGGATATATAGTAAGTATTTTAGTTTTTTCAGTGCTGATGTAAATGATAATGTATTTTTAATTTCAAATTCCGCTGGCTCATTGTTAGTATCTAGAAAATCCAATCCTAAAATTTTTGAAATCTGAATTTTATAAGATAAAACATTTATTTAGTCAATTGCCTGTATTATATATGAAAATGATCATGGTTACATACATGTGGTTGTGTGACAAATTATGTCTAACGTAACACTCAGATAAATTTAAGGTAGTCCTTTCTATGAAAGAACTCTTTCTTTGAAAGTCTTTCTATGAAAAGTCATTGTCATACCCACAGTAATTGAGATTTTCTCCTATGTTTTCCACAAGGAACTTTATAGAGTTATATTGTACTTTTGGGTCTATGATCTATTTTGAATTAATTTTTGTGAAACATGTAGGGTTTTGGTCTAGATTCCATTTTTTTGTTGTTGTTGTTTTGGTTTGTTTTTTTGGCATGTAAGTATCCAGTTGTTCCTGCACCATTTGTTGAAAAAACAATCTTTGTTCCATTGTTTTACCTGTGTTCCTTGTCTCAGATCAGTGGATTTGACCTGAAGTATAGAAATATTGAAATATTTATATGTCTATTGGTCTATTTGTCTATTCTTTTGCCAATACCACACTGTCTTGAATACTGTTGCTTTATAATAATTCTTGATGTTTGATGGTGACAATCCTCAGACTTTGTTGTCTTTCAGTACTGAGTTGGCCACTTGGGGTCTTTTGCCTCTTCATATAAACTTTAGAATCAATTTGTCAATATCCAACAAGTAACTTGCTAAAATTTTGTTTGCAATGGTGTAAAATATTTTTCATTTATGTAGGTCTTGTTTGATATGTTTTATCAGAATTTTGTAGTTTCACTCCTACAGAGTTTATACATATTTTATTGGATATATAGTAAGTATTTTAGTTTTTTCAGTGCTAATGTAAATGATAATGTATTTTTAATTTCAAATTCCACTGGCTCATTGTTAGTATCTAGAAAATCCAATCCTAAAATTTTTGAAATCTGAATTTTATAAGATAAAACATTTATTTAGTCAATTGCCTGTATTATATATGAAAATGATCATGGTTACATACATATGGTTGTGTGACAAATTATGTCTAACGTAACACTCAGATAAATTTAAGGTAGTCCTTTCTATGAAAGAACTCTTTCTTTGAAAGTCTTTCTATGAAAAGTCATTGTCATATGTATTATTACTTATTAAAAATCAAATATTAATTAATATTAAATGGCATCTATAAATATTATGTTAAATATTCCATTCTTATAACATACTTCATTATTAATATCATGAACATTGTTTAAGCTCTGATTTTGTACAGTATGGAGTTTGAGTCTGAGATTCACTACTTATTATCTATTTGTTTTCTGATTATCTACTTTATCATCTGGAGTTAAAAATGGATTATTACCTGTGGGTGGGATGTAAAGATTAATAAGTTAAAGTACGTTAAAATCTTACAAATTTGCTTGTAACATAAAAAGAGATCCAGAAAAGCTAGCTGCTTTCCCGCCATACTATCATCACTATTACTACCACTACTGCTGCTCTAATGTTACTATTATATAGCCAAGTGTAATTTTAAAAAGCTCTGGAGGTAGAATCAGGAAAACTGAAACTGCCCTAACTAGATGTGTAACTTCAGGTAGGTCAAAGAATTCTAAGCCTCCAGGATAAACTGGGTGACATAAAGTTTTTTTTTTTTTTTTTTCAGCCCTACAAGTATATAAATATATAGAGAAATTATTATGATGCAATAATCAGAAAAAAGATATATTGACAAAAGAAGAAAATTATAGTGCAAAGAGTATATTTGTTACTAAAATTTGAATTTCAATTAGTTATGTAGAGTGCAAAGAGAGATAAATAATGACCTAAGAGGTTAGTTATTAATGTACATAAAAATTATAGAAAATACCTCAGAAACTTCCTTGAGCTATCCTTCAATAACTAGAAATTGTTTTCATTGATTTGTTGTTTTTTATTATTTAGGCCTTTAATTATTTGCCCTACCTCTGTATTTAGGCTTGTCTAGACAACTTGTTTTTTTTTTTTTTTTTGCAAAGGAAGCATGGCGATGCGATCAGGTATTGTTTGATTTTGAAGATAACATGGTGATAATTTTCAATTAAAGCACTAAATATCTTAAATCTTCAAAAACAGAAAAAGAGCTCAGTAAGCTATAACATAACGACTTGACAAAACTCTATGCAAACATTTGGAGTTCTAGTTACCAACTAGGCAGAACTTCATGTAAGAATAATCATTTCTGAACTGTTATGAGTTCATGTTAAGGGAAAACAAGGAGAATACAAAAGTTTGCAGATTACACAAAATTACAAACATACATAGAAAAGAATATGCCCAGGAATATGGCAAATACTAATAGTATTTATGATGGATTGTTGACTTTATAGTATTATTTTTCATCACTAATTATTAACAAATTTGCTTAATTAAATGTATTATTCTGCTGATAAAAAGTAAAATATTTTAAAGCAGTCATCATGCTGTATATTGTCTCCAGTACTTTTTCATAATATAGCCAAAAGTTTGTACCCTTTCATTAATATCTCCCCTTTCACTTTTTTTGAGATTCTACATGTGAGATCACGCAATATCTACTATTGTGCACCTGGTTATTTCACTTAGTATAATGTCTTCAAGATTCATTCATGTTGTCAAAAAGTCAGGATTTTCTTCTTTTTAGGAATGAATTATATTCCATTGTGTGTGTTTGTGTGTATTCATGTCACATTTAAAAATTCCATTAATCTGTTGACAGATGCAGACCACCTCCATATCTTAGCTATTGTAAATAATGCTGCAATGAACATGAGATTGAAAATATTTCTTTGAGATGGTAATTTATTTCCTTTGGATATATTTCCAAAAGCAAGTTTGCCTGATCATGTGGTTATTTTATTTTTAAATTTTGGGGGAAACTGCATACTGTTTTCCATGATGGTTGTACAAATTATAATTCTTGCCAATAGAGTATGAACATTCCCTT